>NC_051178.1:91321300-91661299 GCF_013339695.2 Rhipicephalus sanguineus
CTGAAATTGAATTCTTTGTCATGTAAAGATAGGGATGGTTGGCTAACACATATCGCCGCATTCTTTGCAATGTGATAGGCCTCCGCAATTTCACGCGTGGTCTGCTGAGGGTGACGAAACAAAATAATGGTGCTTTCGAACAATGGAGTGCATTTACATGTTTGACAGTGGGAGGCAAGATGAGATGAAGGCGTGCCATTCAATGAATTTTTGTGTTCTCGAAGTCGGTGTTGATACATCGACTGGTCTGGCCGATGTACACGCACCATTATTCGTTTCGAAAGCACCATTATTTTGTTTCGTCACCCTCAGCAGACCACGCGTGAAATTTCGGAGGCCTATCACATTACAAAGAATGCGGCGATATGTGTTAGTCAACCATCCCTATCTTTACATGACAAAAAATTCAATTTCATCAACAGACACTGAACACGTTCCTTGGGTTGTAGGCCTGTAACTCCTTGTGACATGCGCGATGCGATGTATGTATAAATGTACGTTCTTCCCTCTAATAAAATTCAGTTGCGAGTGAGCGCTTGTGGTTTGTGTTTCTTCTGGTCCTACGTCCTTTTGCGCGTTCAAAGTTGTTTAATCTTGGAGTGTCTTTTATGAACAGCTTTGCTTACCGAATCGGAACGGCAGACAGTGCTGCCTGTGCTCACTGTGGAAGAGAGGAAACCATTGCGCACGTCCTGTGTCATTGTCCTCACTAAAGCTCCCAAAGACAACAGCTCTCACCAACGCTAGCACGCCTTGACTCATGGAAGTAAATCACTGAAATACTCCGTCTCACGCGCCAAATTGCATCTACTTTTTAACCATGCACTGAAGCAGCAAGAATTGCAGGACCGGCCTTGTTACCTTAAACACGGTGGTCGAGAGGCGGGGAAGGATGGTGTGACATTCAATTCAATTCTTTATTCACCATTAGTACAGAAGGAGGTCCCAGAGTTACAAGACTGTCAGGGGGACCTCCTATTAGTTATTTGTCAGTATCAATAAATTGCATGATGGCAGAAAGCAGTTAAAGAGTAAGAAAAAAAAAAGATGCGAGATAATAATAGGCAGGGCATATAGCAAAAAAGAAAAATGGAAAGAACCAACAAAAGGTAATTCTGTACAAGAAACGTAATTCACGAGAAAATAGTACAGAACTAAATATAGACGATAAAAAAAACGCCAGGCCTGCGCTGAAACCGCAGCACAGTCACAGCGAAAGCTGGAAGAGCGGCGTTTCAAGAGCCCGTTGTAAGCTCTCTTGGGGCTACAATACAACTACACTAGAAAGGTACCCACTACGCCATAAATCAAATTTTCGTGAAGTTGGGAAGCGCCTACTAAGCCATTATTCGTCATTCTGCGGAGAAGCGAGGCACCAGCTACACGTCTGTAAGGGATTATGTGCACTTTTGTTGACGCGACGACTGAAGACGATGAAGAATTACGGCTCAGTCCTTTGTAATGGGTTGGAAGCTTTAAACGGCCCACCAGTTATGTAATTTGCACTGGGTGACGCCCGGTCGCTATTTCCCTCTGCCGTCATGCTGTATAACATACGCTGACGTGGGAGAGAGACGGGGGAGGGGTGCGAAGAACTTTACTGAGACCCCGAGGAAATGGATCATGCGCTTATGGGCTTCCTTGGCAACCAATACAAGTGCACTTGCGAGGAACTCACTACGCTATAAATCATTGTAATTTTTGAGAAGTAGGGCAGCAGGCACTGTGCCATTTTTCGTCATTCTACGGAGAGCCGTGCTATCTGCTAAACGCATGCAAGGCATTATGCGCACTTTGTTGATGCTGTGCCTGATGACGACGAAGAATTATGACAGAGACCTTTGTAATGGGTTGGAAGCAATCAACAACCTACTCGTTGCGCAATTCTAATTGTGTGACGCCTGGTTGTAGAATTCGCGTTGTGCGACGCTTGGTGCTTATTTTACTCTTCTACCACGCTATATTGCATATGCTAATGTGGTTCGTTCCCGACACGAAGCCTGTATAGGACCTTTTTGCAAAGCAGTTTCAACCACCGGCATGGCTCAGAGGTTGAATACTGGGCTCACACGCAGAGGGCCCAGGTTCGAACCTCGTTCCATCCTGGATTTTTTTCTTATTTCGTTTTTTTTCTTATTTCGAGCGATACTGGTTACGGGCACCGGCGGCGGCGGCGGCGGCGGACAACTACGGCGCCAAAAACGGCCGGTGAAATGATCTCATAACAGCTTTCGCTGTAAATTGCAATCAACGTAACTTATATAAACATAAGGTATTGTCAGAGAACACGGTGTACAGGTCATATATAAATAATAAAACAACCGGACAACTAATTTTAGCGAAATCCTAAATTTCTAGAAACAACAAACCAAAAATTGGAGAAAAAGGTTCAACACAATCTTATGATACACATTATGAATGAAACGCTTTACGCATATAGTCATAATGAATCGATAGCGAGCAATGTTGTTAGTAGGTGTGACTTCATGTGTTTTTTGAATAATATTGTTTGCGGCATGCTTTAATATCTAGTGGCAAAATATTCCAGTATTGAATGGCAGTGAAAAGATCTGTGAATTTCCCATAATATTTGTTTATTCGGAGAAGTAAAATGTTGCTGTTAGATTAAAATCTAGTGTTATTTCTATTAGTTAGAGCAGATGCTTGAAATGTGTCGATAGCGATTTCATAGTTAAGTGTGCGATATATTAGTAAAACCAGTTTGAGCTGAACCATGTAGCGTAATGGTAGTATGCTTAATGAAGTGTAATTTAGTACCGAATGAGACATGTAGCTAGAAAAATTTATGATCCGCAAGGCTTGATTCTGTAAATGTTGTAGATGTGTTAAATGCGTGCTATATGTGTTTCCCCAGACGGAAATGCAGTATTGAAGGTGGCTATGCATAAATGCGTAATAAAGTGAAGTTCTGATATGCTGTGGGAAAAACGAGCGTGTTAAAATTAGTACTCTGATACCAAAGGCGATCTTTTTCGAGGTCATTTCAGCATGCAGGTTAAATTTTAGATGACGATCGAGCTTGATTCCAAGAAAGATGACGTCATGTGTAGGTGACAGAATATGATCATTTTCCTAAGACATTTTCCCTAACTTGAGCACGGCAGACAAACGTGATAAACGTACGAAAAAGCCGAAGGTTTATGCAACAAGAATCACAAATACCGATCAATACTTTAGGGATATGCGTTGTGGAAATGAAGAAATGAAGAAATGCTGTGTCATATGAATACAGAACTGAATCAATTTTTGCCATAGAGCAAGCGATATTGATGTTTGCCATTGAGTGAAACCAGTACCGCCTATTCTTGTTCGAACATCATAGTGCAATTCATAAGCCGCTCAAAGCATGACGCCATTTTGCTCAAGGCAAGAAAAACTAGGTTATGAAGAAATGACGTCGGTCGCTGAACAAATAAGCCAGCATTTGGACGAGTATCTCTGCCCTACGCTCAAGAAATTGTTCGGTATATCAGGAAGAAAAACTACACCATTTCCCGATAAAGGGGACCATGAGGCGATGTTAACTCGGAGCACTTGCACGATCGCGTTCCGTTGGCGTCCGTTGGGCATGCTACCGACCTCGCGTGGTGGAACGCGAAGAGGAACGCTACGCGCGTCGTGTCTTCCCTGTAGCCTCGCTGTTAATTCTCACAGAGCGAGCGGGAAACGCGGTCGACAGGCGCGTGAGAGGGGGCAGGGTAGGAGAGGAGAGAGGGGTAAGGGACGCGCATGCGCTGGCGCTTATCGCGGCGTTGCACAGAAGACAATGAGGCGCGCGAGAGGGGAGAGGGGCAGAGAGGAGGGGTAGTAGAGAGGGTGAGGGGAGAGAGGGAGTGGACAGGAGGTGTGTGGAAAGGGGGTTGTGGAGAGGGCTTGCACATGCGCAGTAAGGGTGATCAGGCCGCACACCACCACCACCACCGGATTGAACTCTGCCATGATGCTTCGCGTCTAAAATGCATGCGAATAGAATCTCCTTTGGATAAGGGTTGGGAAGATTTTTGCTCGTAACAATGAACAGTCTACGGTACTCCGCGTAGGAAGTGAAAGTGCCACTGCAAAAATTGTTTGAATGAGTAGCAACACGACTTCTACGCAAAATGATGTTGCAACCGAAAGATGTTAACAGCCTTACAGCTTCAGCAAGCAATATTGGACTAATATGCTTTCATCTAGACATTGGACCTGCCTACCATAAACAGGACTTGCAAAATCTATTCCTGGATCAATTTTGTTTTAAATTCTGCACAATTACGCTCACGGAGAGATCGCTGAATTCAAAGTGCATTCCGTAGTTAATTGTAATTGTCACTTTTTCACCTAAACCATAAGGACAAACGTGGCTGATGAGTGTTGCTGAATATCAAAAAGTGCGTTACTCTTGACCTACTTCCTGAATTTTCATTCGTAATACGTGAATGTATCATAGCTCTAATGTACTGCCCTCCAGATGGAACTGTCGATGCATTTATTACGTAATTGGAATGTTTATTGAACTATGGAAGTGAAAACGACCTATAGTACTAACCATAGGTGGAGATTTTGAGATAGACATGCTAAATTACTCAAACGATCAACACAAGTTATACACAATGCTATCTTCATACTCTTTAACTAATGTTTTTAGATAGTGCATTCGGATGTCAAGGACAACGAAAACATCAATTGACTTTTATATAACAAACCTACCAGAGCATGAAATTATCAGTTGTGTATTGCCATCAAGCGTTAGTGATCACTTTCCCATTCTTTTGTTGACAGATGTGCCTAATTGAGACGTACAACTTCTATACTGTGCGAAAAAATTCAAGACATCAGCGAAAAAAAAACATCGCAGAACTGTTGCAACAACCTTAAAAAATAAATCCAGATACTGTATACATATCTGTCAGCTCTGACAACTGATATGATGAATTCTGCAACTACTTATTTAAATATATTCGAAGTGACTTGCATTAGCCATACATAGGAAAAGTAAAAAATCGCGTAAGCACCGGGAAACAAAAGAGTGCCTTAAGATGATTAAAGAGAAAAATAAGCTTTTTATTACATTTCTCAAAACGCGTAACGCTTCTGATTGTATCCTATTCGGTTGCATCGAAACAAAACTAATGACTTATTACGGAATACAAAGCGAAACTATCTCTACAATTACTTCGAAATCGGAAACAAACTGAAATTGGATATAATGTGGAGGAAAATAAGGAGCTGCTAAATGGAGTATCTAAAATGCAGCGACTAGCGAACTAACGCTGAACAATGAAGCTAAACAAGGAGTATAATTACCTCACAAAATTAATAATTTCTTTGTTATTCTAGCCTCTAGCTCTCATTCTCCGAAGGCAATAAATGAGATCTGCAGGGACTCGAAGAACGTATATATGAATCCCACAACTGAGAGGGAAATAGATAACCTGTGAAAATCAATAGCAGCTTATTATGCGAGATTGGCAACATTAAAATCAGGCCAGTAAAGCATGTTCTTACCTTCATATTGCCCAGCTCAAGCATATCTATAAACTTGCTCGCTTTAGAGGTGTTTTTCCGAAGAAAATACAAATAGCAAAAGTTAGCACAAGATTTAAAGGTGGAGAAAAAACAAGTAATCGAATGAGAGGTCGATTTTCATAATGCCAGTGCTTGCCAAAGGCTTAGAAAAGATAACTTACGCCAGATGGTATGGTATGGAAACAAGTCAAATTTAATTAGCACTAACTTATTCGAATTCAGAAAAGGGAGATCAACAGAAAATAAAAGATTCTGAAAGCATTCTGAACGTCTCATAGCTGGTATATGTATTGGTTTCTCGAAGGCATTCGACCATCTGAACCCAATAACACTTCCTGCAAACCTTAGATTGTATGGAATTATAGGCAGACCGCTTGCACTTATAACATCCTACCTTTCATTGAGTTGTTCCGGGAACCAGATGGGCCTGGCCCGTACTTCGCCGAAACGACGACAGGGCCAACAGACATCAATGAAGTCTGTGGTCTCCTTTCCCTAACCGCCTTAATCCCTATACCCTATATTTCTACAGCAACGCTTAAGCCTACATAAGGCAGATATAAAGAAGTATTAAAAAAGAAACATTCTGCCTGCAAAATATAATGCAATGTGTCTGCATTCAAGGCAATTTTTCTCGGCAAAGCAATTACCTAAGGTACCTCAAGGAAGCATATTTGGAGCACTGCAATTTAATTTTTTATATTATGACATTACATAGGAGAAACATGGCGCAGGAATTTTGTGGAAATTCTAGGTCGACTTGCCAACAGCTGTGAAGCTTTATTTTTATCATGCACTATTTCTTTCTTAGTAGTCAAGAGTTCGACGAAAGTTCGTCTGGTAAGGCATTGGATGAGATGATACACGGTCACTGACCAAGTCGGATGAGATGATCTGACGTTTCGGAACCGCATACGGGTTCCTTGTTCACTGAGCAGGGCTCGAAGTCGTTCGAGTCCTGCTCAGTGAACAAGGAACCCGTATGCGGTTCCGAAACGTCAGATCATCTCATCCGACTTGGTCAGTGACCGTGAATCATCTCACCCTATTTCTTTCTTACTTACTGTTGTCTACAACCACCTTAAGAAACCTTAAACAGCTTCTTATATTACAAAAGAAAGCACTTCACCACTTTGCATGTGTGGAAAAAAACTGCGCGCACAAAACCCCTGTTTACCAATACATTATCACGTCCGTACGCAACTTGTACAAACTAAATCTAACCCGAAAGTATCGGCGCCATCCAGACAGACTTCTGCGTACATTATCCGAGTTGACACCACTAACAAAGTCTTATGATACACGCAGTGATCATACCTAGAAAATACCCTTTTCACGCATTATTCGTACAAAACAATTGCTTAGTCATAAACATCCAAAGCTGTTAAATGAAATCCATCAATGCGGAATCAGTTTTAAAACTGGGAACTGTGGAATGAAAGCATTTTTTGTCGTGAACAATTGATGTATTTCCTTTTTGCAAAAGGTACATATTATGTTATGTTCAGTCCCGAGATTTACGCCATTTTTTATTCATTTTTCAAATTGTGTCAACGAATACTGAATTTATTCGCATGATTACGTGAATGATTTATCATCAGAGAATGTATAAATATTGTGCCGTATTGTAGGTATTGTAAATATTGTAATGCAGTTTAATATTAGTATAAGCACTGTCATATATATATAGTATTGCGGAAGTATTTCCACATTCACACCCTATTCCGTGTAAACAGGGGCTCTGAGATTCTCAAGTTGACAGATCCACTTTTCCTCGAGCCCTCGTGTTCCACAGCACATAGATTTGTGAACGAAGTAAATTTTTGGCTTGAACTAAGAATCTGAATTTTTTCTGCACACTGATAATTCTACCGCTATAATCTGGTATAGCGATAAAGGAAGATGTGCTGTTACAATGTTTCACATAACGACATCAACTTATGCTCATGTGATTTCCTAAGCAGGAAGAATTACGAATGGAAAGAATGAAATCATCTGCACTCCTTAGATCTAAAAGTTAAATTGTAAAGGGTTTGTCATGTCGCTATTACACGATTTTCTTTCGAAATAAAAAGTGCATGCTTTGCAGATAATTTGCAAATAGAAGAAGGATTTCGTGAGAAATAAAAAAAAGTCACAGTTTCGTAGCAAGGGGGAAGTAATGAATGCGATAGCAAGAAGTTGGAATGTCACACGAAGAACGACAAGAAGCTCGAAACTTGCAGCGCGCCGCTGAAGCACACAGAAGGACCCGAAAAGCACGCACAGGTATACACAGGAGAAGTGTGAACTAACAACTGTTACAGTTCTTACGTCTTTGTGCTTGAGCAACCTGCTGCAAGTGTCGGCGATCGAGAATCAGACGCTCTTAGATATTCTTTTTCTCAACGTGCGGCGCGTGGAGAGACCCCTCTGCGTCTTCTGCCACACGGGGCGTCTGACGCAAGGTGTCACCGGGGTTTTTATTCTTCCTTCCATACCACGAGTGGGTACAGAAAATGGCCACCTTTTAGTTCGCGTCTCAAGGGCACTTTGCAAATTGAAAGAAAATGTAGGAGCGTTGCGTGATAAAAAATACGCTCAAAATCTTCCGCGATCTGCGTACCACCAGCGGTGAATTGTGTATATAAATAGCTCGCCATTATTGCACCCTGCGCCATGCATGCGTGGATTATTACACCCACGCATGCATGGCGCCTGGTTGAGTTGTCTAACGCAGCGCGCTGGGATGCGACGGGTCGCTGGTCCGAATCCCCGCTCGGGTGCTTCGGAATTTTTAAATGCGAAGCATTTCTTAGCGAACTTCTGCGACTTTGAGCGTATCTATCTATCTATCTATCTATCTATCTATCTATCTATCTATCTATCTATCTATCTATCTATCTATCTATCTATCTATCTATCTATCTATCTATCTATCTATCTATCTAGCCGCCTACGACTTTGTGCTCTCCTGGTCGCTTGGTTCATCGAATGTGCACCAAAATTGGTATGGCGTAACATGACGGTATGACGAACATAAATGACAAGTCATAACATGAAAATCATGACACGCATGTCATGTACAGCATGATTTACATGCTACGCTCATGGTGCGCTGGCGGCCGTTTCGCTAGTTTGATATACACCAAAATTGGTATCTTGCGACGTGACTGTGTGACGAACCTAAATAACACGAGTTAACATGAAAATCATGACACGCATGTCGTGCACAGCATGACATACGTGCCACGCTCATGGTGCGCTGGCGGCCGTTTCGCTAGCTTTATATACACCAAAATTGCTATCTTGAGACATGAACGTGTAACGAACATAAATAACACGAGATAACATGAAAATCATGACACGCATGTCATGTACAGCATGACTTACGTGGCACGCTCATGGAGCGCTGGCGGCAGTTTCGCTAGCTTGATCTACCACGAATTTGGTATTGCGCGACGTGACTGTGTGACGAACATAAAAACATGAGCTAACATGACAATCATGACACGCATGTCATGTACAGCATGACTTGCGTGCCACGCTCGTGGGGCGCTGGCGGCGGTTTCGCTAGATTTATATACACCAAAATTGGTATCTTGTGACGTGACTGTGTAACGAACATAAATAACACGAGTTAACATGAAAATCATGACATGCATGTCATGTACAGCATGACTTACGTGCCACGCTCATGGGGCGCTGGCGGCGGTTTCGCTATCTTGACCTACCCCGAACTTGGTATTGCGTGAAGTGAGTGTGTAACGAACACAAATAACATGAGTTAACATGAAAATCATAACATGCATGTCATGTACAGCATGACTTACGTGCCACGCTCATGGGGCGCTGGTGGCGGTTTCGCTAGATTTATATACACCAAAATTGGTATCTTGTGACGTAAACGTGTAACGAACATAAAAACTCGAGTTAACATGAAAATCATGACACGCATGTCATATACAGCATGACTTCCGTGCCACGCTCATAGAGCGCTGGCGGCCGTTTCGCTAGCTTGATCTACCACGAAATTGGTATTGCGCGACGTGACTGTGTAACGAACATAAATAACACTAGCTAACATGAAAATGCATGACATGCATGTCATGTACAGCATGACTTACGTGCCACGCTCATGGTGCGCTGGCGGCCGTTTCACTAGCTTTATATACACCAAAATTGCTATCTTGCGACGTGAACGTGTACCGAACATAAAAACTCGAGTTAACATGAAAATCATGACACGCATGTCATATACAGCATGACTTCCGTGCCACGCTCATAGAGCGCTGGCGGCCGTTTCGCTAGCTTGATCTACCACGAAATTGGTATTGCGCGACGTGACTGTGTAACGAACATAAATAACACTAGCTAACATGAAAATGCATGACATGCATGTCATGTACAGCATGACTTACGTGCCACGCTCATGGTGCGCTGGCGGCCGTTTCACTAGCTTTATATACACCAAAATTGCTATCTTGCGACGTGAACGTGTACCGAACATAAAAACTCGAGTTAACATGAAAATCATGACACGCATGTCATGTGCAGCATGATTTCCGTGCCACGCTCATGGAGCGCTGGCGGCCGTTTCGCTAGCTTGATCTACCACGAAATTGGTATTGCGCCACGTGAGTGTGACGAACATAAAAACACGAGCTAACATGACAATCATGACACGCATGTCATGTACAACATGACTTACGTGCCACGCTCATTGGGCGCTGGCGGCGGTTTCGCTAAATTTATATACACCAAAATTGGTATCTTGTGACGTGACTGTGTAACGAACATAGATAACACTAGTTAACATGAAAATCATGACACGCATGTCATGTACAGCATGACTTACGTGCCACGCTCATGGGGCGCTGGTGGCGGTTTCGCTAGATTTATATACACCAAAATTGGTATCTTGTGACGTGACTGTGTAACGAACATAAATAACACGAGTTAACATGAAAATCATGACACGCATGCCATGTACAGCATGACTTACGTGCCACGCTCATGGGGCGCTGGCGGCCGTTTCGCTAGCTTGATCTATCCCGAAATTGGTATTGCATGACGTGACTATGTGACGAACATAATAACACGAGTTAACATGAAAGTCATGACACGTATGTCATGTACAGCATGACTTGCGTGCCACGCTCATGGGGCGCTGGCGGCGGTTTCTCTAGCTTGATCGACCCCGAAGTTGGTATTGCGCGACGTTACTGTGTAACGAACATAAATAACACTAGCTAACATGAAAATGCATGACACGCATGTCATGTACAGCATGACTTACGTGCCACGCTCATGGTGCGCTGGCGGCCGTTTCACTAGCTTTATATACACCAAAATTGCTATCTTGCGACGTGAACGTGTACCGAACATAAAAACTCGAGTTAACATGAAAATCATGACACGCATGTCATGTGCAGCATGATTTCCGTGCCACGCTCATGGAGCGCTGGCGGCCGTTTCGCTAGCTTGATCTACCACGAAATTGGTATTGCGCCACGTGAGTGTGACGAACATAAAAACACGAGCTAACATGACAATCATGACACGCATGTCATGTACAACATGACTTACGTGCCACGCTCATTGGGCGCTGGCGGCGGTTTCGCTAAATTTATATACACCAAAATTGGTATCTTGTGACGTGACTGTGTAACGAACATAGATAACACGAGTTAGCATGAAAATCATGACACGCATGTCATGTACAGCATGACTTACGTGCCACGCTCATGGGGCGCTGGTGGCGGTTTCGCTAGATTTATATACACCAAAATTGGTATCTTGCGACGTGACTGTGTAACGAACATAAATAACACGAGTTAACATGAAAATCATGACACGCATGCCATGTACAGCATGACTTACGTGCCACGCTCATGGGGCGCTGGCGGCCGTTTCGCTAGCTTGATCTATCCCGAAATTGGTATTGCGCGACGTGACTATGTGACGAACATAATAACACGAGTTAACATGAAAGTCATGACACGTATGTCATGTACAGCATGACTTGCGTGCCACGCTCATGGGGCGCTGGCGGCGGTTTCTCTAGCTTGATCGACCCCGAAGTTGGTATTGCGCGACGTTACTGTTTGACGAACATAAATAATAGGAGTTAACATGAAAACCATGACACGCATTTTTCATTTCCTTTATTTTTTCGTTTTCCTTTTTTATATACATAGATACATATACATATCCACGAAATGACGGCGAAAATCCGCCGAGAATGCCCATATAATTAGTATCGCAATAATATCATTATCGAAGCAGATTTTGTTAAACACCAGCGAAACATTTCGGCGGGAGAGCGAGAAATAAACATATGCTGTGTGACCAGGCTTCACCCCGAAGGTAGGTGGCATCCTCAGAGGAGTAATCACTGGAAGTGTGCAAATATTCTAAATTTCGAAAGCTGCAGCAAAAGCTGCTATTAGATCACAACAGTACCGCAGTTGTCCGCCGCCGCCGCCGCCGGTGTCCTTAACCGCTGTCACGCGAAAGAAGAAAGAAATAACGTAATTAAAAAACATCCTGGATCGAATGGGATTTCAACCAGCAACCTCTGCGTGGCAGACGAGCATTCTACCGCAGGGCCAGGCTGGTCTTGAAACCCCGTCGCAAAAGGCCCTATGCAGGTGTCATGTCGGGCAAGGAATCGGCTTAACAACTGTAATGAAGCGTGGTGGAAGTATGGAATAACAACCAGGTGTCACAGAATGCTAATTGCACAACGATTGTGTGGTTTAAAGCTTGCCACCCACTACAAAGTGCTCAGCCATAATTCTTCATCGTCGTCAGCCACATACAGCATCAACAAAGTGCACAAATGCCTCACAGATGTGTAGCGGGTACCTCATTTATCCGCAAAAAGACGAAGAGTTGAAGAGTGAGGTTTTTCCTCCTTCATAAAAATTTATTTATGGCCTAGTGTATGCTTTGTGTGTGTTGTTGTATTAGATGCCCCGAGAGAGTTTGGAACGGGCACCAGAAATGCCGCTCTTCAAGCTTTCGCGGTGACAGTGTTCAATTCGATCCACTTTTCAGTATTCAAACCGCACCAAACTTCATAAACACTGTTTAAATCAGCGCGAGGAATAACACACCTGAGCTAAGTTTTGCCAAATATAATGCATAAATGGACAAACTAGTTTCAGTTGCCAAATTCTCTCCACCACTTCTTTATTGGGCTTTTATTCAAGTATAGTATTCAAGCATAGTGTCCCGAGCAAGATATTGTGTATTAGGTCGTTGCAATAGAGTGCTGAAATTACGCTGAACGTAACCGCCAACAGAAATGGGGTCCATTCTAAAATTCAGAAGTTTATAAAAATGAGGAAATCCAGCATTATTCTGGGTTTAAGCCCCTGCATTTAACATACGTAAAGCCTATCAGTTGTCAATGCTCATCCCAATTGCAAAAGCACGCTTAGGGGAAATAATGTATGCCGTAAAAATTGACTCATTCGCACTCGTGTGTCTTGTGAGCGGCTGTATTTTTTTTCCTGGGGTAATGGCGGCATGCACAAATGTGCTGCTGCTTCCCGAATATGCCAAGCAACAATCGACCCTTCGCGATATTGTCACCTGGTCGTGACGTCGACGAAGATAACAGTCAGCACGTCCGAGATGAAACTGTTTATTTGGCCGAACTTTTGGCCGAGAAACTGAGAACTAGAACTACAGCAATACACGCTATACAATGATAGCGGCGAACAGGGCGTCGACCGTCGATCAACTGACAAGCGGTCAAGCGCGTCGGCTTTTATACAGGCGCTATGGAACTTTCCAGCAATATCGCTGGTGGCGGCGTTATCTCTTGACAAAGCTGGAACATTCGCGTGCGGCGTGCAATCTTAACAAAACGATCTACTAAAATCGTGAAGCTTCTCGAACACTGCTTCGCGGCCAGCGTCGAGCGTTGATAACCGTCCTTGCTAGTCAAACTCGAACACATCAAAATAAAAGAAGAAGCGGGCGTGTCATTGCCCCCCTCTGAGAAAGCATCGTCCCGATGCTTGCAACAGAACATGGAAAGGAAAAAAAAACAAGTGCATACACAAATAAATTACAATAACAAAGGAAAAAGCAGAGTCCCCACGTTTGCTAACGCGTAAAAAACGGCTTAAGGCGCACGACATGGACGACTTCAGGTCGTGCGCGGCGTTGCTGGGAGTTCGTAATGCCGTCCGGAATGACCTCGTAGTCAAGAGCGCCGTGACGTCGAAGCACCGTGTATGGGCCGGAGTATCGCCGAAGAAGTTTTTCACTGAGCCCACGTCGGCGTATCGGCGTCCAGACCCACACACGGTCACCGGGTTGGTACTCCATGTGGCGTCGTCGAAGATTATAGTGACGGCTGTCGACCCTCTGATGATTCTTGATGCGCATGCGGGCGAGCTGTCAAGCTTCTTCGGCGCGTTGCAAATAGGCGGCAACGTCGAGATCGTCTTCGTCGGTGGCGGTTGGTAGCATTGCGTCGAGCGTCGTTGCCGGGCTCCTTCTGTAGACCAGCTTGTACGGCGTCATTTGCGTCGTTTCTTGCATGGCCGTGTTGTATGCGAAGGTCACATACGGAAGGATGGCATCCCACATCTTGTGTTCGACGTCGACATACATGGCCAGCATGTCGGCGATGGTCTTGTTCAGCCGCTCAGTGAGGCCATTGGCCTGTGGGTGGTACGCTGTGGTCCGGCGGTGGCTTGTTTGGCTGTATCTCAGTATTGCCTGAGTTAGGTCAGCAGTAAATGCCGTACCTCTGTCGGTGATGAGGACCTCTGGGGCGCCATGACGCAGGAGGATGTTCTCAACGAAGAACTTCGCTACCTCGGCGGCACTGCCTCTGGGTAGGGCCCTTGTCTCGGCGTAGCGGGTGACGTAGTCGGTAGCTACGACGATCCATTTGTTTCCGGTATTGGACGTCGGGAACGGCCCCAGTAAGTCCATCCCAATTTGCTGGAACGGTCGTCGAGGTGGCTCGATGGGCTGCAGAAGTCCGGCTGGCCTAGTCGGCGGTGTCTTGCGTCGCTGACAGTCACGGCAGGTCTTGACGTAGCGAGTTACGTCGGCGACAAGGCGCGGCCAGCAGCACTTTTCCTGTATTCTTGCGAGCGTGCGAGAAACACCCAGGTGTCCAGACGTCGGGTATCATGCAGAGCCTGGAGGACCTGTGGTCGCAATGTCGAGGGCACTACGAGAAGGGAATCGGCTCGAAGCGGCGAGAAGTTATTCTTAAGGAGAATACCGTTGCGCAAGAAAAACGACGTCAGTCCTCGCGTGAATACCTTGGGAACAACGGTGGTCCTGCCCTCGAGGTATTCCACAAGGCCCCTGAGTTCTGGGTCCGCTCGCTGTCGTTCGGCGAAGTCTTCGGCACTGATGGTTCCCAAGAAGCAGTCGCCCTCCATGTCGTCCTGCGGCGGTGGGTCGACGGGGGCGCGCGACAGGCAATCAGCGTCGGAGTGTTTTCTTCCGGACTTGTAAACGACGGTTGTGTCAAATTCTTGAAGTCGTAGGCTCCACCGTGCGAGGCAACCTGAAGGGTAAGGTCAACTTGTTGGCTAGTTGGTAAAGCATGACCTGAAGGGTCCTTCAAGTTAGCTAGCCAACAGAAGGCGTGGTGGTCGCTCACAACTTTGAAGGGCCGGCCGTAGAGGTAGGGGCGAAACTTCGATGTAGGCCACATGATGGCCAGTCACTCCTTTTCTGTTGTGGAGTAATTGATTTCTGCCTTTGATAGCGACCGGCTAGCATAACTGATGACCCTTTCGAATCCGTCGGTCTTTTTCACAAGGACGGCGCCGAGTCCTACGCTGCTTGCGTGGGCGTGGATTTCGGTATCGGCGTATTCGTCGAAATGCGCAAGTATGGGAGGCGTCTGCAGGCGTCGTTTCAATTCTTGAATTGCTTGAAGTGGCGACGTTTCCCACCTGAATTCGACGTCGGCCTTCGTGAGTTCGGTGATCCGTGAAAATTCCTTGACTAAACGTCTGTAATAGGCGCACAAGCCGAGAAAACGGCGTACGGCCTTCTTGTCGGTGGGCGTCGGGAAGTCAGCGATGGCAGCTGTTTTCCGCGGGTCAGGGCGAACACCATCCTTGCTGATCACGTGACCCAAGAACAAGAGCTCCTCGTACGCGAAGCGGCACTTTTCAGGTTTCAAGGTGAGTCCGGAGGTCTTGACTGCTTGAAGTACAACTTCAAGGCGCCGAAGGTGTTCGTCGAAGTTTGAGGAAAACACAACGACGTCGTCCAAGTATACGAGGCACGTCTGCCACTTCAAGCCGGCCAGTACTGTATCCATAACCCGTTGAAAAGTCGCAGGTGCCGAGCAAAGATCAAATGGCATGACCTTGAACTCGAACAGGCCGTCTGGTGTTATAAAAGCAGTCTTTTCTCAGTCTCTCTCGTCGACTTCTATTTGCCAGTAACCGGTCTTGAGGTCCATCGACGAAAAGTACTTTGCGTTGTGTAATCGATCCAGGGTGTCGTCTATCCGGGGAAGGGGATACACGTCCTTCTTCGTGACTTTGTTCAGGCGGCGATAATCGACGGAAAAACGTAGAGTCCCATCCTTCTTCTTCACTAGCACCACCGGGGAATCCCACGGACTCTTCGACGGCTGGTTGATGTCGTCGCGTAGCATTTCGTCGACCTTTTTCTTCACGGCCTCGCGTTCTCGCGTCGAAACTCTGTACGGGCTCTGACGGAGTGGTCTGGAGCTTTCCTCTGTTATGATGCGATGTTTTGCCACGGGAGTCTGCCTAATTCTTGACGACGATGAAAAGCAGTGCTTGTATAGCAAGAGCAGGGTTTTGGGCTGTTCTTGTTTGTGCTTCTGAAGGCTGGGATTGATGTCGAAAGCTGGTTGCGGCGCTTTATTCGTCGGAGTAGGCTCGGGAGAATCGGTGAGTCCGAAAGCATTGCTGGCTTCTACGATTTCTTCGATGTAGGCGACCGTCGTGCCTTTGCTCATGCGCTTGTACTCGTTGCTGAAATTCGTGAGCATAACTGTTGCTTTCCCTGCCCGCAGCTCTGCTACTCCTCTTGCGACGCAAATCTCGCGGTTAATCAAGTGGTGCTGGTCGCCTTGAACAACGCCTTTCAGGTCTGCGGATTTCTGAGTGCCGACGGAAATGATGACGCTGGAGCGAGGGGGAATGGTGACCTGGTCTTCCAGCACATTCAAGGCGTGCTTTCTTGGCGGAGTGTGCGGCGGTAGTGCCTTTTCCGTGGACAGTGTTATTGACTTAGACCTCAGGTCGATGATTGCACCATGAAGGCCTAAGAAGTCCATACCAAGGATGACATCTCTCGGGCAACGCGGCAGGATTACGAAGTTCGCGGGATAAATCCGGTTGTTAATGGTGAGTCTCGCTGTGCAGATTCCCTCCGGCGTTACGAGGTGACCTCCAGGTGTGCGGATTTCGGGGCCTTCCCAGGCTGTCCTAACTTTCTTCAGATTCGTGGCGAACGGTCCACTGATGACAGAATAGTCGGCTCCGGTGTCGACGAGGGCTGTGACGCTGTGGCCGTCGATAAGAACGTCGAGGTCGCTAGTTCGTCGTCTTGCGTTGCAGTTAGGTCGTGGCGTCGGGTCACGGGTACGTCGGTTTGTTCCGCTGCTTCCACGTTGCGTCGTCAGGTCTACTTCGGTCCGCGAGGTTTCGTCGTCAGGGGTTCGCGTCGTGTCCTGAAGCCTTCGTCGTGGCGGCGGCGTCGGCGGCAGAGGGTCTTCGGTATTTCGTCGTACAGCAACCGCACCTCCATCGGTTGCTGCCCTTAGTTTTCCGGATGCGGGCTAGGTGACCGGCCCCGGGTTGGGCCAGTGTATATGTCGGCGTTGGGGAGAGGCGTAGCGCCCTGGCGACGGCGATCGGAAAGGTCTTCGGGTGGTCCATTGCGCTCCTGCCATATAGTCGGCGATGTCACGTGGTCGTTCACCCTGCTGTGGACGCGGCGCGTCGACGGCGAACCCACGCAGTCCCATCTGTCGATAATGGCAGCGGCGGTAGGTGTGGCTGGCTTCTCCGCAGTGGTAGCAGAGTGGACGATGGTCGGGGGCGCGCCAAACCTCGGTCTTCCTCGGCGTGTATCGCTGACCGGCTGGCGGGCGGTATGACGTCGGTGGTGGCGGTGGTGGTGCCTGGCGGCGGAACTGCTGGGGTGGCGCGGCGTCTTGACGTGGGCGAATAGGGGGGGCGTTACGTCGGGCTGTAGCAGCATAGCTCATTGCTTGCAGCTGCGGCGGTGCCGGCTGAGGAACACCCAGTGACAGTTGGATTTCCTCGCGTACTACGTCCGCAATCGACGTCACTTCGGGCTGTGCAAAAGGTGCGAGCTTTCGCAGCTCCTCTCGCACGATGGCTCGGATCGTTTCGCGCAAGCCGTCGGAGCCGAGGGCATGAACTGCTGCGCTGTCTTGGAATGCACGGCGATTGTACTGTCGGGTTCGCATTTCCAGCGTCTTCTCGATGGTTGTGGCTTCGGAAACAAATTCCTGGACTGTCTTGGGTGGGTTCCGCATGAGCCCAGCGAAGAGCTCCTGCTTAACTCCTCGCATGAGAAGGCGAACTTTTTTTTCATCGGGCATGGTAGGGTCTGCGTGGCGAAACAGCCTGGTCATCTCTTCCGTGAAGAGCGCCACGTTTTCGTTCGGCATCTGCACGCGGGTCTCGAGCAGAGCCTCAGCCCTCTCTTTGCGGACGACGCTCGTGAATGTGGTGAGGAACCTGTCGCGAAAAATGCCACACGTTGTCAGGCTTCGCTCTTGGTTCTCGAACCAGGTCCGAGCGGCGTCTTCCAAACCGAAATAGACATGCCGTAGCTTGTCTTCGCTGGTCCAGGCATTAAAAACGGCGACTCGGTCGTAGGCTTCGAGCCAGCTTTCCGGGTCTTCGAACGGCCATCCGCGGAATGTTGGCGGCTCCTTGGGCGTCCGGAGAAGGATCGGTGCGGGCGGCACAGCGTCTGTCATCGTCGCTGTGGTCGAGGTCAGGATCTTTGTTTGCCGGGTCTTTTCCGGTAGAGGCCCGTGCTCTGGCGGTAGACCTTGTTGCCTGCGGCTTGCTCGACGATCCGGGTTTTCTTTGCCGTCGTCCTCCTCGCGGCTTGGACTTGGGTCAGCGCTTCGCGGGGGCGTCCGGATCATGGAAGAAGCAGCACCTCCACCAGATGTCACGTGGTCGTGACGTCGACGAAGACAACAGTCAGCACGTCCGAGATGAAACGGTTTCTTTCGCCGAACTTGTGGCCCAGAAACTGAGAACTAGAACTACAGCAATACACGCTGTACAATGATAGCGGCGAGCAGGGCGTCGTCCGTCGATCAACTGACAAGCGGTCAAGCGCGTCGGCTTTTATACAGGCGCTATGGAACTTTCCAGCAATATCGCTGGTGGCGGCGTTATCTCTCGACAAAGCTGGAACATTCGCGTGCGGCGCGTAATCTTAACAAAACGATCTACTAAACTTGTGAAGCTTCTCGAACACTGCTTCGCGGCCAGCGTCGAGCGTTGATAACTGTCCTTGCTGTCATACTCGAACACATCAAAATAAAAGAAGAAGCGGGCGTGGCAATATTGTTAATTAAGTCTATATGTAGTACTGTAGAGCAATTGTGTCGTACAATACATAAATTTCGTTTACATTACTTGCTGGGCAACAAAAATCCTTTGTTTATGCCTGGTTGGCGTAAAAACTTTTTTTCTGCAAAAGTCAGCAGCTGTGCTATTCGCATCCGGAAATATACGATTTAATTCGCACCGGAATTTCATTAATATAACTGGTTTAGAATTTGAAAGATTTATACTCGCCTACCCCTGATAATTACTTTTGACAAATTGCATTACTCTTGTGCTGTTAGGGACACTGCTAGGAAGGCGTTACGGACGTGGGAAGCGACAGGCCCCTGGAGGGATAAGAGCAGCCCTACGAGAGAACAACGGCTAATGTTGAGTAATTATTGTCTAATCACTACTACGGTTCAGCTAAAATTAAGCTTGTTTGACCAGCGCATGTCATGCACAGGTAATGCTTCCGCAGATGTGACAGTTCTTAGAATAATTAGCCGCAGCTTTTAATGTCAAAACGACACCAGCATTATTATGCGCCTCCATCTTGGAAGGACATACGGTATTTTTAGATATTTAGAAAGAATCGAGAATGCAAGCTATGGAAGACGGACTAGCCAAGTTTGGCACTCGTGTTCGCTAGCCACTTCAAACAAATAAACAAGGCTGCACCAGCAGCGTTTCTGATCTACCGCTATAGAAGATCTGAGTCATCTAGTCCTCTTTTTTACGACATACACGTATACACAACTGTGTCCTAGAAATTCGGGCTTCAGGCTTATTTTCGTTATAAATTTCGCCGTTTTTATGCAAGTAACGGGGCGCAGTAAAGTATAGCAGCTGCTTTTTAGCTGTTCATACGCATTTCACTACACTCCAGTAACGATATTTGCGAAACTTACAGAGCCGCCCGTATTAAACACAGTTCCATAGCATGCCTTTATGCGTCTTTTTACTGAATAGTTCCTGCTCACTGCGTCTAAATTATAAGATAGAATGGACAATGACTGATACTTGTCGAACAGATGGACAATGCATTATGGTGAGATGCTGACTGCATAACTTATGATCAGGTGAGCAGTATCTTGCTAAGGCACAAATTCTGTGAACGAGGTGAGTGTGCACGCTTTTATGAGATAACTACGCCCTTGACCTATTGGGATAGAACTTGGAATGCATAATGTTGTAGTTATAGCATAGATAACAACACGTGCGCCGCATAGATATTGAACAAGGGCGATGTTTCTAAAAGAGACCGCCAAAACCACCCATGTCAACCTCAGTTTGCACGTCAAACACGTGAAACTGATGCTTTCTAGAACCAGACAGCTCACCAATAGTTTCTTTGTACAATGATCTCAAAACGGCATCTTTTGCTGAAGCTCAACAGTATCGCATTGCTGCAGACTGTTCCCCATGCATATTTCTAATATTAACACGATCGCGCTAAAAAGCCCTGGAGTGTCCCAAAAACTGCGGTGTTGGTGTCGACGTCGAAGGCGTTGGTTGGGAACGGAAATGGGCGTTGTGGACAAGGGAAAAACTCCACGAATTCAAAGAACAACACTGAGTGTTTGAGCCGTAATAAAATCCAGCCTGAGCAACAGATACAGATGATGAGGAGCGTGCAACTAATTTTGTTGGTTTTCCTGCGACACACTGGGCTGTTCAACACTTGGTGACATAAGCCTAAGGTTCAGGAGATGCTCAGGCGGAACAATTGCCGGCCATGCAGGCCAGGCTAACCCCGCCTCCCGCAACATCACCACCACCACCACCCCCAACAGATACCGCCACGGTCGGCGATGATTCATTGCTCCTACCTATTTCCTGGTTGGTAATCCGGTGCTCTCAGCCGTGGCTATGTTAGCGCACATGTTTCTCGACATTAACAACTTGAGTCGAAGCCAATTTCAATTTCGATTTCTTTACTTCAGACATACATGCACAATGTGAAATATGTCCACGAGGGAAGAAAAAATGAGTCTGGTGTGTCCCCTGACGATGCCTTCACCGAGGACTTACAAGTCTGACAGCCAGGGGCAAAACCGTGAAAACCAAGTTAATTATGAAAATAACTACACTGCTCATTACAAAGAATGCAAGGCAGAATGAACATAGAAGACACACGGAAACAAGAATATTGGGGAAAAGTTAAGGCAAAACCTAATTGTGCATGAAGCCTTTGCAGATTCTGAATTGTTACTCATTTGCACATTGTAACAGTCCTTGTACATGAAGCACGTTCAATATCATGCACATAGCTAATTCGCATCGTTTCATGAGACATCGTTGGAAAGATCTTATAGGCTTGAAGCAGGCATGAAAAATCACAGCACATCCACGGAGTGAATGATGATGAGTGGGCGAAGCTGCGGAGGTTCATCGGTAAACCGTGAATCTTCCGTGAATTCTGCCCAGTACATCATCACCGACGTGAGATCGGGCGCGTTTATACTAAAGGTTCGATGAGAGTTATGACGACTTGCAGCTCACTTTAATTTTACATGTACGCTGTGAATTTTCATTGTTTAGAAAACCATTGCTTTAGAAAACATCTAGCGTCTTTCGTTGGTTTATTTCATCAATCAACGGCGTTTTGAACAACATTTTTATTGTTTAATCACGCACAGGAGAAATCTCACCAGGCACTACCTTGGAGGTAAACAATGGCTGCTAATGGGAATGAGAGACAGAAGTCGGCTTTTAGCTAACACTTACACTTCTACTTCTACTAACGTTTCCTACTGGAACATGCCAATGGCTGCTAATGGGGAATGACAGACAGAAGAATTCGGCTTTTAGTTAACGCGCACGCTGCGAATTTTTGATTGTTCAACAACGCACAGGAGAAATCTCCCACCGGCACCACCTTGGAGGTCAAGATCTGGTACTAGCGTTAAGACTGGTTACGCACTACCACGGGGACGAACGGGTGCCGCTTTAAGGAGCTTCGCCCCTAAAAAGTAGTTTTACTTGTTTTTTGAAACGAGATATACATGAGTTTTGAATGGCTAGTTTGAGGATCGGTACACGTTACACAACCAAATTATTAAATCTGTAGTTTTAGTACAACAGTTAGTCCTTGGCTTTGATCACGCAAGTTAAATAGTACGTAGGCCGTATGCTACTTGTCTGTTTAAATATTTGTTTTAGATGGCGACATAATCGTGTTTGATTTCCTGGAAAATCATTGTGCTAAGCAAATCTCATACAACAGTGAGAATAGTACTGTATTTATTGTATGATACAGGGAGTCAGTTGATGAAGGCAGATCAGAGGAAATCCTTTTTAAGCTTCTCTTAACAGCGAAGCTGTTTACGCTGCCCTAATAAGTCTGTCGAATCACGATTCATAAACGGGTATGTGCCACAGAAATTGGGAAAGTCCCACTGCTCACCATTGGTCCACTAAAAAGGAAGAAGGCAAGAGTTAGCCCAACACTAGGGAACGGGAAAGGCAACGGCGGCTGCGAGAAACTATCATCATCAGAGAGGTGCATGTACCACAGAAAGTGGGTAAATTCCACCAGTCACCACTGGTCCACTAGAGAGGAACAAGGCAACCACAACACTAGGGAACGGGAAAGGCAACGGCGCCTGTGAGAAGACTCCGAAGTGATGGATGGCCTACGCCAACGACGACGTGCTCGTGAATCTATGAGAGGTACGAGCGCTTGGTTCCAGCGCACGTTTGTCTCTGGTTAGACATCCATGTTGTGTCTGTGACTGCATGATATGTGCGAACGCTTGGTTTCAGCGCGAGTTTCTGTGTCTGGAGTTTGGACATTTGTGTCGTGTCTGGGAGCATGTGTCGTTTAACTCAAACCCATCTGCGCTGTGAAAGAACGTAAAAGCAACCTAGCATCACCTAGCTAAAGCTCAGCAACGATCTAGAAGCAACCTAGAATCAACCCTTATTACCTAGCTAAGGCCTAGAAACAACGTAGAAGCAACCAGATTAGTCTTCACAATCGTCCACTTTCGCTCTTTCAAGGCTTCAGTGGCGTACCCAAAGCTAGGTGACAGTATGATACGTGGGAATGGATAAACGAGAAATATTGTTGTTTTTTTACACGTAAACACAAAACATATTTTATTCCTTATAACATACCTATTGCTCTGCACTTTTATTTTAAAAGTGATACTTAAGCGTCCTCCCAGTTTATTATTATTACTTTTTGCATTCGTGATTCCAATGTAGGAATAAAATGATAACCAGCAAAGAGAAAACGTATTGAAATTATTCTCGTTGACTGGACGTGTTGGTGAAATGAAAGCCGAAAATTATTGTGAACCTATTGTGAAAATTATTGTGAATTATTGTGCATCAAATATCAGAATATCGCGCGCCGTAGTAGCATTCCGGGTATACGGTGTGGCACTGCTGCGCCCGCGGACGCGGGTTGAATTCTCGGCCACGGAACTGGTGTATGGATGGTGCCAAACGCCATACCTGCTGTGGGCTTATAATTAAGCGCACGTTCAAGAACTTAAGACTGTCAACACTGCGCAGAAGTCCCCTATTACAGCGTGTCCCATGATCAGTATGTGGCTGAGACGCGTAAACGTTCACAATGAGATTCATGTAAAATAATTGCGCTCGTCCTTAAGATTAACGAAGAAGTCGCACGACGTACCATTTACACCCGATACCCTTTCGAATGTGTGGCCGTGTTCGTGCATTAATGTATGGAGTTATATGTGCAACGTCAAAGAGAATAATGGAAAATCTCCGTAATGACATTTCAATAGCTACAACTTGGGTCTCATGTAAGGTGTATGACGGCATCTTTATTAAGAAAAAAAAATCACGTAGGATTTTCTTTGGGAGTTGCCTAAGTGATCAAAGTTTGGGAGTTGCCTATGTGACGCGTAAGCATTGCGTATATATTGTAGGTAGGGGTGTCGACATAGAGGCGATACGAGCGGAGGTTGCTTCTTACAGCCTTTGCTGTCGCTTCGGACACAACGGGAATTTTTTCCCCGAGTAAGTGTGCTGCTCAACGCGCGGTGCACTGCAACCTTCTTGATGTTAGATAATCGTTTTCGCTGTTTCCGTTCTGACGTCCTTTTTTTCTGCGTTGTGTATTTCTTGGTAGGTGCACAATCTGCCGTGGTGGTCTGTCAATAAGGTGGTCAACTGCTGATCCGAAGGTGGCGAGATCAAATACCGATCGCGGCGACCACATTTTAGATGGAGGCTAAAATGCAAGAGGGCCGTGTACCTATATTTAGGTGCATGTTAAAGAATTCTAGGTGATCGAAATTTCCGGAGCCCTCCACTACGGCGTCTCTAATAATCATATCGTGGTTTGGGGAATGACATGTCGCCTCGATAACCGCGATAGAAGATCACGTTGCCGTATCAGATAAGGCTGATCACGGACAAGCCCACCATCGAAATAGAATCAACTTTTGGAAAGCGGCGCATAATAGGCATCTGACCGGTCCACTATCAAGAACTGCATTTCTCACGCCCGCGTGAGCCGATTTTTTTTTGCAGTCCCACCCAGAGCGCCGGCAATCGAAAGGCAGTAGAAAGTTCGCGTTAATATAATAGGATTATAAACATTTCGCCCAATAGTTCAATCATCATTTCGCTCAAAAATCATCACCTGACGATGTCAAGCTAAGACGTTATCATGGTGTCGCCGATCACTAATATTTGTGACGACACCATGGTGTCAACGTTACGTCACATGATGAAGCCATCACATTACGTCAAATGGTCAAACGTTGCCTGATTCCGGAGGCACTGGAAAATCACGTGTGGTGCAGAGACCTTCAATGTCTCCGATCGTGAAGGCAGCACGATAACGCGTTAGGTGCAGAAGGTTTTCGGTGAGGGGATCAATACATCGACATAGAAGTAAATGAGAATAAGATGGCTTGAGCCTTCGAGTCGTCTTAGGTAAATGCATAGGGACCGTGCAACTTTTCGTGTACCAAAATGCGGTTTATGAGGCACGCCGTAGCAGAGGACTCAGGCATGATTCTGACCACTTAGGGTTCTTTAGCGCGCACTTATATATGAGCACTCGGATGTTCTTTCATTCCGCTCCATTGGAACGTGGACTTTGCTGCCACGAATCACACCCATGAACACGAGCTTGGATGTGCGATATTCTCTGCTAAGGTACTACTGCGGGATGGGGATATTCTCAAAATTGAAGCGTCCACAGAGAACGCTAGAACTTCCTATGGCTTATAATTGGCCTGAAATCAGTTGGGTTCAATGCCCTAGTAAAGTGCGCATTTGCAGCTCATTGTAAAGGTAGAACTTGCACGTTGACCTTATTGTCGGTATACTCAAATATTTTGGCTATATTTCATAGAGCAAATGAAATATTTTTTACATGTTGATTTCTGAAACGAGAACTACTCGCATTTTAAGTCTGCAAAGAGCTTGGTGCTAAGAGATAAAGAATATGTAGTGTTAAGCGCAGGACCACTACCTAACTTGGTAGTGAGACAGGCCGTGGTTTTGAACGTAAGAACACTTGTGACCACTCGGACTTCTTCAACGTAAATTTCAATCTAAATGTAAGCAAATTTTCTTGCATTGCGCACCAATTTAATTGCAGTTGAACTGTCCGTTCTTAAACTCACGGCCTCTATAGCTTGACGGGGACAATTTTCTAGCACGATTATTTTACTGTGGCCGAACAGCGGAAAAGAAAGGAAAACGGAACACTGAACAGACAGGACTCAGCGCAGCCTTGACATTTTGAGAGACGACACATGAGAAATCGCCCGATGTAGAATAAAGGTAATACAGAAGGCTTCTTAGGGGGGCTAGACGTTTCATGAACATTGATGCAGAACGGCGCAAAAAACTGGAGAGGTAACACACAGGACACACAGCTTTTAAATTAATTTTGATATTTCGTGCGAAGAACCTTAGGGTCGCACCATTTACTCTCTCTCGCCACATGGCGAACGCCGAGGCTGTGGCGCCCTCCCTTCCGCCCAAGCAAATGGACCGTCCCGAGAGCAGACGACCATGCACGCCGACACGCCGAGACCCTAAGGTGCTTCGCCCCTAAAAACCGACTGCTCGCACTGTACAGCCGTTCACCGGCCACCCCGCATATATAGGCACTGGATCTTGACATGTAATATAGTGCCGGTCGGATATTTCTCTTGTGCGTTGCTGAACAATAAAGATTCGCAGCGTGCACGTTAACTAAAAGTGGGCTGCGGGTCTCTGTGTCTAATCTTTTTTCTGTCTCTCATTGCCCATTAGCAGTTATTTTGCTGTGGGAAACACCGGCGCACACTGCACTGTTCGTCCTTCTAAGGGTTTCACGATAGTGGAGCTGAAACACCCTTCCCTGCATGATTCGCTCCTCTTTAACGCTCGCGCAAGTAAGCCTTTCGAGACTGCCGTTTTTTTACCTTAGGCCAAGTAATGCAAACAAAACTTTATATAGTCAACATATGCAAAGTAAGTTATAAGCTATATCCGCTTTGTAAGACGGTTCCTTTATTTCCTGGCATAATATTGTTACACGAATGCATAATATCACCTGGTACAGCGATATTAATGACACTAAGACTTTTCGTTTACACGTCCCGGCAGAGGCACATGATTCCCATTTCCCAAAAAAAGAAAAAACGGAGGTGTGGGAGGGGGAGCGTCAAACTTAAAAGCTTTCACATTAGGCGCGGTGAACTCAAGCATCCCAGCACTGCTGTGTTGCCATCAGAACTTGGGTATTTATTATCGCGCGGTTAGTCTAGCTGTATCTTCATGTCCACGACAAAAGAGAGCCGCTATTTATGGCTGCTAAATCACGCTGCACGTGTAGCGGGGTTCGAGGGCGTCTGTGCACCCCCACCCACCACCACACACATATATCTTCAATGTAAGCTCGTCGAAAGCTCACCATCTTTTGCAGCTTTTCTTGGAGAAGCACACGGGGCAGCGATATAATACCCGAGTAAATTTGGAGCCAACGTTTTAGAGGTATCTGCCGTTACAATTATTTTATTTATAGTTGGCTAAACGCTCAAATAAATGCCAAGTGAATTATGGTTTTCGTTTGTTCCATCATTTATATCACATTCTATGAACGTGTATGAGGCGTGTATGGTTCCGAAGAAGCATGCGTAACTGGTTTCGTAGAAAACATTTGTAACAACTTCAGGTAAATTAGCATACACTAAGCTTGGAATTTATGGAAATGGTAGAGGGAGTGCCCTGTATTCTGGCCCTGTCACTACCGTCGTCGTATCACTAGTGAACAATGTCCTACTCTACTTTAGAATTTTTGTTTATATCTATGATGTCTTCTTTTGAAGTGTGGTGCTTTGTGAAGAAGTTCCCTGTTCGGTTTTCCATTTTAGGACACGCCAGAGCATTATATTTTTGTTCGATAAAGCCCGCACTTCTCTCGACAATGTATTTTGATCAGTTTCCGTGCACGTCTCTAAAGGTGTTGCGCGATAAGTCCAATGATGGCCCTTCATTATGTTATCATTCTCTCATATCTACTATGCTGAAGGGGCGAATCCTTCTACAAAAAATATCGATTGTCATTAAAGATGACACATTCTCTAAACTTTATCATAGTTCAGCGATAAGTGGTGCCATTGTCGCAAGAGTTTTCAGCTATCGTGCGGAACTGGGGATCATGACGCAATTCTCCAATCTTGCTATCGACCGCATTTCCAAACCTCGAAGGCAGTTATAAAAAGGCAGCCATCAACAGTGGATCTCATTCACGAGTGCTCATCCCAAAGTCCGTGCAGGTAAGACACATCGCTAAAAGTAAAATTCCATCATCTAAAATTTAAGACTTTATTTATGTACTGCACAATCATAGCAAGTTGCTTTTGAGAAATGCATGGAGCTTTCTTTGAGGCACCATATGTGATTCCTGTAAGCAATTTGAGCAAAGGAAGAAAATGTTTCGATACCCTACAAGCAGCCGGCTTCGTAACTTCTTTTCGTAATGCTTTTTGTTGATCGATGCGTATTATGATAAGCATCAAAAACCCCAGGGGAATCAGCCTTTATGTCGCTTTGTATATTCTACTTCAACAGTATACCTTTTATTTCTTGCAGCCGAGCCAACATGAAGACAGCTCTTGTGATTGTCCTGCTCACACTCTGCGCCGCTGCCTGTAAGTAAATCGTAGCTATAAGATAAACTTGAAATGAAGCATTTCCTGCACGTTAGTCTATAAAAAAGAGGAACCTTCACTATCTGGCAATACCGGTCCGAAATTTCATGGTTGGGAACGGGTATTGATGTCTCTTTATTTTAACGAAGTTTTATTTCATTTTCGTAGTTATAAAATTTGTACTACTCGGCAGAAATGACCTCTAAATTCTGTGCTCATCAGTACGTTTACTGGGAAAGGAAATGCTTGTGGGGACAGCTATTTGGGAATTGTCTAACGAAGTCCAAGCGACTTTTAAATCTCTTTGAAGAACAGAACTTCCGCGCGCAGAAATTCACGTTTAGGCATCGTGGCAATAGAGCTTTTTGTGCCTAAGAGACAGTTGTGACTGTAACAATGAGTGGTGCGGAACTATGTTTATGTGGTAGAGCAAATTACTTGCATACAGGACAACTTTCTCACTCTGGGCGCACACCTCAGATGCACCTTACGAAATGGCCCAGGTTAGCTTCTATAATTTACGGCTGCCGCATCTCCTCAGTAAACGCAGCCGAGCGAAAGCAATGATTGAGCTTATCAACTCACGCGGCGCTAAAGTTCCTTGAGCTGAAGAGGCTTAATGAGTTTGGCCTGCTCATTGCGTGGACGTGCTACAGCGCACGCGTCGTATCATCTATTAATCCAGCAGCGTCTCTGCGATATACAGGATTTGCTTATGCCAGACTAATTGATTTATTATTTATTTTATATTTACTCGTTATGAACTTTGTGGGAAGTTTAACGATGCGCATGATTGCGGCGGATCTCTATCATGTGCCGTAGCCTTAAGGGTCAAAGAACGTGTTTTTTTCTTGCAGAAGGAATAAATGTCAAAGTGTTCGAGTACATACCCTTATTTATTTATTTATTTGATTTGCATACATACAAGCACAAGGACACAGAGGAAAGAGGGACAAAGCAATCTGGCCACTGCCATCAGAAGGGGCACAACGCCTGCCCGCTCTTTTGGGAGGAGGGAAGAGACAGAGGAAAGGAAGTTAGGAGGAGAAAACAGGAAAGGAGATTGGAAAGTAAAGAAAAATTGACGAAGACTTGGACAAAAATAGGTAAACACACACACAAAAAGCACTTATAAACGGGTGGCCAGATTTGTTTGGTCCATAAAGGCCAGCAGAGTTCTAAGATACACAAAAAAATTCACACTAACTATACGGCTATATAGACCGGAACAACACACATGGCGCTATTCAAAATTCATTCCTTCGAGAGTTCAAACTCCACGGGGTGGGTTGCTTACTTTTCTTCGCGTGATTTTTCCCTGAACATGCAAATAATATTACGACTGCGCCTGAAGGGCATGTCTTCTGTTTTTCTTACAATTTTAGGCAACTAGTGTATAGTTGAGCACAGCACTTTCATATTTTTCAAAAGATGAGCTGTCCACGAAGTTGATCATACCCTCATACAGAATGGTCATACAGAATGGAGTGATCATACGGAATGAAGGATAGAAGTAGAATTGAAGGGCTTGTTTTTCTTTGTTGGGCACAAGCTTAATGAAAGCCACGGACAATGAGGCCAAACAACGTATAGGGGGGAGTTATTTGTAGTATTTTCAGTGTACTGTAGTAATTATAATATGAGGGCGAAGAAATGAATGTGGACGAAAAAACCACTTGCCGCCGACAGGAACCGAACCTCCACCCTTCGGATAACTGATGCGATGCTTTACCAATTCAGCTACAGTAGCCGTCATCCTCCCGTCCAATTTATCAGGCATTTGTGCGCATGTAAAACCTGGGAGTGTTAGCGCCGCTCTCAAAGAATCATGATATGAAGTGGTATAGTTCATGCTTAAATTCCTATGTGGCACACAGATGATTTATTGTGCCTTGTACTTTCTGCGTAGCGTATCTATCTTTTTATGGTCTCTCATAACTACATCTGAGCATTTCCATATTCATTCTCCCTGAAACTGCTGCCAAGAGGGCAGTTCAGGTAGTGAGCCCCAGCAAATTTTCGTATTTTAGATTGCGGCAAATACCATCCATAAATTATGCGAACGCACATGCAGATAAGTGAGAAGCATGAAATAAACGAAGAGAATGTGCCCCGCAATTTCTAAAATATTTTTCTTTTATTTACTTAATTTTGTCTGCATCCTTAAATATAGCATCCATAAAAAGAGGAGCCGCGAGAGTCCGCATTAGAAAAAAATGCCATGCCTGCGCGGAAAGCGCAGCACAGTCACAGCGAAAGCTGGAAGAGCAGCATTTCTAGAGCCCGTTGTAAACTCTCTTGGGGCTACTAATACAAGTACACTAGCAAGGTCCCCACTACGCCATAAATCACAATATTTGTGAAATTGGGAAGCACATACAACGCCATTATTCGTCATTGTGCGCAGAAGCGAGGTTCCAGCTACATATATGTAAGGCATTATGTGCACTTTCTTTACGTGACGACTGATGACGATGAAGAATTGTGACTCAGCCCTTTGTAATGGGTTGGAAGCTTTAAACGGCTCACATGCAGTTACGTAATTCGCATTGTGTGACGCCCGGTCGCTACTTAACTCTCCCACCATGCAATATAACATATATTGACGTGAGAAAGAGAGACAGAGGGAGGGGGAAGAACTTTGTTGAGACCCTGAGGAAATGGATGATGGCCTCATGGACTTCCTTGGCAACCAATGCAAGTACACTTGCGAGGAACCCACTACGCTATAAATCATAATTTCTGTGAAGTAGGGCAGCAGCCACTATGCCATTTTTCGTCATTCAACGGAGAGCCGTGGTACCCGCTAAAAACATGTAAGGCATCATGCGCACTTTGTTGGTGTTGTGCCTGATGACGATGAAGAATTATTGCAGAGCCCCTTGTAGTGGGTTGGAAGCATCCAACAGCCCACTCGTTGCTCAATTCGCATTGTGTGACGCCTGGTTACAGAATTCGCGTTGTGTGGTGCGTGGTTGTTATTTCACTCTTCTACCACACTAAATAACATATGTTAATGGGGTTCCTTCTGGACATGAGGCCTGTATAGCGTCGTTTTGCAAGGCAGTTCCAAGCACCGGCGTGGCCCTGAGGTACAACACTGGGCTCCCACGCAGAGGGCCCAGGTTCGAACTCCGTTCCATCCGGGAAATTTTTTCTTATTTCGTTTTTTTTTTCTTATTTCGAGCGATAGTGGTTACGGACACCGGCGGCGGCGGCGGACAACTACGCCACCAAAAACGGCCGTTGAAATGATCTCATTACAGCTTTCGCTGTAAAAACGCAGGAATAAATGTATACTACCGCAATATAAAAGACTGATTACGTTTCAATTTGTTCCAATGGCTCATTATGATTCAAAGCATTTTTTTTTCAGTTACAGATTGAGTTTATTAGTACATACACAAATATTTTATAATACTTCTTTACAGACGACGATCCCTGAGTATAAATACTGAAAAAGCAACACTTTCAAAGCGGTCTTTGTAGAAGCATTGCTGCTTATTTGGTTGGCGCTCAATCACTTGCCTAACCTTTCTTCATTTTTTTTATCATGCTACCCTACGGCGTCCAGACGCAGCTACAATGTGAGTACGGTTTTAGGTCTATTTTCATTTTTTGCGAATGATCGGGAAACTAATCTAATTTCTCTCTCTCTCTATCTCTCTCTCTGTCTATGTCCAAAGTCCTGCTGAAGCGACCAATAGCCAGGCTGCATCAAACGGTAAGCTGTGGCTTTACACGACTTTTTAGTACAAAAATCGCTACTTTTAACAGCGCTTTGATCTCCACCATCTCTGCAGTACCATAAGCAATGTCCTCAGAGAGATGCTATAGACTGCATCAGCATTTATTCGCTGTTTCGGAGATATAAGGTCTGTGTGGATACTTTATTCACAGGCATTAAAAGCTGTGCCGAGAGGCCTATTGAACACTCACCAACTATATTGACTCCTGTGATTGAGACTGAACTTCGGAAAAACAGCGCTAAGACGAGACTAGAAAGAAGTGACAAGACCGAGCGACAGGACCTATGTCCCGTCTCAGCGCTGTTTTTCTGAAGTTCACTATGTACCATCAAGCCCGCATTTACACTCTGTATCAGTTCATGTGATCCAGACCTTGTCGGTTTCCCTCAATCACGGCTGAATGGTATAGTAAAGTCTCATATATCCTAAAGTGTTTGAACATTCTTGAGACAGCGTAACTGTAACGACGACGAAGAGAAAGGAACCATCGTCGTCGTCGTCGCTTGCGCTGTTTCAAGAATGTTTAAGTACTGTCACCACCTAGCACAGGTTTCGGTCGCTCTACAGTATCTAAAAGTGTGACCACTGCATTGTTGCTTATACATATCCGGCAGGGAATGCTTTTGACCTCCATAAGCATTCCTTGTTCACTTTTCAGCGAAGCTTTTTGCTAAGCGAAACTAAAGTGTGTCCGTCCTATGCACGCAATCTAATAACTCCTAACGCGTATATGCCACAGAAATTGAGCAACTTGCACTACCCGCCACTGGTTCAACAAAAATGAAGAAAGGAAGATGGGCGCGAACATTAAGATTTCTGGACAGACAGAACGCGTAATTTAGAAAGGTATTAATGAACCGGTGGAATTAACCCAGTGATGAACACAGGGGTAGCACTGGGAAGCTTCGTTGGTTAACCATCTGAACAGATTGCTTGGGTGAGGACTGATTCAATTTTGCCAGCATTTCACTCCTTACTTGTATTTAATAATACCAACGTTAAGCTCTTTCATACTGCAGCGAACGCTTCATCGTAACGACGCGAACGGCTCTCCAAACGCTAACTTCTGTCGCCGTGTTTGTCTCACTTAAAGAGCTTTCAGCGTTCAAGAAGAGCTATGAAGTCTTCGAGAAGCTCCTTCTGGGAAAGCAATCTGCACTGACCGACGAGCAGGAAGAATCAGTCGCAGAATCCTTGAAGGCTCTCACCACTCTGCAGACCAACCTTGACCCGGACAGTGAGGAGTATTTCCTGGCGCAACTGTTTCAAAAGGCTTTCCTCTGGCTCATTCAAAGCGGTGTGTCCAAAGCTACCGCATACGGAGTGGAGAAGGCCATCAAAAAGGGATAGTTGAAAAGCATTCCCCTTTGACAATGATGATACAAATAAACGGCGTATCCACACCTACTATAATTCTTTTCATGTGTCATTTTCTACATTTAGTAAGATACACCTATCAACATACATTGACAAGCCGACTTCATAAATATCAATTGCAACAAGAAAACATCGGTAGGTCCCACGCATTGTGGCAATCTATGTAACTCGAAGCAGTCAACCAGGAGCTGCGTACATCGCATTCTTTGCTTTCGAGGCAAATTATGGTATTCATGACACGAGTGCAAAATGAGCGTGGCGCGTAAATCGTGCCGTACGTTACATGCATAAAATGCTTTCCATGTCACACCTGTGAGTTGTCTTCTTCTACAGCCATTTTATGCCATACCAGTTTAGTATGTATCCGTTTAACGAAACGGGCGCGAGCGCCCCAAGACTGTGGTATGTAAATCAAGCCGTACGTGGCATACATGTCATGATTTGCGTCTTACGACCTGTCACTTGTCAAGAGTGTTCGTCACGCACTCTTGTCCCAGCATACAAATTTTGGTATGTATCAAAGTTAACGAAATAGCAGCGGTAGCACAAAGAACGTTGCTTGTAAATCATACCGTACATGACACGCATATCATCATTTTCATGTTGCCAACTCTACTTTATGTCCTCTGTACACTCACGTCACACCTTACCAATTTTGATACATATCATATTAACGAAACTGCCGAGAGCGCACCATGAGCGTGGCATGTAACTGGCGCCGTACATGACACGCGTATCATGATTTTTCGTGTTACTACCTCCGTTTTGTCATACAGCCTCGTCACGCAATACCATATTTGGTACATGTTAAGCAAGCGCAACGGCTGCACGCGCATCATGAGCGCGACATGTATGTCATGCCGTACATGGCATGCATATCACGATCTTGCATATATGTTCGTCATATAGACATGTCACGCCATACCAATTTTGATCTGTATCAAACTACCGAAACAGCCGTGAGAGCACCATCAGCCAGGCATGTAAATCCTTCCATGCATGATATGCTTTTAATGATTTTCATTTTATGACCTGTCATTTATGTTCATCATAGAGTCAGTCATCAAGCTAGCGAAACGGCTGCCAGCACAACATAAGCGTGGCATGTAAATCCTTTCATACATGGCATGCATTTTATGATTTTCATTGTACGGCCTGTCGTTTATGTTCGTCATAGTCATTTTACGCCATACCATTATCATGCCGCCAACACATCATGAGCGTCGCATGTAAAATACGCCGTACATTACATGCATCTGTTGATTTTCGTGTTGCCACCTGTCGTTTATGTTCGTCATAGAGTCTTGTTACACCATACCAGTTTTGGTATTGTCAAGCTAGCGAAACGGCCGCGAGCACATCACGATCCTGGTGTGTAATCATGCCGTACATGACATGCATGCCATGATTTTTGTGTTAACAGCTGTCATTTATGTTCGTCATACAGAAATGTGTCGCCTTGCCACTTTTGGTATATATTCATTTATTTAAACAGCCGCGAGCGCCCCAAGATCATGTCATATAAATAATGCCGTACATGAGATGCAGATCATGATTTGTGCATTACGACCAGTCATTCATGTTCTACATACACACTTGACTCACCGTACCAATTTTGGTATCTATCAAGTTAACGAATCCGCCGCAAGAGCTCCAAGACCGTGACATGTAAATCATGCCATTTATGGCATGCATGTCATGGTTTGGTGCTATGACCTGTCATTTCCGTTCCTCAGACAGGTATGTAATGTTCCCTATTTTTAGTATGCATCCCATTAACGAAACGCCCATGAGAGCACAAGGTCGTAGGAGGTTCGATAGATAGATAGATAGATAGATAGATAGATAGATAGATAGATAGATAGATAGATAGATAGATAGATAGATAGATAGATAGATAGATAGATAGATAGATAGATAGATAGATAGATAGATAGATAGATAGATAGATAGATATAGACGCTCAATGTCGCAGAAGGTCGCTAAGAAGTGCATCGCATTTAGGAACTCAGACGCTGTGATTCTCTACCGTCATCCTAACGTCAATACTCCCCCCCCCAAAAAAATGTCTGCTTTATAAATGCACTGTCTTTATTGCTTTTCTCTGTAATGTTATATTCTTTGAGGGGGACTCGCGCTTGCACTTGTGGCCTAGCTTTTCATACAACCTTGAAAGTGAAAGGCGGGCCTGTGCCAGAAAAGGAGAAAATGGCGTGCGCTGCTAATGCATGATATATATATATATATATATATATATATAATATATATATATATATATATATATATATATATATATATATATATATATATATATATGTATGTGTGTGTGTGTGTGTGTGTGTGTTTGGTTATTTTATACCATTTCGGCTGTTGGGTCACTCTTCGAAAAGAACACTTCACTAAATTGGACTCGGGCATTATTGACGGATGTGTCGTTCCATACTGTGACACAATAAATAACAAACTGAAGCACAGCAGATTTCGAGCAACCAACTATCAGTACATGGACGGATAATCATTGTAGCTAACAAAAAAAAATAAAACCCTCGTATTGCATTAGATAAAGTATCGTTTCACTGGCTAGTGAGATTCAGAAAGAAATGAAAAGTGGCGCACAGATCACATTGCATTGTGCTTTGCAAGGTGCATCTCAAAGGAAAAGCAATATGCAATGCAATAGAGCAAAAACATAAAAAAACTTTCATGGAATTTGGGAGCCCTAACCTAGAAGACACAGTTTCCACGATCATGGATGTATTCTCTGTATACGGAAGGACTCTGATCACTTTTCTGATGCTTGTACTTGAGCCAAGAGAAAGCCTATTGGCGCAATAGCGTCAAGGAACGTGTCGTAGAAAATACGGTGTCGGTGTCAATGTCGACGGCACTGGTTCTGTGTGAAAAATCGGCGTTTTCGTTGAGTGAAGTATTCCAATGGATGCAAATAAAAGGAATCCGGGTTCAAGCCGGAATCAAACTAAGGCGTTCTGCGTGGCAATCAAGCATTCTATCACAGAGCCAGGGCAGTGCTTAAATGTTCTCTAAAAAATCTCCAATCCAGGTTTAATGACAGGCCAGGAGGCATGTTAACAACAGTATCGTTGCATCTAAAAGGCGTAGGAATGCATCAGCCGTTGCACAACATGCGAAGCGAGGAAGCAGTGAGTGGTTTAAAACTGTACTCCAGTCAAAAAAGACTCCGCCTTAGTTCATCGTCATCATATTTAGCCACAGCATCAACAATGTGTGCAGCTACGTAGATGCTGAGAAATTTTCTGCCCAAAAACAAGACCATTCACCAGAACGAGAGAGGTAGTACGGGCGCTACTTTTATTCATACATCAGCTTTGCACCATCTCGACGAATCTGAAGTTTTGTGAAGCTAAGTAAATGCCCGTATTTTCTTACAAACGCCTAGAGGGTAATTTGCTCCTTCGCAAGATGCTTAAAGGCCATCTCCGGCGATTTTTGGCCATGCCAAAAAAATGGTGCTTTTATGTTCCTGAGACGTTCCTGTCACGGGCCCGATAGCAGAAATACTCGGCAAATTGGAGAATAATTTTAAATAAGCAAAAAAGCGCAACACCGAAACCGAAAACCAACCGAGCATACTGTCTTCGCCTGACCTATAAGTCGGCAAAAACCGCAAACCATGCAAGACATACCAGTAGCGCCAGGGCGTAGTATGAAAGCTGCGAAAGCGGCGAAGAGCAGACGCTCAGGAGAAAGGTGTCTCCGTCGGAAATACATCTTGTGTATGACTGACCATGTCGCGTGCACAAGCTCCTCGGTGCTGTCGGAAAATGACAGCTGCGATTGCGACGCATTTGGAGGCCAACTAAAACGGTCATTCTTCTTCAATGAAGTGGATCAAACTGTTTAGTTCTTTGCTTGTCTGGTTGCGCATTCGACCGCCAGATGGCGCCACTTGTCCAGGCGGCTCAAGTATGTGAGGCCGCGATCGGGTAAAATACAATGGCTGATAAGTTTGCGAACTAACTATTGTTATGGGAAGAGTGCATAAGTTGGGCAATAGCGGCGTTCAACAAAGCGTTGGAACGACCGAAGGAATTTAATATAAGCCAAGTACGAGCCACCTTTGGCACCAACGTTACTACGTTGGTTACGTTGTTTCGCGCGATGCGCAGCTCACCATGTACCGATAGGCCCGGTAATGGTGTACCCTGTATATGTTACGGAAAGTGTTTCTGTAATGTTCACGCATGTGCATTCTTTAGCAGGTACGGTATTACCGTACTTTCCGTGCGGTAACCCGGCATTGCTAGCTAAAACACTCTAATATAAGGACGCAGGGTAATGGTTAGGTGCGAGTGTTTCGTGACTGCCAAAGGGAATCATGAGCAGCCCACCACGCAACACCACTTGCCACCCATCGCACGCACTACCACAAGGAACTGAAATACGCACGCCCAGCCAATGAAGCGCTGGCCAAACGCACACGATTGTTGCCTTGTGGGTAGCAGACGCTCTGGTGGCCCCTCGGTTGCGTCACTTCCGCTTTGCCAAAAGTGACGCCATGCACACAATGTTGCCAATAATTCTGGAAAGCCAGGTGGGAGAGTCGGGGCAATCAATAAAATTCATTTGTAATGAATCTGCGTATCTCTCCAGCTTGTAATCTGGCATAAATAACGGGAACGTGAGAAGGAACGTACCCAGCGAATTCTATTGAGATACATTGACTTCGAAAGACCGCCGGAGTTGGCCTTAATTATGCCGTAGTAGGTACCTCACATCTGTGCTTGCAGTGCGCTTCCTAAGAGAGTTTACAACGCAATTCTTCTTTTCATGGAAGGCTTGAGGTGTCCGCCGAGAAACCAAGCATGGAAGGCGAATGAAAAGGCAGTGCGAACAGTGCCCGAAACGCCATCGCGTTGCACACTTTAATCCTAGGCTTCACCATCCTTAGGTCGCCGTTTCTATCGCTGCCGCGGCTGGTGGGCTTAGATGTAGCCGGAGCTCAAGAGGTCTGTATACTGCCCGATATAAGTGCACGTTATAACATGATCCAAATTTTCGAAGCCCTGCACTACGGCGTTCCTCCTAATCATTTCGTGGATTTGGCCCTTAGAAGCTTAGATATTAATAATAATAATATTATTCGTAGTAGTAGTAGCAGTAGCAGTAGTAGTAGTCGTAGTAGAAGTAGTAGTAGTAGTATTAGTAGTATTAGTAGCAGCAGCATCAATGACAGTGACGCGTCCCTCAGTTTTGCACACTGATAATTCGACCGCTATAATATTGTATAGGAGATGACGGAATAGGTGCTTTTACAATGTTTAACGTAACAAAAGCAACTTATGCTCATGTGCTTTCCTAATCGGGGATGATGAGGAATGCAATGTTTTAATATCATCTGCACTCCTTACATCAACAAATTCAATTTCAAAGGGTTTCTTGTGGCGCTCTTACACGACTTCTTTACAGCGAAAGCTGTTATGAGATCATTTCACCGGCCGTTTTTGGTGCCGTAGTTGTCCGCCGCCGCCGCCGCCGCCGGTGTCCGTAACCAGTATCGCTCGAAATAAGAAAAAAAACTAAATAAGAAAAAATTCCAGGATGGAACGAGGTTCGAACCTGGGCCCTCTGCGTGGGAGCCCAGTATTCAACCTCTGAGCCATGCCGGTGCTTGAAACTGCTTTGCAAAAAGGTCCTATACAGGCTTCATGTCGGGAAGGAACCACATTAGCATATGCAATATAGCGTGGTAGAAGAGTAAAATAAGCACCAAGCGTCGCACAACGCGAATTATGTAACCAGGCGTCATACAATGCGAATTGCGCAACGAGTAGGTTGTTGAATGCTTCCAACCCATTACAAAGAGCTCTGCCATAATTCTTCATCGTTATCGAAGTACGCACATCGTCAACGAAGTACGCATAATGCCTTACATGCGTTTAGCAGGTACCACGGCTGTCTGTAAAATGACGAAAAATGGCACAGTGCCTACTGCCCTACTTCTCAAAAATTACAATGATTTATAGCGTAGTGGGTTCCTCGCAAGTGCACTTCTGTTGGTTGCCAAGGAAGCCCATAAGGCTCCCATGATCCATTTCCTCAGGGTCTCAATAAAGTAAATTCTCTCTCTCGCTCTACGTTTCTCCGGTTAAAGTGTGTTATAAAGCGTGGTGGGACAGTTAAATAACGACCGGGCGTCACACAACATGCATTACATAACTAGTGGGTCGTTTAAAGCTTCCAACCCATTACAAAGGGCGCAACCATAATTATTCATCGTCATCAACCGCCGCATCAACAAACTGCACATAATCGCTTACATATGGTATCTCGCTTCTTCGCAGAACAACGAATAATGTCGCGCTGGGTGCTTCCAAACTTCCCAAAAATTACGCTTTGTGGCGTAGTGGGTACGTTGCTAATATACCTGTATTAGTAGCCACAGGAGAGTTTATAACGCGCTGTAGAAAAGCCGCTCTTCCAGCTTTCGCTGTGACTGTGCTGCGCTTTCCGCGCAGGCCTGGCGTTCTTTTTTTTAAAGAAAAAGTGTAAGCTTCGCAGATCCTTTGAAAATATGAGAAGGATTTTATAGGAAATAAAATGGCGTTATCGAAGTAGATTTTGTTTCACATCAATGAAAGCATATCTTAGGGAGAGAGAGAGAGAGTAATAAACTTATGTTGTGTGACGATGCTTGAACCCAAAGGTGGGTGGCTGCCTCAGAAGACTAATTACTACAGGTGTGCAAATATTCTTAATGTCGAATATTCTTTTCGAATAGTTTGGTATTTATTTCGGTCCACTTTTGCTATTCGAAGTATTCCAACACCACAAAGCTTCTCATAGAGACGAGGTTACCAATATGGGCTTGTTGGTTCATTGTAAACTTGCTAGTAGCATAGCGCGGGTAGACACAATGACTTCTTCGTCTCGTAGTTCTTCTTTTTCCTTGTGTCTTCCCGCGCTATGCTACTAGCCAGTTATAGCGAGGAGTTGCACACCCGAGTTAAGTTCGCCCAATTTTACGCACAAATTGAAGAACTAGTTTGAGTTGCCAGAAACCCCTACCCGTTTTCCTACTCACTTTTGAAAGTTTTGTGCCAGTATTCAAATGTAGTGGCGAGAGCATGACATTGCGTATCAGGTAGAACACGTCGTTGCAATAGAGTGCTTAAATTATACTGAACAATACCACCGACACAAGTGGGGGCAATTCTAAAGTTGGGAAGAAATTTATAGAAACAAGCATACCCTCCACTATTCCGGGTTATCCTAAGATGAAGAACCTGCAATGAGCTTCGTGCCGATCAGTCGTCGTTGCTCTTCCAAACTCAGAAAGCATGCTTAGAGGATTAAATTGGATAATAAGAATAGCACATCAGCACTAGTGTGTCCACTGAGCGCCTGTTTCCGTTGTCTCGAGGAATGGTGACATTCACACCGCTGTCGCAGCTGCCGGAACATACCAATCAACAAACCATCCTTCGTCAGAACATTGAAGAACTGTATATGTGGTACTGCAAAGAAATAATGCTGTACAATTTTTTCCTTATTTGCTGTGCAAATAACTTGCTTTTGTGATATCATCTGAATAGTGGAAAAGGCAATGGCCAGCAGTTGTGCCCCTTCGCATTCGAAAAATATTCCTTTAGATTTTCTCTTGTTTTTCCTTATTCTAACTCGCTTTCAAGTTGAAAATTTTATATTCGCATACTCTTAGTAATTACTTTTGGAAGAATGCTTTACAATTGTGCAGTTAGGGAGTCTATTAGAAAGGTGTTACGGACGTGGGAAGTGACAGGCTTCTAGAGGGATAATGGCAGCACTACAAGATAACCGCGGCTAATGTTGAGTCGAATGTTGTCTAATAACTATTAGGGTTGTCTAAAATTCACCTTCTTTGGCCGGCGCACGTCACGCGCGGGTATTGCTTCGCAGACGTGACAGTTCTTAGAAAAATCAACCGCAACTTGTAATCTCAACCCGACGCATGCATTATTATGTGCCTCCTCTTTGAAGAACATACTTAGCGGCATTCTTAGATGCTTTGGCAGAATCGAGAATGCAAGTCATGGAAGGGTGACAGTCTAATTTGGCACTTCATTAGCCACTTCGAGTATGTGAACAACACTCCTGCAGCAGCGTCACTGAGCTAGCGCTATAGAAGATCTGTGTTACCTGGTCCTTGTTTCTTTTTTCGATATACACATATGCACAACTCTGTCCAAGGATATCGGGATTCAGGATCATTCTGGCTATAACTTTAAAAGTTTTCGTCAAAGTACCAGGGCCCAGTAACATATGGCCGCTGCTTTTTAGCTGCACATATATGTAGAACGACGCATTTGCGCAGACTCCAGTAGCGATTTTTGTGAAACTTACAGAGCTCCCTTTACTAAACACGGCTCAATAGCGTGCCTTAATGCGTCTTTTGAATGCGAAGCTTTTCATACCCAACCAAAGACACTTTGAGCGTTTCTATCTACGTATCTATATATCTAGCCACATAGGTCTGGGTGCTCTCGTGATCGCCTTCTTAACTCTGTGTAGACCCAAATTGGTATGGGAACGTAAGAGGGTTTGACGAATATGACTGTCTGGTCATGACACGAATAACGTGAATATTGTCACGTGGTCGTGACGTCGATGAAGACAACAGTCAGCACGTCCGAGATGAAACTGTTTATTTGGCCGAACTTGTGGCCGAGAAACTGAGAACTAGAACTACAGCAATACACGCTGTACAATGATAGCGGCGAACAGGGCGTCGTCCGTCGATCAACTGACCAGCGCTGAAGCGCGTCGGCATTTAAACATGTGCCGTCGAATATTCCAGCGTTATCGCTGGGTGTCGTGCAAATTCTAGAATAAGCTCGAGTGTGCGCGAAGTCTTAACAAAACGATCTACAATGATCGCGAAGGTTCTCGAACAATGAGGCGCGGTTCGCGCTGGGCGTTGCTGACAGTCTTTGTGGCCGAAAACCGAATACAGCAAAAGTAATAAAAAAACGCACGTGGCAATGCCCCCCTCTGAAAAAGCATCGTCCCGATGCTTAAAACAGAACAGGCCGATGCATGCAACAATAAATAACAAGAATAAAGCAACAAAGTACAATAAACAATAAGCACAAGAAAGCACAATAATAATGCAAACTGACAGTCCTCAGATTTGCTAACGCGCGTAATATGGTTTGAGGCGCACGACATGGACGACTTCAGGTCGTGCACGGCGCCGCTGAGAGTTCGTAATGCCGTCAGGGACAACCTCGTGGTCGAGTGCGCCGAGGCGTCGAAGTACCCTGTACGGTCCGAAGTATCGTCGAAGAAGCTTCTCACTGAGTCCCCGTCGGCGTATTGGCGTCCATACCCATACACGGTCACCGGGTTGGTATTCCATGTGGCGTCGTCGAAGGTTGTACCGGCGGCTGTCAGTCGTCTGCTGGTTCTTGATCCGTAGGCGGGCGAGCTGTCGTGCTTCTTCGGCGCGCTGTAAGTAAGCGGCGGCGTCGAGATTTTCTTCGGCGGTGACATTTGGTAGCATGGCGTCGAGCGTCGTCGCCGGGCTCCTTCCGTAGACCAACTTGTACGGCGTCATCTGCGTTGTTTCTTGGACGGCCGTGTTGTAGGCGTAGGTCACGTACGGAAGGACGGCGTCCCACGTCTTGTGCTCAACGTCGACGTACATGGCGAGCATGTTGGCGATGGTCTTATTTAGACGTTCGGTGAGGCCATTAGTCTGTGGGTGGTAGGCGGTGGTGCGGCGGTGGCTCGTCTCGCTGTATTTGAAGATCGCCGGAGTTAAGTCCGCAGTAAAGGTGGTACCTCTGTCTGTGATGAGGACCTCTGGGGCGCCATGACGCAAGACGATGTTCTCCACGAAGAACTTGGCTACCTCGGCGGCACTGCCTTTGGGCAAGGCCTTTGTCTCGGCGTAGCGGGTGAGGTAGTCAGTTGCTACGACGATCCACTTGTTGCCGGAAGTTGACGTCGGGAACGGCCCCAGTAGGTGATTTGCTGGAAAGGCCGGTGAGGTGGTTCGATTGGCTGCAGAAGTCCCGCTGGCCTTGTCGGCGGTGTCTTTCGCTGGCAATCTCGGCAAGTCTTAACGTAGTGGGCGACGTCGGCAGCAAGGCGTGGCCAGTAGTATTTTCCTGTATTCTGGCGAGCGTGCGAGAAACACCGAGGTGTCCAGCCGTCGGGTCGTCGTGTAGGGCCTGGAGAACTTCTGGTCGCAATGATGAGGGCACGACGAGAAGGTAGTCGGTTCGAAGGGGCGAGAAGTTCTTCTTCAGGAGAACACCGTTCCGTAAGAAAAACGACGGCAGTCCTCTCTTGAATACCTTCGGAACAACGGCGGTCTTGCACTCGAGGTACTCAATAAGGCCCCCCAGTTGCGCGTCGGCCCGTTGCCTTTCGGCGAAGTCGTCGGCACTTATAGTTCCGAGGAAGCAGTCATGGTCGTCGTCTTGCGGCGGCGCGTCGACGGGGGCACGAGACAGGGAGTCGGCGTCAGAGTGTTTTCGTCCGGACTTGTACACGACGGTAATATCGAATTCTTGAAAGCCTCAGACACCATCGTGCGAGACGACCTGAAGGGTCCTTCAGGTTAGCTAGCCAACATAAGGCGTGATGGTCACTGACAACTTTGAAGGGCCTGCCATAGAGGTAGGGGCGAAACTTTGACGTAGCCCAGAGGATGGCAAGGCATTCCTTTTCTGTTGTGGAATAGTTTGCTTCTGCCCTGAATAGTGACCGGCTAGCATAACTGATAACCCTTTCAAGCCCGTCAGTCTTTTGCACAAGGACGGCACCGAGTCCTACGCTGCTTCCGTCGGTGTGTATTTCCGTATCGGCGCAATCGTCGAAATGCGCAAGTATGGGTGGCGTCTGCAGGCGTCGTTTAAGTTCTTGAGGGGCTTGTACTTGCGCCGTTTCCCACCTGAATTCCACGTTATTCTTCGTGAGAAGCGTCAGTGGATCGGCGATACGTGAAAAGTTTTTGACGAAGCGTCTGTAATAGGCGCATAAGCCGAGAAACCGGCGCACGGCCTTCTTGTCGGTGGTTGGCGCGAAGTCGGCGATGGCAGCTGTTTTCCGCGGGTCTGGGCGCACTCCAGACTTGCTGATCACATGACCCAGAAACAACAGCTCGTCGTACGCGAATCGGCACTTTTCTGGCTTCAGGGTCAGTCCAGAGGCCTTGATTGCTTGAAGTACTGCCTCAAGCCGCCGGAGATGCTCGTCGAAGGTCGAGGAAAACACGACGACGTCGTCCAAATACACAAGGCACGTCTGCCACTTCAATCCGGCCAGTACGGTGTCCATGACACGCTGGAACGCCGCAGGTGCCGAGCAAAGACTGAAAGGCATGACTTTGAACTCAAAGAGGCCGTCGGGTGTTATAAAGGCAGTCTTTTCTCGGTCTCTCTCGTCGACTTCGATTTGCCAGTAGCCGGTCTTGAGGTCCATCTACGAAAAGTACGTCGCGTTTTGAAGTCGATCCAGGGTGTCGTCTATCTGTGGGAGGGGGTACACGTCCTTCGTCATTTTGTTCAGGCATCGATAATCAACGCACAAGCGCAGTGTCTCGTCCTTCTTCACTAACACCACGGGTGACGCCCACGGACTCTTGGACGGTTGGATGAGGTTGTCGCGTAGCATCTCGTCGACTTGTGTCTTTATCGCGTCGCGCTCTCGAGTAGAAACTCTGTAGGGGCTCTGACGGAGTGGTCGAGAATTTTCTTCGGTTATAATGCGGTGCTTCGCAAGGGGCGTTTGTCGGACCCGCGATGACGACGAGAAACAGTCCTTGTATTGCAGGAGCAGGGTTTTGAGCTGGTCTTGCTTGGCCTTCGGAAGGCTCGGGTTGACGTCAAAGTCCGGTTCGGGAACTCTACTCGTCGAAGCAGGATCGGCGGCATCGAAGAGGGCGAAAGCATCGCTGGCGGCTACACATTCGTCGATGTAGGCAGCCGTCGTACCAAAGTTGAGGTGCCTATATTCGTGGCTGAAGTTTGCCAACACTACCTTTGCTTTACCGTCACGCAGCTCGGCTATACCTCGTGTGACGCAAATTTGACGGTTCAGGAGTAGGTGCTGATCGCCCTCGATGACGCCTTCAAGCTTCGCAGGTTTTTCGGTGCCGACGGAAATAATGGCGCTGGAGCGCGGCGGAATGGTCACCTGCTCTTCTATCACATTCAATGCATGGTTGCCTGGCATCGCGTGGGGCGGGAGCGCTTTGTCTGAGGTCAGTGTTATCGACTCAGACCTCAGGTCGATAACGGCGCCGTGGTCACTTAGGAAGTCCATTCCAAGTATCACATCCCTGGAGCAGTTTTGTAGGATTACAAAGCTCGCAGGATAAGTCCGGTTATTGATAGTGACTCGCGCCGTGCAGACACCAATCGGCGTTATCAGATGGCCTCCAGCGGTCCGGATCTCGGGGCCTTCCCAAGCAGTCCTAACTTTCTTCAACTGTGCTGCGAACGGCCCACTGATGACGAAATAGTCGGCTCCAGTATCGACGAGAGCGGTGACGTTGTGGCCGTCGATCAGAACGTCGAGGTCGCTAGTCCACCGTCTTGCGTTGCGCTTACGTCGCGGCGTCGGGTCACGGCTACGTCGGTTTGCACCGCTGATTCCGCGTTGCGTCGTCAGGTCTGCTTCCGGTCGCAAAGTTTCGTTTTCAGGACGTCGTTCGGCGTGCGGCGGGGGCTCGGAAATTCGTCACGGCGTCATCGTCGACGGCGGAGGATTTTCAGCATTTCGTCGTTCAGCAACCGCACCTCCATAGGTTGCTGCCCTTAGTTTTCCGGATACGGGCTAGGCGACCGGCCCCGGTTTGGGCCAGTGTACTGCCGGCGGTGCGGTGACATGTAACGGCCGGGCGACGGCGAGCGGGAAGGTCGTCGTTCTTGCCACTGTGTTCCGGTGAGGTAGTCGTCGATGTCGCGAGGCCGTTCGCCTTGCTGCGGGCGCGGCGCGTTGACGGCGAATCCGCGTAGCCCCATCTGATGGTACTGGCAGGCGGCGGTAGGTGTGGCCGGCCTCCCCGCAGTGGTAGCAGAGCGGGCGGTTGTCCGGGGTGCGCCAAACGTCGGTCTTCCTCGGCGTGTATCGCTGACCGGCTGGCGGGCGGTATGACGTCGGTGGTGGCGGCGGTGGTGCCTGGCGGCGGAACTGCTGGGGCGGCGCGGCGTCTTGACGTGGGCGAGGAGGGGGGCGTTGCGTCGGGCTGCAGCCGCATAGCTCATTGCTTGCAGCAGCGGCGGTGCCGGCTGAGGAACACCCAGTGACTGTTGGATTTCCTCGCGTACAACGTCCGCAATTGACGTCACCTCGGGCTGTCCAAAGGTGCGAGCTTTCGCAGCTCCTCTCGCACGATGGCTCGGATCGTTTCGCGCAAGTCGTCGGAGCCGAGGGCATGAACTGCTGCGCTGTCTTGGAATGCGCGGCGATTGTACTGCCTAGTGCGCATATCGAGCGTCTTCTCGATAGTTGTCGCCTCCGAGAGGAATTCTTGGACGGTCTTGGGTGGGTTCCGCATCAGCCCAGCGAAAAGCTCCTGCCTGACTCCTCCCATGAAAAGTCGAACTTTTTTCTCTTCGGGCATGGTAGGGTCTGCGTGGCGGAACAGCCTGGTCATTTCTTCCGTGAAGAGCGCCACGTTTTCGTTCGGCATCTGCACGCGGGTCTCGAGCAGAGCCTCAGCCCTCTCTTTGCGGACGACGCTCGTGAATGTGGTGAGGAACCTGTCGCGAAAAATGTCCCACGTTGTCAGGCTTCGCTCTTGGTTCTTGAGCCAGGTCCGAGCGGCGTCTTCCAAAGCGAAATAGACATGCCGTATCTTGTCTTCGCTGGTCTAGGCATTAAAAACGGCGACTCGGTCGTAGGCTTCGAGCCAGCTTTCCGGGTCTTCGAACGACGATCCGCGGAAGGTTGGCGGCTCCTTGGGCGTCCGGAGAAGGATCGGTGCGGGCGGCACAGCGTCTGTCATCGTCGCTGTGGTCGAGGTCAGGATCTTTGTTTGCCGGGTCTTTTCAGGTAGAGGCCCGTGCTCTGGCGGTAGACCTTGTTGCCTGCGGCTTGCTCGACGATCCGGGTTTTCTTTGCCGTCGTCCTCCTCGCGGCTTGGGCTTGGGTCAGCGCTTCGCGGGGGCGTCCGGATCATGGAAGAAGCAGCACCTCCACCAGATGTCACGTGGTCGTGACGTCGACGAAGACAACAGTCAGCACGCCCGAGATGAAACTGTTTATTTGGCCGAACTTGTGGCCGAGAAACTGAGAACTAGAACTACAGCAATACACGCTGTACAATGATAGCGGCGAACAGGGCGTCGTCCGTCGATCAACTGACCAGCGCTGAAGCGCGTCGGCATTTAAACATGTGCCGTCGAATATTCCAGCGTTATCGCTGGATGTCGTGCAAATTCTAGAATAAGCTCGAGTGTGAGCGAAGTCTTAACAAAACGATCTACAATGATCGCGAACGTTCTCGAACAATGAGGCGCGGTTCGCGCTGGGCGTTGCTGACAGTCTTTGTGGCCGAAAACCGAATACAGCAAAAGTAATAAAGAAACGCACGTGGCAATATCCTGTCGCGTACGCCAAGCAACCCTTTCCTCCAGACACGTGTGGCACATACTCGTATATTACGCGGGGAAGTATGCGGCTAACGACAGGTGATTGATGGCTTATATCAACCTAGCATTGCCGAGAACAGACATTGGTACTTTAATGCGAGGGAGAGAGAGAGAGAAAAAAAAACTTTATTTTTAAAATCAGTCAATTACGTCAGGCATTGCCCGTTGCCCCTAGCCATCAGCCGGAATTTCTTGAGACACGGCAGCAGCAAGGGCTTGACTGATGAGGTCCCGCTGGACGTTGGGGTCTGGGATGCGAGCAGGGCCTCCCAGGATTCTAGAGTGTGGGAACCATCGTTCTGACTCGGACATGTTCACACCATGTGAACCAAATTCGCTGCCTCATCACAAAATTTGCACTGAGACCGGAAAACTTCCGGGTGCCACTTGCTGTAAAGTACGGGGTTTGCAGAAACCCCTGTCTGCAACTTTCGCCACATAACCTCGTCTTTCTTATTGAGCGAGAGCATTAAGAAAAACCGACGTCGGTTGATGTTGCTGACGATAAGTTCACCTAGATGAGGGAACCTGACGAATGCAAAGAATAAAAACGAGCATCCCAGCAGGAATCAAACCCAAGCGTTCTTTGTGGCAGTCAGGTATTCTACCACAGAGCCACGCCAGATCTCGAAACCGCTTTCGAAAAAGGCCCTATGTAGGCATAATGTCGGTGCAACGTCAAGTGTGGGGGCAGTGCTGCCTATCCAATTTTATAACAAAGCAATAAACATTACATATGAGCGCATATGATAGAGGCGTCATGTCGGGTTAACGTTAATTGTGGTTCCAGTTTTGGGTCCGCTTTTATAGCAGTCTAATAAAAATTGCATTTGTATGTTTCCCGATTTGTATTTGTATTTTGTAATTTGCATTTTGTATTTGTAATTTGTACGCATTCTTATTTTGTACGCTTCAGGAAGCTACATTTAAGCGTTGCTCGAACCCGGAGGCAGGCGGTAACAAAAATATTCACATCATCACACCGTAGCGGCCACTTCGTTTCGATAATACTGACGTCTGTGCTCTAACGTGAGTATCAGATCATAAGTTACCCTTTAAACGCTGATGTAGTCGACGTTCCTGGTAAGCCCGTGATGTGCAGGCAGCTCTTACACTTAAAAAAATGCGTCGATCCACATCATAGCGCTTGGCTCAAAGCAAAAAAAATGCAGCATAGCCAAATACTCGCCGACTGCTTCGCATGAAACCGGATCCTACGAGTCGTGGGATATGCGGAATTGTTTTACGGAATAGTTCCTGCTCACTACATCAATATTTTGAAACAGAGTGGACCATGGCTGGTACTTGTCGTAATTCTGAACAAGGCATTATGGTCGGACGCTAGCGTCATAACTTCTGAGCATGTGAGCAGGATCTTGCTAAGGCACAAATTTTGTGTATAAGGTCGGTGTGTGCGTTATTGACGAGATAAGTACGCCCTTGACCTATTGGAATAGGACTTGGAATTCATACTGTTGTAGTGATAGCATAGATAATCATACGTGTAGTACATGGATCTTGAACTATGTCAATGTTTATAAAAGAAACCGTAAAAGACACCAAGTTCGACCTGAGTATGCGCATCGAACAAGTGAAACCGATGCTCTTCAAAACCAGACACCTCGCCAATAAAGTGTCTGTGCAATGATCCCAAACCAGCATCTTTTACTGGTGCTCAATAGTATCGCACTACTCCAGCGACTGTTACCAAGGTATATTTCTAATTTTAACGCGACAAGGTTAAAAAGCCCGTGTCACAGAAAATGCGGTGCCGGGACTGACGTTTGTGGCTTTGGTTTGAGCGAAAATCCGTGTTGTCCACAAGGGAAAAACTCGAAGAATTCAAAGAATAAAACTGCGTGTTCGAGCCTTCTAATTGCTTCTACCCACTACCTGGTTGGCTATCCTTCACTGTGGCGTTCCGCGTTGCAAGTCACGGTGAAGTACGATTTTAGACGCTTTCTTTCGTCAGTTCTCGGGTGCGGAAGAACTGGTGGTCCCATTGCTCAAAACCATTTCGCAAAATGAGCGACAACGCCCTAAACGTTGCATATATGCGCGGGATAAAGCGTTCCGTCCAGATTCCTTATTTTCATTGTAAATACAACCTTAATAAAACTAGTTGGAACATAACGTTCGGAGGAAACAACCTGTTATCTATCAGGCGATAAATTCGGCGAAAACCAGTCTTGCAGCATTTGAACGGAATGGAACGAAACGCAGGGCATCAATTAGTGTCATAGCTTTGAAACAGAAGTGTGAACGTTTTGTTTGCGCAACACTGGCATAGGAAACAACCAGGTGATGGGCTTTGGACATTCGCAGACAACAAATCGTTTTTTATACGATGAAAAATTCAACGTCAACCAGGACAGACCACGAAGCACAGATGAGACAAGGATTGACTCTGCTCTTCCATATTTGGCTGTCATCCACGTGCTTCGCATGGCGACACTCCAATTGCTACATGAAACAACGACTCTCATGCGATCATATCCAGACAACAATGAAATGTGGCAAAGTGAAATGGCAAGTCGTCTCGATAACCGCGATAGAAGGTAACATTGCCGTATCAGATCCGAAAAGCACACTATCGAAAGAGAATCACTTAGTGGAAACGGCGCACATAATGCGCATGTGACCGGCGCACTATCAAGTACCGCAGTTCTTTGCATTCGTGTGAGGCGGGTTAATATTATTATTTCGCTGTCACACCTGCAATGCCGGCGGCACTTGTGAGGCAGTCGACGGTGCTTCGCGTTAATATAATAGGCGTATGAAGTTTAAGGCGAAGCATTAGATGCTTCATAAAAGGCGACAAGTGTCGTCATCATGATGTCACGATCAGCAGAATTTGTCACATCACGATAGTGTTACATAACGTGAAGTCACATCATGACGTCATCACAGTACGTAAATCGGTAAAAGGTGGGCCGATCCCGGAGGCACTTGATAATCACGTGAGGTGTAGAACGTTTTCGGCGGGGGGATCAATACATCGATTTAAAAGAATGATAAGATGGCTTTAGCCTTCGAGTCGCCTTAGCTAAATGCATAACGAACCATGCGACGTATTGTGTACTAAAACGCGGTTGTGATTATGAGTCACGCCGTAGCAGGGGACTCAGGCATAATTCTAACCATCAGAGGTTCTTTAGCGTGCCCCTATATATTAGCACACAGGTGTTCTTACATTTCGCCCTCATTGCAACGCGGACGCGGTTGCCGCGAATCACACCCGCACACACGAGCTTGACAGTGCAACATTTTCACTGAAGTTCTACTGCTGGTTGGGCATACTATCAAAACTGAAGCTTCCACAGAAAACACTAGAAATTCCTGCCGTTGATTACTAGCCACAAACTGCTTGTTTTCAATTTCTTAGTAAAGTGTTTATTTCCAGCTCATCGTAATAGTAGAAATTGCATGTTGATGGAATTGTCTGTATATTTCAATATGTTGGCTATATTTTCTAGAGCAAGTAAAATCAATTTTGCAGAGAACTAGTTTCTCTTTATGTCTGCGAAGAGCCTGGTGCTAAGAAATAGAAAAATCTAGTTTTAGGCGCGAGACCACTACGTCAGTTGGTAGTGGGAAACGCCGTGGTGTCGGACATAGGAACACTTTTCAGCACTCGGACTTCTTCCAACGCAAATTTATATGTGAATTCATATGTAAGTGAACTTTCTTGCATTGCACACCAGTTAAATTGCAGTCGAAGTGTCTGTGATTAAACCCACGGCCTCTATAGCTTATATGTGCGCGGGGACAATATCGTGGGGACAATGTCGCGGGGACAATTTCCTGACACGATTCTAACAGGGAAGCTGTTTTTAGTCGAGGCTTTCGTGTCGGATGTCGGCGTAGAGAGAGAGAGAGAGAGAAGGAATGTAGGAAAGGCAGGGAGGTTAACTAGACAATGCGTCCAGTTTGCTACCCTACACATGGGGAGGGGGAATAGGGGAGTAAAAGAGAGAGAGAAGGATAGACACATGTCACATCACACACACAGTGCCGAGTTTCACAGGCGGTCGCTCAATAGGGTTCTTTTCAAGTACCGCAGTAGGGCTCGTGTGGCTTTCTGGGCTGATATGCTGCGCGACCAAGCTCCTAAGATCTTTGCTTCATTAAAGGGACGGTCATCACGTCTATCCAAGGCACACTGGAGAGTCCGGCGATCTTCATCAAATTGGGCACAGTGGCACAAGAGATATTCAGTAGTCTCTTTACAATTGCAGCTTTCGCACATGGATAAATCGGCCATGCCAATGCGATGGCTGAATGAGTTAGTAAACGCTACACCGATCCACAACCGGCACAGCATTGTAGCGTCACGTCGAGAAATCTTGGATGGCAGTTGTAGCTGGAGTAATGATTCAAGGTTCTTAGGGCGAGGATTGGAGTTAAGCGGAGAATTCCAGTGCGCAAGCGTGGTATTATGCGCGATGCGACTTTCTCTAGCTGCATCTACTCTTGACAAGGGTATGAACAGTGTGGGCGCACCATCGTGGGCACATCGGGCAGCGTCGTCAGCGAGGTGGTTACCACTGATGCCACAGTGACCCGGCAGCCATTGTAAAACAATGTCGTCTCCTTGATTAGCGGCGCGATGACAAATTGCATTATATGAGACACCAACTGGTGGTAGTTTCCACGTCGTGGACATCGCACGCATTGAAGGGCTGCCTTAGAGTCGCAGAAAATAGCCCATCTACTAGGGGATTCTTGCATAACAAACTCCATAGCGGCTCGAAGAGCGGTGAGCTTGGAACCCGTAGATGTCGTGACGTGTGATGTCTTGAACTTGACGGTGATTGATCGAGATGGTATCACAAAGGCACCTGTCGAACTTCCCGAGACCGAACCGTCTGTGTAAATATGTATTCGGTTAGCATACGACAAATGCAAAAGGTCCACTGAGATCTGCTTGAGGGCTGCAGATGACAGGCTTGCCTTTTTAGATATCCCCAGCACTTCAAGGTGCACAGTGGGCCGTTTCATGCACCACTCCGGAGATAGTGGTATTGTTGCGGGCAAGAATCTCCACGAGATGGAATGCTGGTTAGCCGCAACAACCTTGGAAAACGCTGCCTTTGGTCTTTCTAGTGGCAAGCTAGCGAGGTGGTGGTCAGGCACTCTGGATATGTATCGGGTATGTGCCCGGAGTGTGTCGACGTAGAACTGATCACGTCGCCTATGGCCTTGCAGTGTGGCGAGAGTCAGGCTCGCTAGGAAGGAGGGGGCTGCGCCGTGTAGCGAGAGGCGAGGGCATGCTGCGATACGCGAGGGCGAGGGCGGGGAATGTCGAGGGGTGAACCTTCCGGAAACGCGCCAAGATGGGGTGACGGTGAGGCGCAGTGTAGTGTAAAATAGCGGGTCAGTGTCAGCGTTCAGGAGTTTGCGCTTTCAAGATGGCGATCATTTCTCGTTCTCCCGATGAAGAAGCCACCCGACGTGAGCGTAAGCGAGCGCTGACGCGAGAACGGGCATGTCGTCGCCGAGCCCACCGCGATGTTCGCGCAAGGGTTGCCGAAGCTAAACGCCAGCGAAGGGAAGACTTGAAAAACGTAGTAGTACGATGTAGCTTGATGAATGACGCGCATAAACTTTTACATAATGCAGTTTGACGGGCATACGGGCATAAGCAGTTTTACATAAAGTAGCATTCATTATGTCTGCATTTGTTGGAAGTGGAGGAGCGAGAACTAGAGGCAACGTGTGGTTAAGCTTAAATATTCAGGATGTATGAACATCGTTACCATATCACTAGTCAACAATGTTTTACTCTACTTACAGATTTTTTGTTGGTATCTGTGATACCTTTTTTTTTAAGTCGCTTAGTTCCCAGTTCGGCATTGCATTTTAAGTTACGCCAGCACATTATGTTCTTGCTCAATAAAGCCAGCACTTCTCTCGACATTGCACTCTTTTATCAGTTTCCGTGCACGTCCCTGTATGTATTACACGATAAGTCCTATGATGACACTTCATTATGTTATCGTTCTGTCATCTCTACTACGCTGAAAGTGCAAATGATTCTACAAAAGAGCTCGATAGCTATTAACGATGATAAACATTTCCTTGAAACTTCCATAGATAGTTCAGCGATAAATGGTGCCATTGTCGCAACAGTCTTCAGCTTTCATGCGGAACTGGGGATTGTGACGTAATTCTCCAATATGGCTAGCGGCGGCATTTCCAAACCCCGACGCCAGTTATAAAAAAGGCGCCCATCTGAACTGGCACTCATTCCCGACTGCTCATCCCAAAGTCGGTGCAGGTAAGATGCACCTCTGAAATATTGATTGCACTTTTGAGATATTTCAGCGAAGCCTAGAATCATATCCTTTTTGAGGCGTGATTTAGTTATGAGATGTTATTCTGGGTGATTCCACGTAAGATCGAACGATGGCTGGTCGACCTCTCAAATTTATTTCAAAATTTTATATATTATTGCCTGATGAGTGGAAAGAAGAGATCCGCAATTTGTTTTGCCGCTAAAAATTTTTTCGAACCACAGGAAATCAATAATGACGAAGAGGTAGAGTGGAGCGCTCATCCGCTCTGCTGTTTTGGCGAACTTTCGTTATGAATTGCACAAAATATATTAAAGTTAGGTAGCTGAAATTTATTTACCTAAATATATGCATGTTTTTGCTTCAGCTCAGGTATTTTTAGTTTTTATGTGTAGTGTAGATGTTTTTATAAAAAACCTCAAAAATGGCCCAATCGGCAAAATTTTCTTTACTTTGAAGGTCTTTATCTCAAAAAAACTTCGTAGCAGAGGTACGAAAATTCCGCATTACGTTCTTCGCATGCGTATCTACCAAACTGCCAAATCTTGTATTTATATAACTTTTCAGTAAAGAGATATGATCGGGCTAAGTTCAAGAAAACACCGAACAATGGAAATTTCTGACAATTAAAAAAAAACCCATTTTTTAAATTTCTTAAACTTTGTCCACTTATTCTCCTCCACATCAGCTTTCACAATCATTAAAAACATGTTGCATAATGTCGTTGCACTAATAGTTACGGCCCCTCCAATGAGACCCTTAGGCAAGGATGGGCAATTCCGACTTCTTGCCCAGCAAGTGTATAAAATGCAGGCAGGATTGAATTTCTTTTTATTAAAAGGCCAGCAGGTACCTAAAAGGGTGTCGCTGGCACTGAAGACGTTAATTTTGAAAATATTTGGTCACTGCAGCGGCCACGAGCGCGGGGCTACCGATCAGGCGCGCGCGCACCCGAGATGCTTGTTGTAAGAGACGGCGCAGTGAGAGCTCGTTTTCGCGTCCTCAGACCGATTGAGTTCGAAACAGCAACACCTCTCGGGTGACTTGAACGCACGTGCACCGGTAGTCGCAGTGATCTGGTTAATTGCGTCGATTTCTTTTTCAGGGGGCATAAGAATGTCATCGTTAAACTGTGCGTTCCGTGAAGATCTTTCATTGCAGTGGTAGCAAAAGCACGCGTAGCACAAGTAGTCCGCCTCACTGACAGTCACTGATCTTTCGGGCGTTAAACGTTCCTTCAAAGCATTTATGTATAGATCGGTAACTCTGCGAAATTTTGGCTTCTTTGCAATAATTAAAGGAGTACTGACACGATTTTGAGACATCGCAAAAGGGACATTTTTTGCTTCGTTGGTATGCAGTGTCCACGCTGTCCACACACTGGAGTCGGAGAACACGTATAAAATATTTTAATTTGACTTTGAAGTTTTTGTCGCTGAGCATTTGCAAGCCAGCCACACAGCAAGGACATTATCCCGACAAGTCAAGACAGTTCCTCCGAGTTCGCGAGTTCTGCGTCCTGCATGCAGCCTAAGTCGTAGAAATCACTGTCAGGGTCACTGGACGACAATTCACTCATCGTTTTCTTTTGCACCACGAGCAGATGACGGATTTCCCGCTAGTACATCGCGAATTTCTGTATCTCCGTGACGTCACGCTGCTATGAAACGACACTAAGAAGCCACCCCCTCGATATCGAAACCGAAAGTGTCTTTTTAAGGTGGCGCTAACTAAAATACATAGGATGCATTCCCAGGCACCACAATAGTCGTTTTACGTTTCTCGACACCAGTATTCTTATTTAGAGCAACAATCCGAAATTTTTTTAAATTCGTGTCAGTACTCCTTTAAGCTTCTTGTGCTTCGAAAGGTAGTCTCCACAATAGACTCATTCAGAGCTGTACTTTCTCGTCATGAGACGCACAGGAGGAGTAGAGTAAGAGCAAAGCACAAGAACTATCCGCGCCGAATGAAGTGTGAGCAGCGCACCGAACGCGCGGCCAGTTCACGCCGTCTGCTGCCGACATCTAATATAGACAAGCGCATCCGGTTACCGATAGTTTTGCTTTCCTTTCCTTTGACAATCCATATTTTGCTTTGCCACTGGAGCGCCACGTTCATGCTTTCCACTGATCGCAACTGGCGCAGCGCAGTTTCTGTGGCAGCAGCGTGCGTGAAGCGAGCGCTCATAGCTCCCTTATAGAGTTTTCATCTTGCTTCCATCTCCGCTGTATTATCAGCGCCTAGCTGAGATGCGAACAGAGGGCGGATAGAATAGCGAAGCTCCAGTGCACGTGCGTTCAAGCCACCCGAGAGGTGTTGCTGTTTCGAACTCAAACGGTCTGAGGACGCGAGAACGAGCTCTCACTGCGCCGTCTCTTACAGCGAGCATCTCGGGTGCGCGAGCGCCTACTCGGTAGCTTCGCGCTCGTGGCCGCTGCAGTGACCAAATAATTTCAAAATTAACGTCTTCAGTGCCGGCGACACCTTTTTAGGTACCTGCTGACCTTTTAATAAAAAGAAATTCAATCCTGCCTGCATTTTATACACTTGCTGGGCAAGAAGTCGGAATTGCCCATCCTTGCCTAAGGGTCTCATTGGAGGGGCCGTAACTATTAGTGCAACGACATTATGCAACATGTTTTTAATGATTGTGAAAGCTGATGTGGAGGAGAATAAGTGGACAAAGTTTAGGAAATTTTAAAAAATGGGTTTTTTTTTTAATTGTCGTCAGAAGTTTTCATTGTTCAGTGTTTTCTTGAACTTAGCCCGATCATATCTCTTTACTGAAAAGTTATATAAATACAAGATTTGGCAGTTTGGTAGATAAGCATGCGAAGAACGTAATGCAGAATTTTTGTCGCTCTGCTACAAGGCTTTTTTGAGATAAAGACCTTCAAAGTAAAGAAAATTTTGCCGATTGGGCCATTTTTGAGGTTTTTTATAAAAACATCTACACTACACATAAAAACTAAAAATACCTGAGCAGAAGCAAAAACATGCATATATTTAGGTAAATAAATTTCAGCTACCTAACTTTAACATATTTTGTGCAATTCATAACGAAAGTTGGCCAAAACAGCAGAGCGGATGAGCGCTCCACTCCACCTCTTCGTCATTATTGATTTCCTGTGGTTCGAAAAAATTTTTGGCGGCAAAACAAATTGCGGAACTCTTCTTTCCACTCATCAGGCAATATTATATAAAATTTTGAAATAAATTTGAGAGGTCGACCAGCCATCGTTTGTTCGATCTTACGTGGAATCGCCCTTCTGCACAATCCTTTTCTGCACAATCCACAATACCTTTTGAGAAATGCATAGAGCTTTATTTGAGGCATTCTACCTGATTCATTTAAGCAATTCGCGACAAGCAAGAAAAGTTTTCGATGCCCTACAAGCTACAGGTTTAATGGCTTTTTCCGTAATGCTCTTTAGTTGATCGATACGTATTATGTTGACAACCAAAAAGCCCAAAGGCTTCCGCAGTGATACCACTTTGTAAGTCTTCATTCAGCACTATGCCTTCTAATCCTTGCAGCCGATCTACCATGAAGACAGGTCTCATGATTGTCCTTGTGGCACTCTGCGCCGCCGCCTGTAAGTAAATTGTAGCTATGGGATAAACTTGAAACGATGCATTTCCTGTACGTTTGTCTATAAAAATAGGCAATTTTGCGACTGCTTGGCATCACCTGTCCGCGAATTAATTGTTGGAAATAACTATCCATGATTATTCATGGAAACAAAATTTTATTCAATTTTCGTATTTATATCCATTCGTACTATTCGACGAAATCGATGTCTACTTCCAGCGTTTATTAATAAATTTACCCTGGAGGAAAATTGTGCTAGGCATGGCTATTTGAAAATTGCCTAATGAACTCCACGAGACAGTTAAATCTGTTTCCAGTGCTGAACCTCAGCGCACAACAATCTGTTTATATGTCGTGGCGATAGAGCTTTGCATGCTTAAACAGACAGTAAATGTGCGGCGCGGAACTGTGGTATTGTGGTGGAGCAACTCACACGCAAATAGGACAATTGTCTCACTCGGTGCGATCACCTCATATGCCCCTGAATTGAATGGCACAGATGTGCTTCTCTATTTTATGGCTACCGTATCGCCTAAGTAAACACAGCCGAGCGAACAAGAATGATTGATCTTTTATTCTACGTGGCGCCGAAGTTACTTGCACTGAAGAGGCTTAATGTGTTAGGACTGCTCCTTGTGTGGACGTGTTTCCAGCAGCGTCTCTGCGACAGTGACACCGGACTTGCTCATGCCACGTTTATTTATTTGTTATTTTTTACTATTCATTTATTGTAAATTACGTGACATGTTTCTGGCTCGTCACTATGACATGTCACATTACGTGACATGTCACAGTGACGATCCTCTCTCATGTAACGGAGCCTTATGGAGCGGAGAACGCGTTTCTTTCTTGTTTTCTTTTTTTTTTGCAGCAGGAATAAACGTCAATGTTTTAGGGTACATACATCTAGTTTTAGGATACAAATAACAAACTACAGAAACTCTACACCTAATCAGCGAGAAGAACCATTACACTACTCAACGTTGAATTTTCGGAGCACTAAAACTCTTTCGGGGGAGGGTATTCTCCTTTGCATGACTGTGTCCTAATTATGCCAATAATATTGCCAGTGCGCGCGAAGGGCATTTCTTTCGTCTCCTTTTTTTACAAATGCTGGCAACTAGAATATTTTTGCGCAAAACGCTTTGACATTTTCAGAAGATGAAGCTGCCCGCCAAGTTAATCATACCTTTCACAGAATAAACGACAGGAGTAGAACTTGAGGGCTCGTTTTTCTCTGTAATACACAACCTTAATGAAAGCCGACAATGAGGCCAAGGTAGGTGTAGGAGACGTTATTTGTAGTATGTTAACTGCATTATAGTAATTGCGATACAAATGTGAGGAACGAAAGTGGACGATAAGACTACTTGCCGCCGACAAGGGCAGATCTTGTAACCTTCCGATAACGCGTCCGATCCTCTACCAACAGAGCTCAAGTGGCGTTCGTCCTCCCATCCACATTATCGGGTATTTTTGTGCACCTAAACCTTGGAATGTTAGCAAGCGCAGCTCTAATAGAATGGTGACATAAGTGCAACAGTTGATGCTTAAATTTCAATTTGGCACGCATATGCTTTATTGCATCCTATAATTTCTGCGTAGCGTTGCTATCGTTTTATGGTGTCATACATTTGAATCCGATCATTTCATATTGACACTTCCTTGAAAAGCTGCTGTGAGGGCAGTTAAGTAGTGAGCTCCAGAAAATTTGTGTTTTTAGCATTAGGGCAAATACCATAAATAAATAACGCCAACGAATAAGCGCAGAAAAGTAAGCAGCAGGAAATAAGCGGAGAAAGGAAAATGTGTCTCGCAGTCCTGAATGTTAGTTTTGTTTTTCTTCTCCATTGTAACGCGATAGCGTTAAATAACTCGTTTCGCAGAAAGTCCACTGTTGGCGTCGGTGGCGGTGTCGTAGGCTGTGAGCGAAAAATCCGCGTTGCCCGTGAGCGAAACTTCCAGATAGATGTAAATAAAAATTGGATTTTTGGCTTGGAAGAAATAAAAAAAATTCATTTTGAGTGGTGATCGAATACAAGACTTTGCAGTGGAAAGCAGGTGTTCTGCCACAGAGGCACGCCTGTGCTCGAAATTGCTTCGAAAAAAAAAAGACATTATGTGAAGGTAATGTAGTGCGAACAGGGCCATTAACATGTGTAATATTGCGCGGCCGGAACGTAGAATCACTCCGGGCGTCAAAACATGTGATTTGCGAAATGAGTGCTCGGAATAAGGACCCAACAACTGCAAAGCACACAGATAAAATTCATTATCAACATCAACATCAGCATCAACAACGTGTGCAGCTTCACAAGTGCGCGTGTTGCTTTACGAACGCATAGTCGGTACCTCGCCAACTCTCAAAAGGAAGAATTAGGTCGTAGTGGGCTCTTCGCCAATGTATTTGCAGCAGGTATTCTAGCATAGTTTCAAAGGCCGATTTTACAGGCACGCAGACGTTCCTTTCCATAGGCACGGTTGAGATGGCCACCAAGAAGCAACGCCAGGCTAGCGATTAAGAAGGCGACGCGAATAGGGTCCGATTATGCTATCGCGTTCTACTCCTAAAGGCGAAGCTCAAGCATCCTCCACGTATTTCATGCATCCTCATCTTCTATCAAATATATGAAGCGTTGCTACCACGAAACCTCACGAAAAAAAAATGTCTATCAGCCCCATGTAAACGAGTGACAAGTTTATGTTTTGATTGAAAGGCTCATTACGATTCTAAGCATTTTTTTCTGTTACAAATTGAGTTCATTGGATCACATACAAAATTTTCAGAATACTTGTAGACAAACAAGAATCTGTGAGTATAAATGCTGAAAAGGGACCCTTTAAAAACGCGATTTATAGTAGCATTCCTGGCAATTATTCATTTGGTTGTCGTAGAATCACTTAACTAACCTTTCTTTATTTTGTTCTTTTCGTGCCAATCTACACCGTCCAGACTCAGCGACAATGTGAGTAAGGTTTTATATCTATCTTTTGCGAATGATGGGGCAACTAAGATGATTTTACTCTTTGTCTCTTTCTTGTTCAAAGTCCAGCTGATGTGACCAATAGACAGACTGCATCGAACGGTAACTATTTACATTACACGACCGTTTTATAAACATAACTACTCTTAACAGCGCTCCGATCACAATCATTCCTTCAGTACCATAAGCAATGTCCTCTGTCAACATGTCCATGACAGAGGGCATACGCTGTATCAGCATGTATCCGCTGCTTCGAAGACATGTATTCATACGTCTTCGAAGACAGCATGTGTTCATATGTCTTCGAAGCAGCGACTGCATGCAGATACAGACTGTGTCACGTGCTTTATTCTCAAGCAATAAAAGCGGTTGCAAAATACCTCCTGATCCCTCACTATCTGTATTGATTCCTGCGACTCAGACATTGTCGGTTTGCCTAATTCAGGGCTTAATGGATACCACTTTGGTATCACTGCAGTGTCATATGTCTAAAGGTGTGACCGCTGCAGTGTTGCTTTTATATATCGGACAAGGGCTGCCTGTGTCTTCCATTATCACTGCTTGTTTATTTTTCAGTGAAGCCTTATTTCTAGGCAAAACCATAATGTGTCTGTCCTATGTACGCATAAACTCCTAGAGCCTATATGCCACAAAATTGGGCAAATCCCACTACTCGCCACTGGTCCACCAAAAATGAAACAGGATAGACAGGGGCAGCAAGCACTAATTAAAATTTCTGGACAAATCAAACCGGTAATTCGGAAAGCTTTTAATGAATCATCGGAATTAACCCAGTGATGAATACCGGGTAGCACTGCGCAGCTTCGCTGGTTAACCATCTGTACAGATTGCTTGGGGGAGGATTGATTCAAATTGCCAGCATTTTATTCCTGACGTATTTTTAGTTCTCCCAAAGGTAAGCTTTTTCATACAGCAGCGAACGCTATATCGTAACGACGCGAACGGCTGTCCAAACGCTAACTTCTGTCGCCTTGTTTCTCGCACTGCAAGAACTTTCAGCGTTCAAGAAGAGCTACGAAGTCACCGAGAAGCTTGTTCTGGGAAACTGATCCGCGCTCACCGCCTAGCAGGAAGAATCACTCGTGGAATCGTTGAAGGCTCTCGCCACTCTGCAGGCCGAACGTGACCCGGAAAGCGAGGAGTATTTCCTGGCGCAACTGTTTCAGAAGCTTGTCCTCTGGGTTGTCCAAAGCGCTGTGTCCAAGGCTACCGCACACGGAATGGAGGAGGTCCTTCAGAAGGGATAATTAAAAAGCATAAATCATTGACGATGGGGATACAAATAAACTGCGTGCCCAAAATTACTATGATTCTTTCCATATGCCATTTGTGTAGGCAAGGTCCTGCATGAGCAGCCGATGTTAGGCTGCATTCTAGAATAAGTGAAAGCGACCTGTTAGCATAGCTTCACAAGCTTCCTTTCATACATAGCGAGGACAAGAAAAACTGAGGCGATGGTATTTGTCTTCACCCTAACCTCGCTACCCCCCACAAAATGTATGCTTTTTAAAAGCACTCTCTAATACGATGATATTGTGACGTGCTCTCTGTAATGTTGTATGCTTCGTGGATCACTCTCGCTTGCACTTGTGGCTTAGCTTTCAAGAAAACCTTGAGAAAAGTGAAATGTTGGCCTATGCAAATAACGAGAATTCGTTCTGAGGCATTCCTGCGCCAATAGACCCTTTTCATAATTGTAAAGCTAGCTTTCCTGCCATGCAGTTTGCCCAAGTAATGGCGGCTAGTCACTTACTGCAAACAGCGTGTTCAAGCGCATTTTGCTTACGCTATGACGTGGAAAATGTAGACTCGGCTCTCTTGACATAAATACGCATAATACACAAGCCTCAGCACGTGCAACTAGGACCACGTCTCCACTCTAAGCAAGAGAGGTGCCGCCATTAGTTGTTCAAATATGCAGCGCAGAGAAGCGCACTTGCGGATTATGAAAAGGGTCTATTATCCGACTGAATCAACGAATATTTTTCTCTCAATGTTTGTGGGAACACACGGTACTGAAAACCAAATGATTGTATCTGCAAAGCTTTCTAGTCGATCCTTGCTGTTTTGGCATACACGTCTAGTGTTATGCTTAGCGCGCAAGATAAATGTCGCCATAATTAACAAAAGTAGCATACTCGCAATAGACACAATACAAATGACGGCTGTTAAGGAAACCCGGCAGGTAGCAGGCAATGTAGGAATCGATGTGATACTAAGCACTAAGTGAGGAGCTGCATATTCTGCGCTGTTTGACATTCATTAGCAAGCATCAGTCAACACACGCCAGCCCTTAGGCAAGATTTCCCATGACTAGTGAACAACAGTTCGCTTACACAAGGACGATCACACGGCACTAGCCGAATGTGAGACAGAAATCTAGGTTTTATGCGGCTAAATGCCGTGCATTTTATGGAATATGTGCCCTGCAAATTATGGTGTGTCGTGCAAACACAGATGTCCCGGGTAAACTTATGACGGCAACGATATGCTTTGCAATTTGCGCCATTCATGTCATGCCACATATGGCATGCTCGTCAAGCCCTTTACTTGTCACGTCATGAGAAATATTTTACTACCACTCTTTTGTCACGCACTCACGTAGTACATTCTGGTATACACCACCGTAATGAGAGGACCACGGCGGCTTCACGACGTTTCCATAATGTCATTTTTGTCATTTCAGGATGCTGATAAAATGCATGCCAAGGACATTCATGTAGTGAACTGTGATTTATGTTTGTTCTAAATAAACACCATGTGATGCACGTTTTGGTACAAATCATGGTAATTAAAGGAACACCATAATAGAACGATGGCACCTTGTCATGTATGCCATGACGTACATGACATGCATTTCATCCTGTTCATGCCATGATATATCATTCATGCTCGTCATGCACTAGTGTCAGGTCGGGCCAACATAGGTACATGCCAAGTTAATTAAACGACGACGAGGTCACTGAAAACTTCTCATTAATGCCATGAATTGCAATCAAAAGGACATTTGGTGTAACTCTAACATGAAATCATCACTCACAGCAGGAAGGAAACAGCCGGGACGGCAGAAGATAGACGACGTAACACGAGCGCTGACTTACAAGTGAAGGTTTTAGTAGTGAGGTTATCTGGGCCACTTGGTACATGATGAAAAGTGAAGGGTTCCGGCAAGTTTCAAACGCGAGCACAAGAAGCAAGAAAAAGCACAGGACAAACGCACAGGGAGGTTTAAGTGACGCAAAAAGAACATACTTTCAAAAAACCCGTACATGCGTGCACCAACACTACCGCCCTTTCCATGAACCACGGAGGGAAAAACGAGGAACAGGCAAAATATATAGAGGAGGCACGATTACATAAGTTAGGAAAGATCTTTCCTTTCCTGTGCAATACAAGTGGCACCATGAGTAAATGTACAGATGTCAGGGAATATAAGTACTGAGGAGTATTTTTCGAAAAGTTTAACGTGGAACGTGTACGAACATTAGATTGTGTCAAAAGCTAGCAACATATTAAACTGCTTGAGACGTAACTTTAAGCAATCTACGACCAGCGTAAAGGAAACACGTTGTATTAATTCATTTTCTTCTTTAACATCGTAATAATATATGTCGTATATCATATATACGACATAACACACCAAATATATCAAACTGATGTATATGATATTATCATCGACATCATCATCAGCCTGTTCGCGCCCACTGCAGGGAAAGAGCTTCTCCCATGTTCCGACAATCAACTCGGTCCTGTGCTTGCTGCGGCCACGTGATAACCGCGAAATTCTTAATCTCATCTACCCACCTTATTTTCTTTCTCCCCGTCGCGCGTTTGCCTTTTCTGGAAATCCAGTCTGTTGTTCTTTATGACCAGTGGTTACCTTGCCTACGTGCCGCCTGCCCTTCCCATGCCTATTTCTTCTTCTTGATTTCTACTAAGATGTCCTTAACACCCGTTTGTTCCTTGACCCACTCTGCTCTCTTGTTGTCCCTTAAAGGGGCCCTGCGACACAATTTGAGCATGTCTTTTTCGTCGGTTCTTGTGGTACTGTGGAATGCACCGATATTGTTGCCCAAGTGGCAACACCGAAATCGAAGCTGTTATAATTTTAATTCACGGGTTGCACTACCTTGATTTCGGACTATGGCGACACACATCGGCTGTTTCTCTTACAGGAAGTGACGTGATGTCATGTGACAGTGACGACAAAGACCATTCGTTTTTGATTGGCTTGACGCGACACGTGACGTGCAATATCCATATGGTGTTAGCTGGGCCATATTACGGAGGCCTGTGAGGAACAAAACCCCTTTCTATGCTTTCTCAGAAACAAATTATTCCTGTTTCTAACTGATATATTTTCAAAACAACGAACACCACGCTAGGTGCGCTGTGGAATGGTAATCAAACGGTACTCCTCCGCGTTTTGTCTTTTGCGGCATCGAGCGACACCGGCCACACCGACACCTGCGAAACATGCAACGCTCAGTTCGGCACGATGCTGTCAACGAAAAAAATCCTAAACGCTTACCGGCCGACGCCTTCCGCGTTATCGGGCGTTAGCATTTCGTCTAGGCCCATGGAGCCATCCCCGCGTTGCGCGGGGCGACGCACTTTCAATTTGCAATGGCGTGCACGACATGCAAGCAATCGCTGCGTCGCAAGAGCTCGCGCTCGAGATCTGTTAGGTCTTCCAGACTCATATTGTGCACTGCACGACAAATCATGGGAGCGTCTACTAGCTGACGAACGTGGTTTGTCGTAAGCATGGTAACAACGCCGTCAAAAAGAGGGGTAGCAATGTACTGTGTGAAGGCCACCATGAGGTGACATTTCCGGTATGTCTTTATAAGACGCGCGCGGTGATTGGAACCGGTCTTTAACGTCAGCGGGAAAGTTAAATGCGAAAAAAACGCTTCTCGTCGTCGTCTGCTTGAGTTTTGAACTTTGAGGACTAATAACTTCACTTTTCGTGCACCAATTTGCGTAGTTCTTTTTGCGTTCGTCTCGGCATTCATAACTACACGCATTTGCGGTGCTAAATAAGGCAGTCGCAAAAGTGTCACAGCGCCCCTTTAGGGTTTCGCCTATGGTTTTTTTTTTAATTTCTCGCTGCGTCGTCCACAATTTAACTTGAAGCATCTTTGTAAGCCTCCAGGTTTCTGCTACGTAGGTGAGTACCGGGTAAGATGCAGCTGGTATATAGCTTCCTCTCTTGGGGAATAGTGGTAAACTGCCGTTAATTATTCGAGAGTGCTTGCCGGATGAGTTCCACCCCATTCTTATTCTTGCAGTTACTTCACTATTATGATTCGGCTCTGCGGTCACTACCTGTCCTAAGTAGACGTATTCCTTTAGAACTTCGAGTGCCTCGTCACATATCGCATAGCGCTGTTCTCTTGGGAAATGGTTGACATTACTTTAGTGCTTTGAATATTAATTTTCAACCTACCTTTCCGCTTTCTTTGTTCAATTAGGTAACAATGAGTTGCAATTCGTCCCCTGGGTTACTCAGCTACGCCATGTAATCAGCGAATCGCAGATTACTTAGGTACTCTCCATTAACTCGTATCCCTAACTCTTCCCAATTTAAGGCCCTGAAAACCTCCTGTAAGCGCGCGGTGAAAAGCATTGGGGAGATCGTGTCTCCCTGCCTTACACCCTTCTTTACAGGATTTTGTTGCTTTATTTAAGGAGGACTATGGTGGCTGTGGAGGCGCTGTAGATTTCTTCCAGTATTTTTATATACGGTGTATGATATGATGTTTGTCGAATGTACGCCAACTTTGGAGTACGCATGTAGCACTTGGGAACCTTTGACTAGACATCGATGCTCTAGAGCGTGTGCAGCTGAGATCGGCTCGTTTCATCCCACGTGATTATGACTTTCTAACAGGTCTTTCGAAATCAGAAATCCTTTACGATGGTATCTTCTGGAAGGAAGGCGCAAATATTCACGTTTGTCTCTGTTTCATAAAAATTACATGGTTTAACATTCATTCAAAAAGAAAACTACGTACTGGAACCAACGTATATATCTGCCCGATCTAATCACACATTAACGGTGCCTGAGTATGTCACCAGAGTTAACGTCTTTAAATATTCTTTTTTTCCGTAAACAATTCGCCAAGGGAGTGAACTACCTCAAGAAATTGTCACCATTTCCCATGCAGCATTCCCACTTGAGCTTCAAAGCTATATTTTATCGCAGCTTGGGCGTACTTCAAAGTATTTTTTATACTTTCTTTTCTTCCTTGTCATGATCTATACTGGCTTTTTTTTTGTAGCTGTTGTTTTATGTTCATACACGTCAACGTTCATGACGTGTCAGCAATCTTCATTTGATTATGTTTCTTTATTTGTATTTCAGTGTTAGTACCCCCGCCCCCTATATTAATGCCCCACGGGGGCTCTCTAGGTATTGTAAATAAATGAGTAAACATACACACGTGCCCACTTAGTAACTGCACTCTAACATGGCGTCAGCTAGGGCACTAACTATGCAAAGGTGACTGGAGAGCTCCCTCTGAGGTTTTCGTCCTGCAGCAAACACAACGTCGTAATTCGGCTGCACCTGCTTGTGACGATGATTAGGACAATAACAATAATATCCACTGAATACCTAAAGTGCCAGCATACTTAGAGCATCTTGAATACCCTCATATGTCATGCTGCACATGCCACCGCAAAGATATTCGCAATCAAACCATCAGATACGTTTACCTTTTAAAATGTAGTGCAATGAACCTGAAATAGAAACTTTGTTACGAGGGGATGTGGCGCTAGCCACATATCAGCCGTGATTAGGAAAATGGTGACTAGGCTAGTACTGATACACATTTAGGGACCCAGTTTGATTCTTCGTATACTTGGTTACGGAGGGGATCCTTAGTACGATGCTTTACATTTATTTTGTTAAAAGGCGGCTTCAAGTTTTCACCTTGTCTATGAAACCATAGAGTGCGTGGTCACGTTTGCGTTACGACGACGGCGGCTGCACAGCGAGTTGAACGAAAAGCGTAGTTTTTAAGTGCGCAGCACTTTAGGGGCCCGGCCTGTCATATGCTGTCGTATGCTGCCATCACGACGAATAGCATAGCCATCTGTAGCCTATTGAGCGCGCCCTCGCGCCAAGGCGAAGTCTTCTTCCTCTTGTTCTACGAGTGCCTCGATGGTGATAAGTGCGGATCTTTTTAGGGGCCCGGGCTGTTGTATGCTGTCGTCGCTTGGCGTAACACGGGCAAAACAAGGTATAAAAATAGAAAAAAAGAGGCAGCAAGTGAGAAATGCAGAGAGAGAAAGAAAGGGAAAACATAAAAGAAAAATATAAAGAGCAAGAAGTAGAAAGAAATAGACAAGGAAGAGGAACAAAAATAGAAATAAAGATGGAAGAAATGACAGCAAAATAAAACGAAAAATAAAGAAAGAGAGAGGAGAAAAGAAAGAGAAAAGCGAAGAGAAACAAACAAGGCTGCCCAGCTCCACACTTCCTTCAGGCTTGGCACACTCTTCTTCGAAGCTCCCTTAATTTTTTTTTAGGCGTATCCATAGGTTAAGAAAGCTTCAGGCAGACCCAACTAAGATTGCCGTCGATGTGCATATGGTGCGGAGATATCGACTACAAAAACTATCGCGAGACGCTTATGTCCTACCAAGCGTGCTCCTCGTTTCTCACTCTCATTGGGGCGAGAACACGAGAACAGGACATGAAGGCTGAAGTTTAAAGCGTATCTGAAAGAATACAACTTGGTACATAATAGGTTGAAAACTCAGTGACTGGGTTCCGATTGAGTAAACACAGTGTTGCCTTTATGAACGCGGATACCTAAAATTAGGCGACAGTAGCCAACAACTAATTTCATTTCGCGAACATATGGCAACAACAGCCGATCACAATTGACATTGAGCCAATATTAACCAAAATTCACAATCGTGAAATCATAATTTACCAATACCAGTGACAATTTACTCAATATTTAACCAGTGCTAGGCAGTTAGTTGTACGCAAGTAAATTCTGTAGTAGTTGAGCGGTGAGCGGTGACCACTGGATACCACTCACTACTCGTTCAAAAATCGCAGAGTGCGTTGGGAAGTTTGAACTTTTTGAACTTTTGAACTTTGAACTTTATTAATATTATTAAACGAAATACAGTAAAACAAATACATGTTAGCAACATCTGGATCCTTAGCAGAATGCTAGTATGGATCCATGCAACTATAGCATACATAAAGTATAGGCAGGAGACAAAGTTATACAATGAACGACATTTTAGCTTAAGATATGGATAATTTTGAAACACATATAACTTATACACAGATAAAGAACACATTAAAAAAGTTTCTTGTCTAAAGCAAATTGAATTGAGATAATAAACAAATTCAGTGTTCCTCCCTCCAACGTTTCGCATAAATGGATTATTGTTTTTTTTTAATTGAAGTTACATAAATTAGTTTCATTACACGCCTAAAAATGCACCAAGGGGAAAGCTTGGTGTTTCTATGATGGCGGGAGCCCCTGTTCTGTTCAGTAGCTTAAGCAAGTTTTGTTTATATTGCATGTCATCAGTACTATTTATCGTAAAAATGCGAACTCCTAAAGTCCAGCTTCCCGACAAACGGGGCCTTTCGTATCAAGTGATGGCACCGACCAGAGAACTGAAACTGTGCAGCTGAGGACGAGCAGCACAGTAGAAGAAGAAAAAACTGCGCTCGTTCTCTCTTCTGCTACTCTGATGACACTGTCTCCAGCGTAGCTTTGTTCTTAAATAATGTCTTACCAACTAGCTGTCCAGCACATGTTTGGCAAGCCCAGTAACACGCAAGGTTTGGCCAGGCGAACATAAATTCAAGGTGGAAGAAAAGAAAAAGGTGTCAGGAAACTTTCGCTCTTCCCGATTTTCTGCGTCACTGTGGGATTGATTGCACCACATTTTATTTTTCCAGGTGAGTCATTATTACCCTTTTGTTTTAACCGTGTTTCTTATCAAGCTTTTTCAGGGCTTTGTCCACTTGAAGCCCGACACCGGTTGACACACCGGCGGTGACAGCTGCTGCTGCGATTGCCTTAAGCAAAACTACAATAAAAATGTGTTCGGTATCGTTTGGGTCCAAGACGGAAGTGTTAATAGTCTTCAAGGCGTTGACAATATTCTCCCGGTCCTCAGCATTGGCGATTGATAGCTCTCCCTGCAGAAGCTTTCCGAGCGCCTTCATGGAATTTCCAGCTTTCGCAACAAGCGCAGCTTCATCCTCTGGATGAAAAAGAAACAGTGTTCTCATGATTAACGTAGTCATCCTAAGCGAAATCATTGCTCAAACTCACTCGATCATTGAGGCTTGAAAGGAGTAACTTGTCAAAATAAAGGTCTTTCAACTGTGGCCGTTTTACGTTTATTTCTCATGAAAACTTGACTGCTTGATCGCGTAGCCGCTGCAGCACTGTAGCGTCTATGTTTGCCACTTAAATCAATGCCAACTCTTTTGAGAGGAGTAACAGTGTTCTTAGAGTGACCTATACAAGTGGCAGGATCGATGTCTTCCGTTTCTCGCAATACCTAATCAACTTTTAATGGTTTAAATCTGGCACACTTTTGTACTTTTGTAATCTGAGAGCTCATAACGCACGTCCCCTTCATTTGCTTTAATGAACACGAACGCTCAGTAGCGTTGCAGACGGTGTCACCTATGTGACAAATATCAGGAACAAATAACAGAAACCGTGTACATTATTTTCTTTTGCAAATGGCTGGAACGATGTACTTGTTTATGCTTTATAGTTTCCAGGGCACCCAATCCGAAGCACGCTCGCACTATCTCCTGTAAAAAAGAACATTACCCTTAAAAATAGTAAGCTGATAAATGTCTCAAATTAATTTGCTCTACGTACTCAACATTGATTACTTGTGCACGTAACAAAAAGCTAACATAGCTTTCAGTTTCCCATACTTATCGCATTTATTACATTGCTAAGCTACACAGCTTAGCACCAGCAGAAATATGCAGCGAGCATCAAGTAGGGTTCACAAGAAATAGTTGTGGTATGTCTTTGCGTTTGCCTTGAGCTGAGTGTCGGTGACGCACTAGTACTCATTATTTACCGCTTCAAGTCGCTTTCGCGTGATTACACGAGCATGCTTGAGCATATCTCCATATATTGTGCTGTTAGCAAAGTATAGGCGTAAATTGCACATACTTGCATATTTGGGGACAATTTTTAAACAAGGAGCATTCGCATCAGGGAAGTTTCAACGAACATATACAGCTCGTTTTACGCAAAACTAATTTCGCGCAACTCAATTTGGGCAAAGCTTACTCTGCTTCCTTTTCGTGATCAAATTGCACGGTTTCTATAGTTAACGGCTAGCCACAAGATACAAATATACAAAGATACGAAGATACAAATTGTTAGGAGAACAATCCTGGTGATGTCAGCTTGCAGGTTAAATCAGCAAAAGTACCTGTTTTCACATTTCACAAAATAACAAAGAAATCTCATTCCTTAGAAGTGCTTGCATAAGAAAAAAGTACACTGAGCACCTCACTAGACACAATATAAGGAAGAGATTGGATCAATGGAAAACTTCACTATTGAAGGAAGAAAATTGTACACAGGACATTTTATTGTCAAATTGTCTCACAAAAGCTTGCTCGAAAAATCTGTGGTAAAAATCTGTGGTACATTTTCAAATATGACAGAGGTACATTTCAGAAATCACCAAGAAAGGTTATGGTGATCATTTTAGGACCAAACCAATATTCTAGCAAGAAAAGTGGTGTGCAGTAAGAACGCTTTTTCACTCAGTGCTTAAGATATATTTAGGAAGGTCCTTAAGAATATGTCCTCTTCTAAAACATCAAGCGTTGTTTCTTTGTGATGCTAATGATACTTTTATTAGCGCACAAAAATCATGTGACAACTCACCTTTTCGAAGAGCATGGCTTAGGGCTTCACCAGTAGGATGTCTGAAAATAATTTTTTCTTAGACAACATAAAGCAGAAAGGACAATGTTCTTGATTCCTTATACATTTTGCATACTTACAATGATGCTGTATCTGCAGGCAAGGAGTCGCATGCAAAAAAGAAAGGCCGAAAATATATCAGACATGACAAGCCCAGGCGCGAGAGTATACATACAACGCTGTTAATATGGTGTCCTTCTTGTTTAAAATGTTACGCACTTTCTCTAAGATGGCAATTCTGCGGAAAATGTGTAATATTCTCTGAAGGTGCTAGCTAAACGTTGGGTGCGCAAACAAAGTTTCCTTCCTATAAGATAGGTGAGTAAAACACGTTCGCAAACTGATAATCTTGGGTATTGTCGCCTTAACGTTTCGATTTAACGCCGGAGCAGTTTAAGCCGGAAGTAAGAATTTTGGTGTCCGCAGAAAACCGCAGGTGGGTATGCGCCACAGGAATTGGGCAAGCCCCACAGCGAGCACAGCAGGTGCGAGCGTTAAACGAAAACTCTCCTCAGCGAAGTGGAGCAGGTGAAACACGCGAAAGACATAGAGAGAGATAAAAAAACAGAAAGAGAAAATAGAGAGAGAGAAAGAAAAACAGGGAGTGAAAGAAAGAGAGAGAGGGAATAAAGAGAGAAAAACGTAGAAAGAGAAAGAAAGACACAGACACTAAAAAGAGAAAGACCAGAGAGCAAGACAAGAAGAGAAAGAAAGAGAAGTAAAAGAAACAATGAAAGAGAGAGAAAGAAGCACAGAGAGAGAGAGAGAAAAAGAAGGACAAACAAATGAAGATAGAAACAAAGGAACCCACCCCGCTACACTTTCCTTCAGTCTTGGCAACACTGATGCGCAGCTGCTACAATTTTTCAACGTGAAAGTGTTTTAGGCCGCGGTTCACCAAAAATTTACGCACATCATTTTCGTCACGGAAGTAACGTCAATAAAATCGGCACTCGAGCAGCTCAGAAAGAAATTCATGAAAGTCAGACCGAGGAATCGAGCCTCCGACTTGGGACTTCTGGCAGAGAAGTCGGACGTGCCAGTCACTGTCACAAACGAAAACGGGTTTATTTGGACGAACACGTCATATATTCTTCCAGCTTTGAGACGGATGGCATCTAGGTATGATGCAGCGAAGTGCTACGCCGAAAAGCTGTAGAAACGTTTTGGCACTGTGCGGCGCTGTAATGAATGCGCTGGACGCGCCAGCGGGAAGCACAACGTTTTCGCGCGTTCCAAGCACACGCGATGAACTGTGCCCCTCGCTTCCACTAGTCTCAATGGGTCACAACATATCGGACTGAGCGAAACAGAAGGAGTCGGGGCAGGATGTTCGGCGGAACTGGACGGGTCTGTGTCAGTACAAGCGTATAGCTTCGTAATAATACACTAGAGGGAAATCTGGAGCTAGCGCCTATCGGAGCTGCAACGCATGGCGCTTCAGCCAGCGTGAAAATAATGGGCAGTACATGGATTTGTCGAAGCTTAGTTCTTTCGGCTCCGTTTGCTCCGTGTCGTCTGCAGGCGCTTTGTCTCAAGACGAAATTCAGCTAACTTTCAGTAGTTCCACTTCCCCAGCTTCACCACCTCACCAATTCAAAGATGTTCGCAACGATGTACTCTTTTATCCGAAACAAACGCCAAAACACAGCAATAAACAAAGCCACAAGCGCGTTCGAAGCCGCAAGCACGAAGATTAGGCAAATCCATGTACTACCCATAATTCCCATGGTGGCTGAACGGCCGCAGGGCCAGAGTTCTCTTCAGTAAATATTGTAGAAAACTCTGTATGTATAGGTACACAAACGTCGAAGTCTGTCGTGTCGGCGCAATGTGCAAAGCGTATTTTTCGACGTCCAACCCAGCATGAACTGCCCCAACGGAGCACCGGAGCGCTCTGTTACGGCGTGTCAGATAAATATACCGCTGTCTTTGTACTTAAATCCACATAATTCAACATTTTACTCTGCCGCCTAAACTTTGCAGCTAAGGTACATATAAAGCCGGAGGCTGTTGCAGGATACGTTGCCACGCATGTTCATGCAAATTATCGAGATATGAATGAATGCGGAAAATAATCTATAGGAGCAGTGACGTGATCAAAAATGCACTGTTGAATTCTTTATTTTGAACTAAGCGCTTTAAGTGTAATGAAATATAATGTTTGCTCATTCGGAAATCCATTGCTTATGTTAAACACAAATTCAAGGTTCTAAGCATAGAAAGATGAAGATTCTTACTCACAGGCGGACGTCGATAGGGTTAGTAGAAGAAGCACAAGAAGGATCTTCATTGTCGCTGCTGTAAAAAAAACGGCACGCAGTATCACGTCAGCGTGGTGTGGAAAAATCAATCTATTTCTTATACGGCCGCGTTCAGAACAAAGTCTATAAAGTGCCCTTCATGAAGTCATCGCGCCTTAATATAAGGTAAAAAAAGGCCGTAACATTATCAGATATTTCTGATGCTCTGTACTATACATGGAAATGAGAGGATTAAAATTTAAAAAAATTAATTAGAATTCCAACTAGAAATTGATGAAGAAAAGGATATAGCCCACAACAAGGTCTACAATGCATCGAATAAAATTGCGAATGACTTCTACAACAGTATGTGCCACACCTGCGTAGGCTCCCCTCTTCGTATGCTCAGGAACGTTGGCAGACAGTTCAGATTCGCAACAGCCCTCTTTTATGCTTCGCGGAACAATTTGTGGTCCCTATCTGCGACACGAATAAAGTACGCAGGTGAATGATCCTTTTATCGATATCGCGCAATGGCTGCTTGACGTCCGGTACAAAGCAATCTCTATTCTTGCTGGATACGCAGGTGAATTCTTTTACTGGGAGCTCAATAGCCGAGAAATTCTGCGCTGATGCTGACGCTCCGGTATTAGGCACGTGCGAATATTGCTATTTTTTTTTGGAAGCCTACCCTTAGCCATAGTAATTCATGGCGTCACAAATACACATGCCAATGTGCTTCATGCATGAATTCTAACAGTAAGCAGTCGAACGGTCCCTGAATCCAGCTATCAAGCTTTTGTAGTCGGCCAGGCCTCAGGCCCGTTGCACGGAGGCGGCTCTGATGCAAGGATTTAATGAACTCCCACGTTATAACGTTGAAAACTATGTGCCCTTATTTCGGGATGCGTGAATGTGCAACCATGTAAGAAATATGACCCCATACGTTTGTATAAAAACAGCGGGAATCTCGAACGGTGTTTCCTGCACGGTACATCATATTAAGTTAGCAACGCGAATAATAAGTACGAAGGCCCATGCTCTGTCGCATAATTACGGCACGATTTTACTTCATGAAAACTACACCTAGAAGCTTCGCTAGAATCAATAAAATCGACCAAATCTTTGGCATACAAGTTCTGCTTTAATTGCGGGAGACGCACATGCAATGTGGAACACGAGGCAGTCGACTAGGGATCTCGAAGTGGTGGTCTTTATAAAGCGAAACTTATCCACTTAGCCTCATAACAGGTAGTCTACATCAAAATTAAAACGGCTTTGCTAAAGAAAGTAAGCATGCGGCATTTATTATTTTTTTTTTTTGCTGCGATGTTGGCGGTATTGCAGAGCGAGTATGAACGCCGAAGACCAAGTATACAAAATTTTATTTATAAGAGTCACCTTGCTGTCTGGCTACAGAGGCACGAGCGGAATTTCCAAGCATCGGAAGTGACGTCAGGGGCTTGCGTTCCTATAGGTGGACAGCAAAACGGCGCGTCGTCTGCTACGGTACTTCGGGTTCGAGGCCTCGCTTTTCGCTGCTTCAAGGTGCCTGCTGTTCAGTGTAATCGGCGAGGAAACACGTGCTATTCTGCGACGCGATTGTTATCGGTTATCGAGTGATTGTGTACTGAATTCTTTTGACAATGGATACAAGGTATTTCGCAGTTTTTAGGACAAAGCGATAAGTATAAATGGGCAAACACGGGGGAATGGTGAGAGGCGGGTCTCGAGCGCCGCATGCCAGCGTAGATATACGGTTATGCTTTAAAACACGCAGTAATGGTTTGAAGAAATAGCTTGATTTAGTATTTTCGAGCACAAATGGTGCCCACCTCAGAATCGCTCACAGACATGAGCAAACGTGTGTCAACATACGCACGTTCCCAAACCACATAAATACTTCAGACAAGAGTACACGTACTCTGGCCGATCAAAGGTCAAGAAGGGAGCCGACAGATAGATACACGGAGTGAAATAGGTTTCAAACAGGAGAAAATGCCTCAGACAGGCTGGCCTAACGTTTCAATAGGAGGACCTATCTTTATCAAAGGCGCCTTGTCATCATTGGCGTGTTAGTTTTAACTAACACGCCAAGGATGACAAGGCGCCTTTGACAAAGATAGGTCCTCCTAGTGAAACGTTAGGCCAGCCTGTCTGCGCCATTTTCTCCTATTTAAAACCTATTTCACTCTGCCCGATCAAGTACACCGATACAGTGCACTTGCATTGAATATACTTCATTGCCTATTTTTTGACAAACTCATAAAAACTGCTCATGAACAAAACGGTCGCTCAGTTACTGATATTGTACGACGTAAAACTGCCGAATTTGTTTTTGAAGCAAAGAATTACGTGGTACGGCGTCACTAGTAGGGAGCGTCTCTGGCGGGAAGTGCCAATACCGTTTTGTCGAAAGACAAATGTATTTTGAGTGCGCAGCATTTCGCATGCATTGAAACACAATGCTCGAACGAGCGAGGGAACGACATCTCACGTAAAGGAACACTCAGATGCCCAAACGAAAAGCCAGAAAACTGCGAGAGTTAACCCTTCACTTTTTGAGGAACAAACATTTCATGATTGCCATTCATTATATCGAACCCGCGATGGTATTCTTGCAACGCAAAATAAATGAATAGTTTTACGAGTTCATTAAATTTAAAGATTTAGCGGATGTTTTATGACACTGTGATGTGCAACAAATTTTTACAGGTCGCAAAACATGTGCTAAAAGACCCTTCGCTGCGAAACAACATGCATGTGTACGGAGGTGCATGCCACTCGAAAGAAGAAATGACTGTTCGCACCTTTATAAAAATCCTGTAGTGATTGCATTTATTATTCAACTACGCTGCGCAGAACTACAAAGTATTATGCAGTAATTTGTGAGAAAAGGGGATCGCGACTGGTAGAATGAACACACAGAAAGCGAGGGCACCTAGCCCAGTCCCTGTTCGGCGGCACGACGTCTCGAACCGGAAGTCGATGCAGACGGGCGCGGTAGCCCGAAATCCTTTCCGAGAGCCACGATTTTGGTGTGCACCTATTGACTAGGCAGACCAAATTGCGTGCTACATTGTTATGACACCAGATAAGGCGGGCTATTGCACGCTAAAATACAAAAAGATTTCCTTGCACTTTATCGAATAAGAAAAAGAATTCTGTTTTTGTACAACATACTTTAAACACAATTGTAACGCTACACTATAGGTGCGCTGTGAAAAAACTTACAAAAGCCACCACAAGGCGATACTTCCGGTATATCTCTTTAAGCGTTCGCGGTGATTGAAGTCAACCAGTGATGCCACTAAGAGAGTAAAATATGAGACGAGATGTTTTCTATCCTCGTCTGCTGTTCTTTTTTAACTTTGCACACTAACACCTTCAGTGTCCGCTCACCAAGACTGATATTCCTTTTGCGTTCACGTCGCTGTTGAATACTACGCATATTCCAGTACCGGAAAAGGCAGGTGGAAAGAACGTTAAAGCATGCCTTTTTGCGAGCTGTTCGCATATCAACACAGCTCCTTAGCAGTGTAGCGCGAAAACATGGTATAATATCAGTGATTTTACTCTAGTGGAAACAAAGCATCGTATCATATTTCCAAACGCACAGCATGAATAAATTCTGATACTTGCGTTTATTTGTATACTATTTATTGAGCCCTACACGACCGCCTACCTGACCTTGCAGACCTAGTTTTACTTGCACTGTGATATATCGCGGCTGAAAAATATAGTTAAAAGCACTAGTACAATCATTCTATCAATCAAACAGAAAAATGTTATACAACATTTTCTCAATAACAGGGTTTTGTACAAATAAGAGAAAATCCACTCTCCCCCTAGAAGCAAATATGTAAGTTATGGACGTTTGTCACCTTCAGCAGTCGTGTGTACAACTGTACTCATCAATGACGATCACGCACCCGTGTAAGCCGTCTTAATTCAACCGGCTTGAAACGTGGTTTGCACATTTGCACACGCGTCCTGATCGTACAACTAGCCATCAATAAACTTATTTTGTGTCGCGTGTTGCTGCAGAGCGGCACATTGCTGAAGACACTACCATGTTCAACAAGTTGTTCAAGGTGCGGCAATCCAGGAGGCACGCCGAAATGGTAATTTTTGTTCGCTCGAATGTATACACAACGAAAAAATAAATTGTGCGTGCAATTCGAGCTTGCGATTTTATACAAAAACAAAACATGACTGACTGCAGAATAGAAATTTTTAATTATACGGAAATTACAATTAGCTACTCAACCTTGCACAAAACATTGTGTGATCTCGTTTTTCGCGGTGAAATATAATATAGAGGGCCTCGATGCAATAACGTGTAAATGTGACGAATTTGCGGATTGTCCGTCATAATTCACACCTGATGAGGATATGCTGTAATTTGAGGGAGGGGTCTCAAGGGCGCAACTGATAAAAGTTTCTTAACAGACCCGAACTGACAATATCATTATTAAGTTACATCGCCCAGCTGTGTGACTGCCGGACTCATACACCTCGTGCAAGCGTATTCGCGAACTATCGCGCTTTCATATCTTATCAGTTCCAGATGTTGATTGACACATTTCTATACCGATAGCACTTTTTGCACCCCGCGGTACCTATTTCGCCACAAGGACACTCGACCGTTTTGTTCAAAGGCACCGTTCCAGCTGGCTGCGCCACTCTATCTCTCGCCGCACACCCGCCGATGCCGCCACGTCACCTCGCTCATCGCAATCACCTATCGCAGACTCTTATATAGGCCCTGATCACCACCTGCATACCCCGTTTGAGAGGACTCTTCATCAAAGCATAATAAGGTTTAGGAAAGGAGGTGAACGCATCTTAGAGGAGAGAAGCCGAATATGAAGAAGAGGACAAAGAGCCAGCACGCGCTAGAGAGGTGCAGGGCGTTCTCGATGATGATAGTTTTTGCGAACGCGTAACGTTAAACGAAAAGCATAACAGTTCCGCTGTAAAACATGCGCCCCATTTCTCGCGAGGGAAAAATTGTCCTACAGGTGTATATGGGCAAAAGCTAGATCACATCATCACACCGTATTTGCGTGAGCTTACTAAGACTGCTAGATTCCACATATTTCACTCGATGTGGCACATTGTCTTTCCAGAGTTGTCTTTATAACATAGCCATCTTCCCCGATGCCTACACTGCAGAACTAACGGTCCGCGCCTTAGATTGATGAAAGTACGTAGGTAACGGGAAGTTTTGTCGGAGTCGTAGAGCTTCAAGCAACTTACAGGAAGTCAGGTATTCTTGAGAACGCCTAAAACAGCAACTTTCTTACTTAAAAAGTTAATATTACTATGCGGCCTATGCGGCCTACCTCAAGGCATCTCGGTCGTCCCACTGCGATCCTTATCACACGACCATGTAACCACTTGTGCAACCGAAATGCGCTCAGACTTTCCTTGTCCTCCACCGGATGACACATGCCTCGACATGGCGTTGCGCCCCATGAATGCCCCGGACCCCATGCCTGAGCAATCAGCCGCCCTAAACAGTGAGCCGCCCTTATTCAAGAAGTAAACAAGAAGCTAGCGAAAGGCATTATCACGCCCTTGGGCGTCGCCCGTCATCCTTATCAAAAAGAAAGACAACACGTGGCCTTTCTGCGTTGACTACCACCGTCTAAATCGAGTTACAAAAAAGGACGTTTACCCTTTGCAAGAATTGAAGACGCTCTTGATTGCCTTCACGCTGTCCGATACTTTCCATCAGTAGACCTTCGGTCTGGTTATTGGCAGATCACTGTCGACGAGAAAGACCAAGAGAAGACTGCGTTCGTCACTTCGGATGGCCAGTATCAATTCAGGGTTATGCCAGTCTTTCCATGCAACGCCCCAGCCACGTTTCAGCATGTGATGGACTCTCTGCTACAAGGGTTGAAATGCTGAACATGCCTGTGCTACCTTGATGATGTCCGAATCGAAGCCAGTGGTAACGAGATCGGAGCCGTCCTCGCCCAACGCCAACAGGGACACGACCGCGTAATCGCCTACGTTAGCCGCCTCCGTACACCTGCTGGACGACCCTATTCAATTACAGAGCGTGAATGCTTTGCTCATGCCTGGGCAGTCTCTAAGTTCCGCCCATATTTAAATGGCACACACTTCTCTGCAATCAAGGACCACCATGTGCTCTGCTGGCTTTCGGCACTAAAGGATCCTACTGGCTGGCTTGGTCGCTGGGCTCTGCGACTGCGACAATACACCTTAGTGGTGACGTACTAGTCTGGGCGCCTACACCAGGACGCCGACAGCCTATCTCGCTGTCCGGTCGGTGAATCGAGCGCCATCCTTGACAACGACACTTGCGTCATTTTCGTTTCTCAACTGATCACCATCATCGATGAGCAACCCAGTGATGCATCCTTGCGTGATGTCACAGAACGCCTCGAATCATCATCTTCGGACCTGTCTCTTCATCATCGGACTGGTCGTCCTCCAAGATGGTGCACTATACCGCCACAATTTTCACCTAGCCGGACCAGCCCTGCTCTTGTAATACGAAAAAACCTCCGCTTCGCTCTTCTCCACAGACTTCATGACCTTCCAACGGCCGGTCACCTCGGTGTGTCGCGCACATACAACCGGATCCGCTGACGCTTCTTTTGGCCAGGTCTTGCACGTTCCCTCAGAAGATACGTTGCGGTGTGTGAGAAGTGTCAGCCCCGCAAAACACCATGGACGCTTCCCGCTGCGTGCCTTCAACCCCTTGACATTTCATCAGAACCGTATCTTTTATTTTGCGTTGGCTTAGACCTACTTGGCCCTTTTTCCCTGCTTTCCTCTGGCATCAGGTGAATAGCTGCGGCCACAGACTACGCCATGCGCTACGCTGTCACACGAGCTCTTCCAACAAGCTGCGCTACAGATGTCGCAGCACGACGTAATTGTACGACATGGAGCTCCACGCCATCTGCTCACGGACTGCGGCCGCAGATTTCTATCGAAAGTCCTAGCGGACATCCTGCAGTCATGTGAAACGAGGCAGACGCTGACTACGTCGTGCCATCCGCAGACAAGTGGCCTCACGGAACGTCTGAATCGAACACTTACAGACATGCATACGAAGTATGTGTCTTCAAACCACTCTGACTTGGACCTTGCTCTACCGTACGTGACATTTGCCTACGAATCTTCGCGCCATAACCCTGCCGGTTACTCCCCATTCTTCCTGTTTTTCGGCCGAGATACGACATTGCCCCTCGGTACAGTCATTCCGTTGCCAGCAGCACCGACCAGCGAATATGCCCTTGATACTATCATCAAGTTGCGCATGCACGGGAAACAGCCCGTACTCGCCTTCTGACCTCCCAAGAAAACCAACGGCGTTTGCACGATCGGTGACAACGGGACGTGCACATTTAGCCCGGTTCTTTGGTTCTGGTGTGGTCTCCGACCCGCCACCTTGGCCTGTCGGAAAAACTGTTCTTTCTGTGCGCAGGTCCATATCGAGTGCTTCGTGCGGTGACTACCGTCACATCTAAAATCGCTCCTGTCGCCTGGTCGTCTTCATCCTCCCCGCAGGTCACACGCTTGAAGCCCTACCACTCTCCCACTGACGTTGACATCTAGACGCGCCGAAACTGCGGATCTGCCGCAGGGTCTTATGCCACATGTATATTGCCAGCCTCTTCAACCATGCACGTGTGCGCCTGACGAAGAGAACGAAGAGCTTTCTCTGTTCGGGCTCTGAGCTGAACCGATCAGCGCTGCAACCACTGTTGTAAGTATAGATGCCAAGTTGCCCTATTTTATCAGTACATTGAACAACATAGCTGCCTTCAGTACCACAGTAGCTGTAATCAAGCAGCAGTAAAGCTTCAACTATCGTCCTCATTTCACAGTGAATAAATACTCGAAAACCTACGATAGCATGTGAGAAAAGAGTAATAATGTTCTATGTAGGTAGGTAATCAACTTCACTGAGGCATGCAAATAAGTTGGCGGTACGGCGAGTGCTTGCTCCGATTTTCGCTGCTTGACGTCCGCCGTTCCTTGAGATTCGCCCTTGAAGTCCATTGAATTTTTCTGACGAGTGAATAACTGACGTTAAAACACCGATTAAACTAGCCCACGATGCAACTTTTGGATAGCGGGTACTTCGACCCATTATACCACCGCGCTATCGGCCTAAAAGCTAGTATCTCTGGTGGTCATGCAATACAGCGTTATAGAGGAGTTGTCCACCGGCACGCTTTATTGTGTTTTTTTTTTCGTTCGTGTCGGTGTTCATTTCAGCTGGTATTGTCTTTCCGAAGTTGTAAGTTGATTATTCTCTCAATGAATGTATCTGATCCCCTAACGGGGGCAGTCACGCATTGCACTTGAACGCACTACATGTCCCGCTGTTACCCGGCTGATATCAAAAGATGCTGACCACGAGACAGGACTGCGTGTCAGATAACCTAAAACTTTTCAAATGTGTGCACACAACTGCGTTTCAAAGGGACATAAGCGCCCAAGTCATGACAATAGATTTGTTTTGACGAGGCTGCACGCCGCATCCATGAACGAAACAGTTGACTCAACAGTCGACAGGGATCTCAAGTGCCAGATGGTGCCTATAGGGGCGGCGCTGTTTTATTGCCCCTGTAAATGCTCCCACAGAAACACTGCCCTATTTGCTTGCGTTAGTTCATGGTTTATGCGAAAGGTGGAACTGATCATCTCCTCCCAACTTTGGTGCTTGTTCGCCTGCTTGTACAATCATTTCTATCGATCTCATTGTCTTAATATGTTTGAAGTGTGTCATAACTGAATGTGACCGTCTACCTGGCCTGCATTGACAGGACATGGGAGGATCAGTGTCCGGGCCGCTTTCGCGGACTTTCTACATACGCAGGTGTGGCTTAGTGTCAATACCGCGGTATATTCTGGGAGTCGCTATGCTACAAGTTTCCATTTCTGAGGAACGTAAAATTCATTTCGCGATTTTACGAACATGCCTATTTAACGAAATCATTCGAGCTTCCCCATCGCTTCGTCAAATCGACCTTCAATTGTAGACACAGAGAGAAACAAAGAAATAGAAATAAACCAAGACAAAAAAGAAGAAGAGGGCAAGGATAGCGCAGCAAGTGGTGGAAAAGAGAGAAGTGAGAAGGCAAAAGCCTAGCCAAGCCAGGACCAGCTTGGTGCCCACCCACTAGGCTGTGGCCCAATTTTGCACGGCTTAATGTAAGATGAGCAAGTGTTTTATACGATGTCTTATTTTTTACTGGTGTTTTGAAATCGTTCGTGTCATCGCTCCACTTCCGATCGGCTGGGTGCTAATTCCGGAGTGCTCTTTGAAAAACATAGTGTCACTGTGTGCTATCGCCATAAATACCATTTACGTGTTGCTGCCCATCTTACTGCGCTCAACGATGCGTTTAGAGAGGTAAGCTCATTCGTCTCAACAACAGAATACTTCTGGAAGAAAATATTGTCTGAACATTGCCTAGCTACTTCAAAACCGCAATATATCCTACTAAATTTCGTTGCGAACATGGACTCATGAGTTCGTTCGCCATGAATACATTTTCTTCATGTGTCTAGTATTTCTAACACATAATTGTTGTATGCCTGGCTCCAACAAGAATTTATCGACGCCCTTTTCGTCCCGTCAGTGACGTCACGCTCGTTTTTTACACTCACGTGAGATGTCTCCTAATTCACTTCCACTTTCTGCTTCACTTCGCGTTATAGCTCACCAAAGGAACATCTTTAAACGGACTGTCTACCGTCCTTCATCGCTTTTCTGTTTTCTACCGCAACAGAAAGCGTACCGTCTGAAGTGTCCAACCTTGCAGCGGTTTCTCTGGAAAGTGAGTAGAAATTTTAAAGGGAATTATTTGATCTGCATCTGGTCTTCTTCCATTGGCGTGAAACATGCCCCCAACACTGGTTGGTGGACGGAATGACGATTGTAGTGCCGGTAAAAATTAAAACCGAAAGCACACGTGATTTCTGTAGGATTACTTTATTTTCGCTGACCACTAATGTAATCAATGTAACAGTCGTTTTTAGCGCGCTAGCGGTTAAATGAAGCCTTATTATACGATTACAGAAGACTTGTTTTGCTGTAATCACAGTCTATGCGTTTATTTTGGCACTGCTGCCGCAATCCAAGCCAAGTTGATTCGTCAAAAAGAGACGATAAATGCACGCCTTCACAGCGAAGCACATGTGAGACATCCTAACAACAATGTAGCGGCACAGTACGACCAGCGCGGAGGGCCGCATGGCATAGCGCACGAGTTGAAGCAGACGAAATCAAAGGCGGCTTCGCAAGCAGCGCCACCGCGCGCCTTTTTGGATGCGTGAGAAAAATAAAAAAAGCAATAAATTACTCTCTGACGTAACCGAAAGCTGCCTCAAGTGCGTAAAATACAATTTCAAGTTGTGCATGTTTGTTTTCAAGCAAAATGAGTCTACCTGCGAGGACTTCTTGTCCTACCAGAAGATTGACCACATCGCTGTTGGGTGACGCTAGCGGTCACTTTTTTCACGAATCAAATTAAAAATATAATTCCTTTTTTTGGGGGGACAAAAGCATGCTCGTTGCCGCCGATGTGACGAACGATCTTTTCATTTTCACCACAATCAGAAAAAATTTTCCGAGCGTAGACAGTCCCTTTCAGACACGTTCCGTCAGAAATGATCGTCCACATCGTAGACGTAACGCCGCGTTACAACACGAAGACACCCACGCAACGATGCGAAGGGCCTTCGCTGCGCGCAGGCTTCAAGGTGGTGTCACATGATCTATTCATAATTAAAATAGATTATGTGTAACTTTGCGCTGCTGTATGTCTTAAAGTGGCCCTGCAACTATTTTCCAAGTAATCATCGAATGACTTCATTAAAGGAGTTTATTGCCTCACGAATCTAGTGCAGCAATTTTTTTTTAAATTCCGTCAAGTACGAGCGGAGTTACAGGGATATTTAGAAGGCTCTAAGTGCATTCTCCGGTCGTATTAGCAAGCGCGCTAAAAGCTACACAAAGGTTGGTGACAAGGGAGCGAGAAGCTACGTTCGTTCTTCTGCGCGTGTCATGATCATCAGAACATTCTTTTATTGCGATAGCAATTTTATGGGCAGTCTCGGCTGGATTTTGCCGTCGCCGTCGTCATGCACCGTATATGTATAAGTATATATATATATATATATATATATATATATATATATATATCAAAGTTCCAAAGAAAAATAATTCAGAAAAATGCTTCCGAAGCTCGGAATCGAACCAGCGACCTCTCGTTGGCCAGCGCGTGGCGCTAACCACTACGCCAGCAAGCGCAGATCCTTCAGGTAGCTAACGGCGAGCGTTATATACACACCCTTTACCGCTGGCAGGACACGGAGACGGCAGCCGCTTATAAACGTTTCTTCATTACCAGCGAGATGGCGCGAGGAGCTCGACGGGCGCATTTAAAAGTCGTCGGCTCGCTCGTTCGCTTCTTCTTATATTTGCGCAGGCAGAACCTTGCCCTTCTGCTGTCTGCTCGCGCGGTTTTCTCGTGGTGAGAGAAAGAAGGATGTTTCGAGCTTTCACCGTGATGTCCGCGCTCATGTTACGGAGCGTACGAAAGTCACTCGAGCTCAAGGAACGCCGCTAAACCAACAAACAGAAGATGATCGCGAACTATCAATTGTCACAGCTCGAGACTTGAAGCACGCTAGTTTCAGTCGCTGCTTCCGCCGCCTTTGCAACAGTAGCGCTGTTCAATCTGAGAGTATTCATTGGCGAGCCTCACTTCGTAAAGCATTAGCTTCTTGAGCGTTTCTATCTATCTATCTATCTATCTATCTATCTATCTATCTATCTATCTATCTATCTATCTATCTATCTATCTATCTATCTATCTATCTATCTATCTATCTAGCCGCCTACGTCTGGGTGCTCTCATGATCGCCTCCTTAACTTGGTGTACACGAAAATTGGCATGGGAGGGTAAGAGGATTTGAGGAATATGACTGTCAAGTCACGACATGAATAACGTGAAAATCCTGTCGCGTAAGTCGTCAAACTTTTTCCTCTAGACACGTGTGACACATACCCGTCTACCACGGGCCGCGGTGTACGGGTATGCGCCACAGGGGAATGACAGTTTATATCTACCCAGGAACGGCAAGAACAGACATTTGTAATTTAAATGTGAGAGCGTTAAAAACTGACATCGGCGACGTTGATCTGACGAATGGAAAGAATAAAAATTAGAATTCCAGCAGTAATCTAACCCAAGCATTCTGCGCGGCAATCATGTATTCTCTCACAGAGCCACGCCTGGTCTATAGACTAGTTTGGAAAAACAGCCTATGCAGGCGTAATGTCGGTACAACCTCAATAGTGGTTGTGGTGCTGGCTATCTAATTTTACAAAAAAGCAATAAGCACTACATATGTACTCCTGCGATACAGGCGTCATTTCAGATTAACGTCTGTGGTTCCAGTGTTGGCTCCGCTTTTATAGCAGACTATTAAACATTACATTTGCATTCTTATGATTCAGCAAGCCATATTGAAGCATTGCACTACCCCGGAGGAATACATTAACGAAAGTCACGTATGATGTTCCCATGACTGCACCGTAAAATGCACTTAGCTTCGATAATACTGACATATGTACTCTAACGTAAGGGCTGACATTACGTCGCACCATAAGTTACCCCGTAAACGCCAGTGTTGTCGACGTGCCTGGTAAGCCCATGATGTACACACTGCTTCTACACTTACCAGAACACGTCCATCCAGCTCGCAACGCTTCGCTCAAAGTCATCAAATACAGCATAGAAGTGGTCCCTGACTGCTTCGCATGAAACCGATTCCCACAACACGTGGGATCTGCCGAATTTTCGTGCGTATCACTACCCCATCATTTACCATGTTGCAGAGGAACGTATTGCCATGCAGGGGACACGTGAGCGTCGACGGACTTGCATTGACTTCAGGAGAGTTAGATCCATCGCTCTATATTTTAGATTTTTGGCGTACAAAACTTATGTTTTTAACAGCGAAGTTGTTTAGGAAATCATCCCTTGTTCACACCGTACCCAAAATCTATCATCATCACATGATGATAGATTATGCCACGGAAATTGGGTGAATGCCAGCACTCGCCACTGGCCCACTAAAAATGGAAAAGGCAACGGTCAGCCCGACAAACGGGCTATGTGCCAAAAAAATTTGTGCAGCCTATAAGAAAAGTATCATCATCATAAACGCGTGTGTGCCACAGAAATTGGGTAAATCCCACAACACACATCTTCCACTAATATGGAAGAAGGCAACAGTTAGCAACAGTTCGGTGAGGATCCAATGGGGCTTGGAATGCACGAAGGGAAGAAGGACAAACACACATCAACACACACACACACAGACAAGGACGAATGGGAGTTGGGATGTAAGAAAGTTTTTTCAGAAGACAATATTAGGCAAAAAAAAGCAGGGACTTCGCCTCTGTCTACCGCATCTCTTTATTGTTAATCTTGCTTAACACGTCATAAGTGTAATACGTTTTAATGTAGGTCTACAATTGAAAGGTATTTCAAAGAGCAGGCATTATTAGGCAAAAAGAGAGAGGACGTAGCCTCTACCTATTGTATCAGATCTTATTATTCTTGTATAATACTTAATAAGCATAATCCTAATAATAAAGCTCTGCAATAGAAATATTGTTTTTTTACAGAGAAGACAATATTAGGCCAAAATAGAAGGATTCTGATTCTGTCTATTGTATCCCTTTTTGTTATTTTCTTGTAATACTTTATAAGTATAATACCTTTAATAGAGCTCTCCTTTGCAGGGTGGTTCGAAATAAAATATTTCATTTGAGACGAAAAACACCGCAAATTAAACCGATCTCTGGCTCGGAACAGTAGCGCTCAGGATCACACGGACGGCGACAGGTCAAGACGGGACTGTCGCCGCCCACTTTGCCCTACTATTCTGAGTAATGCACTACCAACTAGCCCATCCTTTTGAACGACAACTTGCCTCAAAATCTGATTCTGTGCTGGTGGAAATGAGACGACCGTGAACCATAGTGACTGAGTGAAGTATCTTTTTCGCGATTTCAGTGGGATTATATTTTTAAATTGCGTTTAAAAACAAGAATAAAAGCAACTGTATTCGCGCAAGCTTGATGCTGCGCTATGGAGCCATTCAGTTTGCAGTACGTAGTCTGACGCTTTTCTTCGCATTGTAAATAGCACTCAAAATTACACTATGTATATTATTGTCGTCACCGCCCTATTCTGTTTCAGTTAAGAGGTAAAGAGAGTTGACGCTGAGAAGCGACGCTGCCTTTGCGGCAAGTAGCGGTACATCTCAAGCCCAGGCGCGTGCGCACGAAGTACACCGCAACGTACAAACACAAACCGTTGTCGCGCTCACCTTCCAGTGTTTGCAGTGTGTGTTCTGTGTACAGCTTCATAGTCGCCACAGATACAAAGATTCTGATTATAAATGTTTCGCGCCATTACCATTTCATGATTAGACACTCCGACCGTTGCACTAATAGAAACAGGTACCATAAAAATCGCTTCTCGGTCCTTTGAATCAAAGCAACTGATTTTAGGTTGCCTTCCAAGAAGTATTGCTGCGAAAGGTTATGCTTCACTGAATTTTTTATTGTATGACGAATATAACGATAGATTATCAATCGCGTTTGCTTTTCTGAGAAGCACATATGAAGTGGTTAGATCCACGTGGACAAGTTCATCTCCTGTGGGGAAACCGGGGGAGGAACTCGCACTCTCAATGCACTGGTATGTAAGGACGATACTAGCGGAACAAACACTACTGATGGCCTTGCATATGCGCTATGTTGCAAGGCTCAAGTGACTTGCTTATCGGGGCCGTCATTCATACAAAAAGTAGCGCAGGCTGCAATATGCATGCCATCGCAACGGAGGGTTCGTAATGTAAAAGCTCGCATGGCATTTTTATCGAGTAGAGAGAGAAAAGAGAAAGGCAGGGAGGTTAACGAGGCGATAGTATCCGGAATGCTGCCCAGCAGTGATGTGGGAAAATAGAGGATTGGAAAGAGAGCGGAGGGAGAAAGAGAGGGATAAAAACATGATGGCTGATTCCTCTGTCATAGGAATGGGTATGACACGAAAGTGAAACGTGTCGTCACAGAAATAGTTTATTGTTTATAGTGCATTGATATATGAGAGCTTCTACAATGTCTACTGTTGTTTGGCAGATATAGCACCGCTTGATGTGGACGCATCTCACTCATGTTGACGCCTAGTGGCACGTCTCCGTACCGACGACTAACGGCCGTGATCATGATTTAACCCTTTCAGTAGCTGAAGTTTTTAACATATACGTGAACACCACATATGGTGAATCCAGCGCAAAGATGGCATCAACAAGCACATAATAAACACTAATGCTCGATATACACTCCTTCAAAGCGTCGTGAAATTCGAAGAGAAACGCTACGCGCGTCGTGTTTTCCCTCGAGCCTGGCTGTTACTACTCATAGGGCGAGCGGGGAACGCAGTGGGACATCCAGGCAAGCGTCGGGGAGCTATTGTTCGATATAGATAGATGCTGTGGGCAGGCTTGCGTTAAAGCTGCCACATCACGGTGCGTTAAAGTGTTGACGAAATTAAAATTTATCGGAAACGCACCGAATGGGACGGTCGTAGCAAGGGCGCGTTTTAGGGGCGTAGCTCCTCTTAGTCTAACCTTGTCACGTCTCCGTTGTCCGGCGTATCTCCCGGCAGCCGGCAGTAAACGGCAGTATCTGTCCGGTGGTGGTGGTGCGCGGCGTGACCACCCTTACTGCGCATGCGCATACCCTCTCCACACACCTCCTCTCCACTCCCTCTCACCATTCCCCATGTCCTCTATCCCTCTCCCCTTTCTCTATCCCCTTTCCCTCCTCACTCACCCTCTCCCCTCCCCTCTCCCCTCCACATTCCCCTCTCCCATACCCCTCTCCACTTCCCCTCCCCTTTCCACTCTTCCTCTGAAACGCGGGCTAGACATGCCGAAATTCTCTCCTGCGCGACGCCGCGATGAGCTCGAGCGCATGCGCGTCCCCTCCCTTTCTCTCTCCTTTCCTACGCTGCCCCGCTCTCGCCCGCCTGTCGACCGCGTTCCCCGCTCGTCCTGTGAGAATTAACGGCCAGGCTAGATGGAAGATACGACGCGCGTAGCGTCCCTCTTCGCGTTCCACGACGCGAGGTCGGTAGCATGCCCAACGAACGCCAACGGAACGCGATCGTGCAAGTGCTCCGGCGTCGCATCTGCTCATGGTCCCCTTTAGCGGGAGATGGTGTAATTTTTGTAGATGGCGCAGTACACAATCTGTGTCGTCATCACCATTTCTCGTCTCATTTCCTAGATGGCGTTGGTCCAATAGAATTGTATGCAATATGGCGCGTGTGTGAATCGACACTAGATGGCGCTAGAAGTGCCGCTGCTCTCCGATTGGCTGCTGCGCGGGCTTGGCGGGGATGCGCGGGGAGCGAGCGCCTCTCTCATTCTCCTGGATCGTCGCCGTGCGTGTCGGATCGTTGGTGGAGCATGAACGATGCGCAGCGGCGGGCGCTCGCTTGGCGGCAGCCAGCTGGATCCCGACACGGTGCGCGCCAAGGACGCCGCTGCGAAACGGGCTCAACGAGAAGCCGATCCCGAGACCATGATTGCTTCAGGAGCTTCGCCCAAGCTCTTCATCATTCACCCGTGGATTTGCTGTAATTTTTTTTCGAGCCTGGTGGCACAGATGTCACCACCCCGTTATAAAGGGGACGCTGATAGCATCCATCCATCAATCCAAGAGCACTGTGAGAGGAAAGTGTGAAATATAAAAGGCGCGTTATGTAGCGTCCGCAACGTGTTTAGCAATAGCTGAGTGGCCTAAACGCCCGCCAGCTATTGCCGCGGACCGAGAGGTCATGAGTTCGACTCCCTTCAACGGATCTTTTTCTTAAAGCTTTTTTTTTCTTTTGGCTTATGATGGTGTTCATTTTGCTGACGTACTTCCGTGACGGAAATACGTCATGAAAGTCTTGGTGGACCCCGGCAAGAAACACTTTCGTGTTAAAAACATGGTTGATCCCTCTCTGATCTTCGGTTTAACAAGAAAGTAAAACGTGTCCTTATAGAAGTCTTATAGAAGTAGCTGAATGCTCATTGTACATTAAGCGAGCTTGTACAACGTCTATTGGTGTTTGGCAGCTATATCACCATTTAACGTGGATGCACCCACGTTGACGCTTAATGGTACGTCTTCGTCCCGATAACTAACGTCCATGGTCAATGATTAAACAAACATTTGTGGTAGCTGTAGTTGTTAAGGGTAAGAGCGTAATCCGACAAAGCGGTGTGACAGCCAGAAGAGCGTCGATGATTGGACGCATAACTTGGGGTAAGGTCGTCATCCCGCGGCATGTTAAAGCGTTAGTGAACGCAACGGCCGGTGTCGAGGGAAACGCAACGCGCGTCATGTCTCCCCACTAGCCCTGCCGAGGTTTCTCTCGGGGCGAGAGTAAGTGGGAAATGCGGTGTTACAGCCAGGTGAGGCAGGCGCGTTGCAAAGCTATTTTCAATATCGACGTATGCTACGAACGAGGCCGAGGCTTGCGCTAAAGCCGCCACATCGCGGTGTTTAATGCCTTGACCAAAAATTGGACACTTTGAAATCATTTCAAAAAGTTAGCAGCGCAAGAACGATTAGGAAGGGACGAGACAACAAAGGTAAAGAGCGCTGTCCCGTTGTTGTCTCGTCCCTTCCTAATTGTTCTTGCGCTGCTACCTTTTTGAAATGAATCCACACCAACTTGCCCAAGCGTCAACCCTTGCACACTTTGAAAACTCCAAAGTGTTGAAAGCCAAGGTGTTCCAAAGTGTTGAAATCAGTCGAAAGCCTGCGGACATTCGAGTGACTATATACCATGGTATTAGGGGAATCCACATTCTTGGCTGTTGCGCGTTGACCAACCGACGCCGCCGCTGGACGCCGCCGCCGCGTTGCGCAACCCTTGCGCAACATGCGTTGGAAGGACAAATGCGCAACTGTTGCTATGCGCCGCTGTGCCATCACGTGATTGCTGAGAGAGTGTGAGAGGGAGAGGCCACAGCTGGCACCGTGCCAGGGCGCGAACGGATGGATGGACGATTGGACGGACGCCGCGAGTATGGGACACTAAAGGGCCCCTAAACCACTCAGAGGTCGAAATTTAGTTGTGACGCTGCAGTTGTGCACGAGCCTACAGCGACCGCTGGCGAAATTACACACGTTTTCTCGTTTCGCTCTTTCCTTCGCTAGGCTGCGTTCGTCGGCTCGGCTATCCACCTCTCCGAGCGCCCTTCCTCAGCGGCCTAGGTGGAAACGCAAGCGCGCGCATCAGCTTGAAGAAAACAAGCTCTTGATTACCCACTGACCGTGTCTCTTGCTCGCGACGTCACCTAATCCTACAGGCATAGGCGTGCGCAGGGTTCCCCTTCAGGGGGGCGAAGGTTCGTCGCAGTGCCCCCCTCCTTATTATGTCAATGTGTGGGGCTGACTTTGCGCCCCCCCCCTCTCTTAGGTGAATAGGGGGGGACAACCCTGCCCCCCCTGTGCGCAGGCCTATGCCTGCAGGTGACGTCATGCCGGCTGTTGTAGGTAGAAGAAAGGCACGGAGAGGAGCACGCGAGTGTCTGTTGGTGGTTTATGGTCCTTTTATGGGCTTTCACCGTAAAATCGCACTCCTACTATTGGAAACGCGCCGAATGGGACGGACGCGTAGCAACGACGCATTGCAGGAGCTAATCGCACAAGCCACGGTCACGATGCGTTACTTCACTATACCATTCCGAGACGGCGACACCACTCTACCGACGAAGAGCACTGTGAGGTGAAAGTGTGAGATATAAAAAGCGCGTTTTTAAAGCCAGCCAGAGTCTGTGACAGTGGCGCAGTAGATAGCATGCCCGGCATCTGTTGTTACCAAGATAGCCCATAAGGCCCTGTTATTCATTCCCCAGGGCCTCAATAGTGTTCTTTCCTTCCCTCTCCCTCTTTCTCACGGCAACATATATTGTATAGAGCGGTAGGAAAGGTAAATAACGGCCGGGCGTCACACAATGCGAATTACGTAACTAGTCGGTCATTTAAAGCTTCCAGCCCATTACAAAGCGCTCCGCCATAATTCTTCATCGTCATCAGCCGCCGCATCAACAAAGCGCACATGATGCCTTACAGATGATTAGCGGGTACCTCACTTCTCCTGAGAATGACGAATAATATCGTAGTGGGTGCTCCCCAACTTCACAAAAATTATGATTTATGGCGTAGTGGGTTCCTTGCAAGTGCATTTGTATTAGTAGTCCCAAGAGAGCTTACAACGGGCTCTAGAAGTGCCGCTCTTCCAGCTTTCGCTCTGACTGAGCCGTGCTTTCAGCGCAGGCCTGGCATTCTTTTTTGTCGCACAGTAAGCAAACAAAAAAAAGGGTTTCTGATCCGTCCTTGCAGCTGCCCCAAAGGAGGAAATTCACTGTTAGGACGCATGCCAATTGCCACCAAAGCATCACAAACAAATTTTATTTTCTTCCATGGCGGTGCTCTTCGGATGACGTGGCTGATTATTGCACTCTTGCGTGATATTCGTGCAGTTCAATGAAGATAATCTTGCCTGAACGGGGAGCTAGCAACGGATGAGCAGCGCCACTGGTCAACCGCCCACAGCACAGACATTGTCCACCGTTCAGGATGCCGCCGAATTCGTGTCTCGTCCCGGCCAGCCGCTACTTGTTGGCGAAGACGTACTTGTAGATCATCCAGCCCGTGCCGACGAGGAGGACCGCGCCGATGGCCTTCATGAGCTTCGGGTTGCCTGATGGGAAGCCCTCTGAGGAGAGCTGCTTGAGGCGCATGCTTTGCAGCAGCTGCGCAGTCCGCTCATTCTTCTGTTGTCGCTGTCGCTTGCGCAGCTCGGCTTCTTCGGGAGACGATCCCTCGTCCGGAGAGTCGACGCCCGGGACATTTTTGAGGCCGATAGAGCCGTTGGGGTCTTCATCGGAGGAGCCCTGGAGCCGGGACGTTGACACACACGCCATCTTCCTTTTTGCGCCGTCTTCTTTGTCGAATCCTGCTGATGGCGATAGCAGTGCGCTCGCGACAAAATGGCGCATACCCACAACGAGGATTGGGTCAAGCAACGCTTGGTTGCAGGAAGCGCATCGAGGAGAATCTTCTTGTCTCTGTAAATATGTCGAAGAGGTAGAAAATGTAATACAAGTAACGAAAGAACATTGCGTAAGCGCGCACACAGAAAAAATAACTGAAAAACTACAATGTCGGGAGCTTGCATAGAGATTTAAGGAATCTGGAAGAGCAAGATTAAGTGAATCAGAAGAGGAATCGCAAGTTATCAAAATTTGATTGCCGCGTCTCCATGAGGCGGGCCTCATGACCATGTAGTGGCTGTCGCGAGTGCAAGCCTTAAAATAATTAACGCAATATCTACTTAACCTACACGGCAAGAAAATAGACTTTGCCAGCGATGTTTCAGTTGCAGCTGGTAGTGCGGTTATCTTTCCTTTTTAATGATCGAAATATCCCATATTTGACAACGATGCAGAAAGACTTCGAAGTGAAGCCTAATTACGGTGACATGGCTAAAGAAAATTCAGGAGCCCTTGTCCTCTCAGGAAAATAGGGCCAAGCGAAGCTTATGGTGTGCGTGTCTAACGTAATACTTTCTTTCTTTCTTTCTTTCTTTCTTTCTTTCTTTCTTTCTTTCTTTCTTTCTTTCTTTCTTTCTTTCTTTCTTTCTTTCTTGCTTTCTTTCTTTCTTTATTTCTTTCTTTCTTCCTTCCTCTCTGTTCCTTCCTTCCTTTCTTTCTTTCTTCCTTTCTTTCATTCATTCTTTCTTTCTTTCTTCCTTTCTTTCATTCCTTCATTCTTTCTTTCTTCCTTCCTTCCTTCCTTCCTTCCTTTCTTTCTTTCTTCCTTTCTTTCATTCATTCTTTCTTTCTTTCTTTCTTTCTTTATTTCTTTCTATCTTTCTTTCTTCCTTTCTTTCATTCATTCATTCTTTCTTTCTTCCTTCCTTTCTTTCTTTCTTTCTTTCTTTCTTTCTTTCTTTCTTCCTTTCTTTCATTCTTTCTTTCTTTTTCTCTGTCCTCCTTTCTTTCTTGTTTTCCTTCTTTCTTTCCTTCTCTCTTTCTTTCTTTCCTTCTTTTTTCCTTTGTTTTTTCCTTTTCTCTTTCCTTCTTCTTTTCTTTCTTTCTTCATTCTTTTTTTTCTTCTTTATTTTTCCTTCTTTCTTCCTTTCTTCCTTTCCGTTTCTCTTTCCTTCTTTCTTCTTTCTTTGTTTCTGTCCTCTCTTCCTTTCTTTCTTTTAGTGTAGTTTTAATATTACACCCTTGAAAATTGATGCTTAAAGGGTGTAAGTCCGTGAAGTATGCCCACAAGAAGGGTGTACTCCTGCATGTTACGCCCTTTCCGTGGGTTGTATGGGTGTGAGTTATAGACGCCAGAAACACCCATAAGGGTGTATAATGGTTTACAGGTTACAGTGTAGCTCATGCGCATGATTATTAAAAAAAATATGAGACGAAGACGGTCACGTGCAAACGGGCCGCTAGTTTTTGACCCCTGATCTACGTGCTTAGCAGCGCAACACTTCAATTGCTGCAGGTAACAACAATGGTTCTGCTTCCATATCCAGCAGACAATGAAATATGGCGAGATGAGACGACAAGTCACATCGATAAAAGATCAGATTGCGATATCAGTAACAGCTGATCGCCGACAAGCCCACGGTCAAGAGAGCTTCATTTATTGGAAAACGGCGCATAGAAATGCGCATGTGACTGGCGCACTTCGAAGGTCGCATTCCTTCGAGCTTACAAGCACCGTTTTCTTTTTTCTTTTTTTGCGCACGACGCCAAATTCTGCGAGTTTCGAAATCTTCGCCTAAAATCGAAGTTACAAGCGCATAATCGAAATATAAATTTATGCGGGGGCCGCAGCACGACAGTTATAGGAACTGCGAAAGCCAGGAGCAGTGGTTCTTTAGTGGGGTCCGCGAAACCCATCCTCGAACAAAAAGCAAAACAAAAAAACACCTCTTTTGATGGCACACTGTGTCCAGTGACGGCTGCCCCTTGCGATATTTGGTACGCTGCACTTTATGACGGTTTTGAATTAAGGCGGAGCGGACTTATGTTTTCCCTTTACCAAGACGGTTTTGAATTAAGGCGGAGATGACTTATGTTTTCCCTTTACCAAGAGATGGCTGTAAAATTTCGTTGCAATCTTGTAGAACATATGCCCTTTCCAGGATTGCATATTTGAAGGTCAAACATAGCTAGAAACAGGTGCAATGTGAATGCAGACCGCACAACTTATTGAAAAGCTGTTGAGATCGAATTGGCCTGACACTTACGTTTCAACATTCTTTGCCACGGAGAAACAAAGGGCCCCTATTTCACGCTGCATGTTGTGTTATTTATGGCACCCCCCCTTTTTTTTTCTCACCGCAAGGGTTCCCTGATCACTTCGACCAATCCACGAGGGGTCCCCAAAACGTCCGTAGCTGAGAACCACTAGCCTAAAGGGTCCCATTTTAAGGGGAGTCAACGGGCCCGCTGCCGACATGGTCTCTGTCTCTGTAGGTGTGTATAATAATTAATACACCCTCAGGCACTGGTAAATTTAGTTTCATTTTGAGCGACTGCGCTTACGCCTCCGAATGTCACTTAGGCGTCTCACTGCTACACATGAAAGAGAAGTGTGCTTTGGAAATGATGGTAATGGCCATAGGTAATTAAGTAGCACAGAAGATGTTTGTTATTTCAGACAATGTTTGTCAAGTAATAATGTGTGAATGCTATAAGCAGCTCTTAGAATATGCTTTATGTATAAACACGGCAGGTGCTGCTACGGCACGGTGAGTGCGCGGCGTGCGCCTGACAGCCGCGGCCTCAAAACTACTTCACTGCGAGAATGGCAGAATAGTTTATGCGGTATAATATGTTTTATTGCATAAAACAGTTCCTGTTAACTAAAGCAATTGTTAAAATATACTATGAACTGAGCTACTGATAATAACTCATTTGTTTTCCAGCCACTGCTGCCGAGGCTATAGAGACATTACACCGCAGCAAAGTTAGTTCTGTGAACGCATTCACCGACAAGTCCGTTCTGCCGCGATTCCCACATGCGCTCCGTGCGACAGCGTGCGCATGGCACTACCGGCGAAGTGTACTCCCTCAAAGTGCACTGAACTTGACCCGTGTGACAGGTGTATAATAATAATTTCTAGGTTTAGAGTGGCTAAACGACGGCATGATTATCACGTCCACCGTAATGGAGGGCTCCAGAAACTTCGATAATATGAAGCTATATAATGTGCACCTAAATCGGACTGCACCATTTTGGCTGGGATCGAACCCGCGGCCTTCGGGTGTGAAGCTGAGCACCGTAACCGTTGTAGTGAAGAGGAGGAAGAAGCTACGTTCGGGCGTCTGTTGCTGTGCGCGTGATCTGCGTTCCTGTTTGACCGGCGCTACTTCGACTGCACAAGTCGTCAGTGCTTTATTAATAAATCGTCACACGACACCGTTAATAACGGTAACGTTAATTCTCAGCGGAGACAGGTTCGATTTAAACCACACTCAGTGACAGACACAACACGGATGTCCCAACTCCATAGACACAAACTCGCGCTGAAACCAAGCGTTCTCGCCTCTCATTGATCTTCGGGCACGTCGTCGTTGGCGGAGGCCTTCTATCGCTTCGGGGTCTTCTCGCAGCCACCGTTGCCTTTCCCGTTCTCTAGTGTTGGGATGTCTGTTGCCTTCTTCCTTTTTAGTCGACCAGTGGTGAGTAGTGGGATTTACCCAATTTCTGTGGCACATACCTGATAGGCTGCACAGGGCAGGCCACACACAATAGGCTGTAGAAAAAACGGCTACCTTAAACAGCTTCGCTGTTCAAATCATTTACTTGTAATATAATTTTCCCTCACCCCCTTTCCTCAACACAGGGTAGACAACCTGTCTGAGAACTTGCTAACCCCACTGGCTTTTTGTATATTTCTCCCTTCCTTCCTTCCTTCCTTCCTTCCTTCCTGATGTAGTAAAATGCATTCAAGAGAGAAAGTACATCTACCAAACTAAGTATGGAGTTGAAGAGGAATTCATGCACACTTAGCCATGGCGCATTTCCATTTTGCGGCCGTGACTTAGCAATGCAACTACTACATACATGCACCTCCCTTGTGTACTAAAGTTGTGCGGTGTTATTAATGCTCACGTATTCTCAAAATGACGCCTGATATGATCTAGTGGTAATGTTCGCGCATGCAGGTTTCATTCAGAAAATTACTTCTGTTGGCAACAATTCATAGCACGCGTCCTTAAAGGGCCCTTAAACTAGTGTGTACTAGAATACTCTACCTAAACCACCCAGAGGTCGCAATCTGGTTGTGGCGTTGCAGTTGTGCAAGAGTCTAGAGCGAACGCTGGTGGAGTTGCACGCGCCTTCTCGTTTCGCTCTTTCCTTCGCTAGGCTGCGTTCGTCGGCTCGTCTATCCACCTCTCCGAATGCCCTTCCTCAGCGTCCGAGGTGGAAACGCAAGAAGCGCGTGCATCTGGTAGCCGAAAACAGCCTCTTGTAAGCCCACTGACAGCGTATGTTGCTCGATACATCACATAAGCATACAGGTGACGTCATGACGGCTGTTGTCTATAGAGGAAAGGCACGGAGAGGAGCACGCGAGCGTCTGTTGGTGGTTTAGGGGCCCTTTAGACCCAGAGTAAGTGCAATCCTATTCTCTTCATCTACTATGTTTAAGGGATGTTCTATAGGTTAACAGAAAGGTCCGCAAAGTTAAATTGACTCGGACTCACGAGCCATTAGTCTGGGTCTGAGTGAGTCCGGGTGAGTAGTATTTCGGTAAGTTTCAGTCCAAGTGAGTTAGGTTCAGGAAATTTGGTGAGCCTTAGTCCGAGTGAGCCCTAAGCGCCAAATATATTTCTTGTGAGAGCCTGAGTGAGCTCCACACTTTTTTGCGGACATATGGTTATATCTAATCAACTACAGCATTACTAACTATCGACCTTCTCTCGGCTCACGTTTACACACACGCCGACTCACACATGTTACAACGCACTAGCGTTCTTGCAACAGCTCAATATTTATTGATCAGAGGCGCGAGTTACGGAGGAAGGCGGGGAGGTACCGTGACCATCCCTCCGCAAAATCTTTCACGGAAGTTACTTGATAAAATATATCGTGTGAGTCATCTCTTTCAATAAAATTGTCCTTACTGGATTGCAACCACTGATAACTCATAATCGAATGTACGTGATCAAAAGGCGCCAAGTGTAGGACACCAATTATGCGAGACATTGGTGTTACAGAGCATTGATAGCATGGTCGCAAAAGGCAGTGATACGCTAACGGACTCGTGAGTCGACTCACTCAGACATGCACAGACTCAGATAGAGCCGTTAGTGAGACCGAGTGAGCATTATTTTGCTGTGTTTGATCCTGAGTGAGTTCGGCTAAGAAAAAAACTCAGTGAATCAGAGCCCGAGTGAGTTCAGTTGAGGAAATTACTTGTGTCTCATTCCGTGTGATCCTTAAGGACGAGATATATTTCACGAGTAAGTCTGAGTGAGCTCCACATTTTTTGCCGAGCTGTGGTTTATACTCAATAAAGGCTATTCAGACGACGTTTCGGAGCACATCTGCGATCTTATGCAAAACGAAACAAGGATACACAGTGACTTTCACACTGAATCATCTTGGCGTGCATTCCAACTATATGCGCCTGGCGAGATTGATTGTTATGCTAGCCCTTCTGTACATGAATGGAGCAACAAACAGAAACAGTGCCGTGCACCATTTTAACGCCTACTTAAATGCAACAGGAACATGAAGAAGGCTTCTACATATGTATGTGGTAGCGAGCTATGCTACCGGTGATACAGCTATATATGCAATATATTCATTGCGCCATAGTTTGTACTGTCGTAGTTCCTGCCCAGATTTTTTTTGTGCTATTCAGCTCCTCAGTATATAAGGCCTGCAAGCCCGAAATACCTAGTCACCGATGTAGCATGTGAGATAAAGTTATTCATATACTTGTATTTAGCTTTATTGTTCATGTATTTGACAGGATTACACCGCTACCCCCTTCGAGGTAGCCGCAACAATTTTATGCGTTGCATCCGCAGAACGTTCACTTATTACATCCATGCTGCTTTAATCGATAGGAGTGATCAGAAGACGCAGAAATTGTTCCTCCTAGAGAACTAATATTCACTCTTACACAGACAAAATTGGATACAACATTATGCTTCATATTTATCAAATCAATCCAGCGACTGCGCCCACAGCTTGGTTAACCACAACTGCCTTAGCGACATTCTCCACTACCCTTCGCAGTTTCTTTAAGAAGTACTCCGATGTGTTTTCATCCAATGGCGTATCAGTGCCACGGAGGGTCTCTAGCTCGTCCGCCAGGTCTGCGAAGAGGGCGCGGAATGTGATCGTGGCATTTTTTTCTTGCAAAATCTTTCCGACCATTCGTACATAACTTGCGGTTTCCTTGAGTGAATCAACTGGTATATCTGCAAAGGAAGAAAAAGGAAAGCATCAAAATATGGCGTGAACGATTGGTCTGATTGCTGCCCTGAGAACGTATCGAGACAAACAGCGCAGCCAAACAAAATGTCACACATTGATGAATGTTCAGGTGCTCGTTCGCTTATCTTCTGATTATGTACATGGCTTTATGCTGTGCAGTACACAAGAAGATCATATATATATATATATATATATCGTATGGACATTAGAAATAACTGCCGTGCTGTAATGAGTAGCGGCTTCACTCTAAGCGTAAGTTAAAAGCGTGTCTACTTACATTTCTCCTTCTGTTCGCGTATGGTGTAAGCGATACACGGAGCAGCGACAACCAGTGCCAGGAGGGAAACCAGAACTGCGGCCTTCATATTGGTGGACCTGGAACAGAAAAATAAAGAAGATTGAAAGCCTTTTACAGCATCAAGAACGACGAAATTTATAATATATATAGGTTTCAGTAGCCCAAACAGACCATTTTTGAAGATGTATAAAAAGCTGTGACATTACTTCGACATACCATTTTAAAATAGATTACACTTTCTTCACATTCCAGTATGCAGTGTGCAACTACCCGCCGTGTTAGCTTAGCTGGTCAGGAGTCGTGCTGTAAGCTCGAGGGTGCGTGCTTGAATCCCGCCCACAGCGACTGCTTTTAGGTGGGGACAAAATGCAAGAGAACACCCGTGTGGCTAGATTTAGGTGGCCGCAGGTGGCCGAAACTAATCTGGAATCCCCCATTACGGCGTTCCTTACAATTATATCTTCGTTCTGGCCCGTGAAACCCAGGAAATACTGTTCTCATCACCTCAATACTCGAAACTACAGCAAAAACTGTTTAATTCGACCCTCGTTAGTTCGGAAAATCAGATAATTCGGATGTGTTTTCTGGTCCTAGCCACCGAATGCATTATTTTATTGCACCCAACTTTCGTCAATTCGGTCATATTGTCCGCAACCCAGTTGATGCGGGCGATGCGATAGGCGTGCCTAGCGCGAAGAGCCGCAAATGTGCGACGCAAACTAAAGAAAACGGCGTTCGCGGACGCGGCGTTTAAGAAAGGCGTTGTCGTCATCTATAATCTTGCTGTTGTTGCGTAATAAGATTGAGATTCAGGGTACATTTCGGATTAAGACACGGGAGGTTTGAGCCATGGTCACATTGTAAACGAATTCACGAATGATAAAAATTGGGGGCCGCTTAAGCTTCACTTTTAAGAGTTGAACGCGATAGCGATATCCTGCCCCTAGTGCGCACTTCGAACATTACGAGTGTTTAACAGAATGCGCGCACTAAGGTGTGTGCCTTGTGTAATGGGTAGCATGCTTTAAACCAGAAACTTTATCGAAGTTGCGATGCACCCACTACGTGGCCTTAAGGGAATACGCGCAGTAATGTATGTGCCTTTTGTAATGGGTGGCTCTCTTTAAACCACCAAGATGTTAGGATATTCACATGGTGTGACGCCCGATGGCAATGTACGCTTGTACCACGCAATATTACTGCGATATTACATCTCGTACTGTGACACCTGTATACAGGACGCGTGTTTTTGGGAAGCATGAAAGTTACTTTCAGTGCAGCTTCCAGCAGAGGCGTGGCTGTGTGGTAGAACACCTGCTTGCCACGCAGACGGCCGGGGTTCGATTCTCACCCGGACCAACATTTTTATTATTTATTTTATTTGCAGCTTTTTCGATTTTTCAGTCACGGACAAGATGATGATTTTTCGCTCACAACCAACGGTGCCGACGCCGACGGCGGAATTTCTGCGATACGAGCGCTTTAACGCTATCGCGTTAATATCGCGTTAAAAATCGCGGCGTTCGCACTGCTTTTACGCGAAATAATTAACGGATTTAAATGCTCCACAAGAAAATAAAAGTGCACTCATATAATATACATTTATTTATTATTTTCATGATACGTTCAATAATTCGGCATTTGGTTAATTCAGATAGCTTTTCCGGTACCGTGAAATGGGAATTATTAGTTTTTAATGTATTACGTATTACGTTTGTGTAAGTTCGCTCTGGACGTCCAAACCATTCCCAAATCAGCACCATCATCATGAATTGGAATATTCTGTGTCCAGACGATGAAGTGGATGCGCTTGAAAGACGAGGACGAAGAAGAGACGGGACACACTCTTCGTCCTCGTCTTTCAAGCGCATCCACTTCATCGACATGCAGAACCAACTGGCCCAACTAAGTGCACTGACTGTGTCCAGAAACCGCCCTTCCTTTGTGCTGCCTCAGGGCAGCTTAGTCTACCGGCTAGACAGATTATAATATATATAAAAACAGCTTTGATATAAATAAAGAAAACACGAAGAAATCGCACCATGGTACACCTTATAAAGAGATGCTTTTCAGTAGCGCACTTCGCTAGTTAGCGTTAGAGTTCCGATGAGTACTTACTCTGTTCACGCCGGTGGAGTTACTGAGACTGAAATTGTGCGCGAGAGAAGGGCCTTTATAGGCTGTCAAGTGCGATCAGAAGGAAAATCCGTGGGAAAGGTATGGCGCCTGGAAAACACAGATAACGCGATTGCTTTCGTCACAGTCTTCTATTGTCAGAATACCTCACTTATGGCACACTGGCCAAAATAACGTGCGGCAAAAATGCACTGCTGTTTTCAAATCTTGATGATGTAGTCATTCCAATACACCCAATGCTTTGTTTCTGTCCGGCCTCTAGGCCGGGGAAATCCCAACAGAACGCTGCTCCTATCTGACCAAAGGATGGAAACACAATGCGAGGATCGGGTGGATTAGGGGTGAAAGCAGTGGTTTTTCTTGATTGTGCGGTGAGTTTTTTTGTATCACTCACGTAATGTAACCTACGTGGAGAAGGACGAATGAAAGGGCAGCGGGTCAGTGCCATGTATTCAGCTATATATGAGGATGAGGACGTTGTAGGTTGCCGGCTACATCGATTCGTTCCATTTTGCATGTGTCGGTATTTCATAGGATGCTGCCGTTGCTTCTCATTCATGTAAACAAATCGCTCATCAGCCCGGGACTATACTCTTTTAACTAGTTCTAATAAACCATGAAGTAATTTTCGAAGGCCCGGCTCAAAAATCATCTTCGCAAATATGCGATAACACCCTGGTATATTGAACACGGGTCATCTAGCTATCTTTATCATCAATGGAAAAATACATGCGTTGCAAGTACTCGCCTGGCTGTCTTGAAGCAATTACGTCTTCGGATCAAGCTATACACTGATGGTTCAGCAATTCAAAGGGCAGAAAATAAACTGCTGAAAACTTCCTGTGCGTACTTCGTCATTGAGTATTAATAAAGATCGTAGCCTAACCTCATTTGGGCAGGCACTTCGCCCTTTACATCTGTCCAAGCAAAATGCCCTTTACAAATCTGGAAACCTTTTACGTGAAGAGCCTTGGTTGCAGCAATGCACTTAAGTCACACATATGGCTTACATTTTGAACCGCGGATAACATGTTGAGATGTATTAGGGATCCATGTTTCATACACACTACGAAACAGTCCTTGGAAAGTTTTATTAAAAGAAAAAAAGTTGTTGAAGACCTTCATCGGATATTCGAGAAGGATAAATATTATATCTTAGGTCAGCTCATGTTTAATGTGTAATCACATTTATCCTTGAATCAGCGACCCATCCTTCAGGCAGCATATGCAATAATGGTGCTTCTAGCTGCAAGCAAACACGGGTCTAGCTCGAGATATAATAACGAGAGCTATGAAATCTCTCCACCTTAAACAGCAGCGTACCGGCTTAAAACAATTTTAAAGCAATTCTATCATCTATGTGGTCCTACGCAATAAATAGTTCTTCATCTTCATTCCTGCTTCATTTGCTTCATATAGGTAAAACGCCTAAAGGATGTGAATCACCGGAACAACTAACATTGTGGTGTTACTTTTTGTCGGCAGTAATTGTGTCAATAATAGCAGAAGACGAAAAGAAAACTTCACGGCATGAAAATCAACTGGAATTCATTAAAGATAACTCCATATTTATTGACACTGTAACCTCTATTAGCACATGAAAAATTTCAGACTATATGATCCGCCCGACTCTTCGTAGATCCCCCTGAGTGTGTAGGTGCCAATCATACCAGGAGCGTCATCATAATCATCATCATCATCATTATGCGGCAGCAGCAATCACACACTCGTGTTAGATATTTCAGGGTCCGCACCAGGCCCCTAGGGCACCCCCCCCCCGAAATTTTGGTGAAGTACCGTTTTTACCAAAAATAAATAATAAAAATAGGTGTTTTTCTCAAATAGTCAAAGTTTTCAGCAAGCGCCCCCCCCCCTGAAAAAAATTTCTGGCTACGGGCCTGGTCCGCACTATAGGCAGTTAATATCTGTTAGATATTTTCAATGGCCTTACCGCTTCGAAGGTGCACTGTCGAAGCGCCGTCATATACTGCAGTATGTTTTATAGCACAGATCGAAAGGTTGTGTGCGTCTGAACGAACGCACCTCAATTGAGGTACAAGAACATATTTTTTAGGTTGCGTATCTCTTTTTCCTCTTCTTTTCCGTAATAACATTATTATTTATTATTATTATTAATTTTTTATTCGCTCACTCCTAAGTTTTAAACGTATGGACTTAGATTTTGTGTGTTCATTTCTCAATTCATAGCCGTGCAATTGATAGAATTTCCTATAACCATGCGTGATCCAACTGCCTTGTGCAAGATGTAATGTCCGTCAAGAGTACGCATCACGACTCATCAGGGATACGATATCCTTACTTTATCTCTTCTACTGTGTTTTTTTTTATTTCAAATAATAATCTTGCCTTTGTTATTTAAAATAGTTAACGATAATTATTCCATCATTCGGACATTCGGAATGCTTCTTTTTTGTTACTTCTTAGTGCCGCTTACAGGCTTCTTGCAGCGCCCAGGGAAATTCGTGCATCAAGTCCCTGCGCCACTCCCACCTGCCACTTTCCAATTCATATGGCACCTTACATTCTTTTCTTGTTCGAACGCCCATAAAGAAGTCATGCACTTTAAACTAACACCCTGATCAAGCTTGTTCCCTTCTTCACACACACAAAAAAAAAGGATTTTTACACTTCCGACGGCCAAGGGAATATTTACAATTATACTACGAACAACAAATTAACTTGTCAATATTTTTAACATCAAAAGACCTTCTAAATGAAACGTGCGAGATTTTTCGGAGTCCAAAATAAAGTAAGCACGTTGACGATCATTGCACTAGGTTCATGGCCTTGGGGAAAAGATGACGGAACACACGTGCTGCACGATAGGCTAATCAGACACGACTCGACGGAGATCATGCTCCGTGAATAACAAAATTTTGTTATCTTCTAGCCATTCATGACAAAGATAGCAAGCATTGTCCATGGTTTTCAGTGTCGGATTATCTTCCTGTTTTTCGCAAGTACGGCACGTGTATATTTCGGTATTTCGTATTAGGCGTATTATCCTTCCGAAGTAGCCGTTCTGCTGCTTATTGCATACGCTACTCGAAATTTAACATTTGCATTGGAAAAACATCTTTGCCTTGTGAGAAATAATCGCTGGCCATGATAATCAGGTGAACATTTCATCATATCTCATAATCGTACTATGGTTATCAACTGCGCCACAGCGTGCGCAGATGCGAATTTAGAGCCTATTTTTTGGTATTAAAGCTTTAAAATTGCATGCAGCTTTGGTCCTGGGGTTTATTTTCGTGCTTTTTATGTGTCCCGCTATCATATACATATATAAAAAAACTTGGAGGACGCTTGAGCCCCGCTTTCAAGAGTATAGCGCGGAAGCGTAATTGGACCGCGGTGGTATCGTGTTCCGAATCGCTAGCCTGGCTTCGATTTTTGGCAGACACCTAAACCGTGACGCAACGAAAACCAAAGTGCGGACGCCCTCCGGCTCCTATGTCAATGCATGCGGCGCGATGAAACACGGCGGGGCGTCCGTGGCTCCTTTGCGCCATCTCTCGGGTGATAGTACAGCCTCTGCCACGCTGAAGCACCACGGAGACGTGCGTAACACCAACGGTAAATTGTGTATATAAATAGCTCGCCGTTAGTATGCTAGAAGATGTATGCGCGGTGGGCGAGCGGCTAAACGCATCGCGCCACGGAGCGAGAGGTCGCAGGTTAGTATCGCCTGTCCCAATCAAACCGACGATTTTTAGGGGCGAAGCTCCTTATAGCGGCACCCGTTCGTCCCTCGTAGCGTAGTATGTAACCAGTCTTACGCTTTTACCTGCAAGGTGGTGCCGGTGGGAGATTTTTCCTGTGCGTTGTTGAACACAAAAAAATTCGCAGCGTTAGCTAAAAGCCGACTTCTTCTGTCTCTCATTCCCATTAGCAGCCATTCTTTACCTCCAAGGTAGTGCCTGGTGAGATTTCTCCTGTGCGTGATTAAACAATAAAAATTTTGTTCAAAACGCCATTGATTGATGAAATAAACCAACAAAAGACGCCAGATGTTTTGTAAAAGCAAAACGAAAGAACGCCAGATGTTTCTAAAGCAAAACGAAAAGACGCCAGCTGCTTAACGAAAGACACCAGATGTTTTCTAAGCAATGGTTTTCTAAACAATGAAAACTCACAGCGTACATATAAAATTAAAATGCGCTGCAAGTCGTCATAACTCATCGAACCTTTAGTATAAACGCGCCCGATCTCACGTCGGTGATGATGTACTGGGCAGAATTCACGGAAGATTCACGGTTTACCGATGAACCTCCGCAGCTTCGCCCACTCATCATCATTCACTCCGTGGATATGCTGTGATTTTTTTATTATTTATTTATTTGCACCAACCTCAAATTTTCGCTTGCGGACAAGGCTGATTGTCGCTCACAACCAACGACGCCGTCGACGACACCGACACCGGAATTTCTGCGAAAAGAGCTCTTTAACGTTATCGCGTTAATACTGCGTACTGCGAGCTGAATTTGTCTAAATATTTCATGGATAGTTACAGGTCCGTGATCCGGGTGCGCGCTGCATGAGTTCTCTTTTAGACGGCTATCTCACCAATCTCAATTAGTACTTCATTAGTAGGTAACACATGCCTTACTGAGCCTTCGATCATCGCATAGTGTGACGCTTGTTCTACATTTCTAGTGACCTCATATGCGTGGCTTGAGAGCGGGGTGAAAAAAACGCACACACAGAAATGAAGCCTACTATGCTTCTTCCGTTCTTGCAACTCGCTACTGTCACTTGTAAGAAAAAAGATGGCTGATCCCTCTGTCATAGGAATCGGTATAACACAAAAGTGAAACGTGTCATCACAGAAGTATTTGATTGTTTATAGTGCATTGGTATATGAGAGTTCGTACAATGTCTACTGTTGTTTGGCAGATATAGCATCGCTTTATATGGACGCGCTTACGTTGACGCCTAGTGGCACATCTCCGTACCGACCACTAACGACCATGATCATGATTTAACCTTCGTGGTAGCTGAAGTTCTTAACATATACGTGGACACCGCATATGGGGTAAATCCCGCGCAAACATGGCATCAGCAAGCACATAATAAACACTGATATTCGATATACAATCCTTCAAAGCGTCGTGAAACGCGAAGAGAAACGTTACGCGCCGTGTCTTCCCTCTATACTGGCCGTCAATTTTCATAGGGCGAGCGGGGAACGCAGTGCGACAGCCAGGCGAGCGTCGGAGAGCTATTTTTCGATATGGATAGATGCTATGAGAGAAGCGTGGCCTAAATCCACCACCTCGCGGTGTGTTAAAGCCTTGACGAAATTACACTTCTATTGGAAACGCGCCGAATGGGACGGTTGTAGCAATGACGCGTTTTTGTTTTTTTCGAGCATGATGGCACACGTGCCAACGCCCTTTTATAGAAGAAACGCTCATAGCATCCATCCATCCAATAGCACTGTGAAAGGAAAGATTGAAAGATAAAAGGCGCGTTCATGTAGCGTCTTTTATGTGTAGCCATCTTAGCGGACCGAGGGGTCATGGGTTCGACTCCCGAGAACGGAACTTTTTCTTAGTTTTTTTTTTCTTTGCCGTCTGATGCCGCTCATTTTGCTAACGTATTTCCGTGACGGAAATGTGTCATGAAAGTCTTGGTGGACCCCGGCATAAACTTTCGTGTTAATAAGATGTTCAACGAAAAACTGTAGCCATTAGGAAATGAGAACCCGCCGTCGCGTCTAGCGCCGAACTGTCGAAGGGGCCCTGCAACTCTTTTTCAAGTAGCCATCGGAGTTTATAGACCCAGGAAACGACTGCCGGGGAAAAATTGTTGCAGTTGCTTATCTCGGCTATGCCGGGATAACGTAGCGTTAGCAAAGGTTCAGCTAATTATTCTTAGCTTTCCTGATTGTCTAGGGTCAGCTTGATTATCATGCTTACTGCTGCTCGAATGACACACACACGGTATACGTATTATGTGGCACATGTATATTTATTTTGCCAGCCAACTACTTCGGGATCCGATGAGTTAAGCTTCCCCGCTCTTCTGCGCCGTTGAGCAGCATTTGCGCTCTCCTTCTCCATGGCTATACCACACTGGCAAACGCCACTCAGAGGCGCTATCAAGCGGCTCCAGCGCAATTTCAGAGGGCGACTGCACAGCGAAGGCGAATAGCTGGGCGCGCGCCGGCGCCAATACGTCTGCCAAGCCTACGACAGTCACTCTTCTGCAAAGCGCAGACCGGCGGCGGCGTGTCGCGCGCGGCGGCGGCGGAGTGCGCGGGAGTTGTCGGCTCCGGTGCGTGACATCACTGATCCTTGCGCATGCGCAGCACGGCTCTTGAGGATCTACGTGAAACTGGCTCGGCTAGGCTAGTGTAGCTAACGCTACAAAAACGGGATGTTTGCACTAGGTCACGCAAAGCTTGGCACGGCGAAGCACGGGACCCGTCGCCACTCGTACGACATGTCTAGCTTCGCGATGCGCGACTTCCTCCTCGGGAGTACGCACTTTCTTAGGACGCCCCATGACTGTCTGAGCACGATCGGGCACAGCTAGGCACTTTAGTGGGGAGGTTGGACGCGATGTCTCCGTCGGTGGGCGTGGCTTAGCTATTGCACATGTACGGGTTGGCCAGGTGGTGCGGTATCTGGTGGCTAGACGACGCGATGCTTGTTTCTTCTTTTTATGGCGAGAGCAAATATATGGACACTCGCGGCTGGTTTTTTCTGTCGCCGTTGCCGTCGTCGTCATTTCTCGGATATGTACACGTATGTATATTTAAGTAAGACCAGCAAAGAAAAATCACTCAGAAAAAAAATTCGAAGTGCGCCATGAGGATTCGAACCTGCGATCCCTAGCTCCTCAGCGCGCCACTTTCAATAGATCGGCCACGCACAACCTGTTGTATGGAGTGCTAACTGCGAGCTATTTATATACACCATATAACGCTGGCGGTATGCAGATCTCAGAGGTGCTTCCGCGTGCGCAGTGTCACACGCGAAATTGCCCGCAGGGTGCCTTTTAAAGCAATGATCCTAGATTTTGCTTCTTCTTGAAAACTGCCCTTTAGACGCGCACTAAAAAGTGGCCCATTTCTGTACCCACTCGCGATGTGGAACGCCGGGTAAACAATGCATCGAACACCACTGCGCGGCATGAGGGCCACTCTACTCAACGCAGTTTTCAAGAAAGTCACAGTTTCGCCGCAGCGGCGAAGCAATAAATGCGATAGCAATAAATTGGAATGTAACGCAAAGAACGGAAAGCAGCTCGAAATCGCCAGCGCGTCGCTTGAGCCCAAAGGACGCACGAAAAGAACGCACACAGGACGAGCGCAAACTAATGCGTCACAGCTCGACACTTGAAGCGCACTGCTCAAGCATAAAGCAGGACGCACGAAACGAACGAACAGGTGGTACACACAAGACGAACGCGAACTAATTGTCACAGTTGTTACTTATTTCTGTTTTGAACAGCGCACTCCTTTCGCAAACGCGTTCGCTGCAGCGAGCGCAGTAACCTTCGTGTCCCCCGCTCCATCCTAGAGGCTGCCCCTTCTTTCCTAGGGATAAGTGCACGAAGGCGACCACGCCCTGTAAGGCGAACAGCAACGGCGTTGGTAAGGAGCGGGGCGACGATGTTTAACGCGCCACGCGCGCACGTCGCGCCATCTATGTGTTCACTAAGAAAGCATGCTGAAGTATGTAGTGTATATAAATAGCTCGCCGTTAGCAGGCATGGAGACGTTGCTGTTCGTGGCCTAACGTCTAACGCCGCGCGCTAGCAAGCGAGAGGTCGCACGTTCGAGTCCGTGCGTCGGAAAGTTTTTCTGAAATATTTTTCTTTGCGGCTTTTATGTATATATGTGTACACATATACATGTACGGTGAATGGCGGCGGCCAACGACGGCAAAAATCAGCGGTGACTGTCCATATAATTGCTATCGCAATAAAAAAAAATATATGAGAGCGTTGGGTTTGTAGCGCGCCGCTCAAACACGCACGCACAACTGGGACAGTTGTTAGTTCGCGCTCATGCTGTGTGTACCTGTGCGTTCTTTTCGAGCGTCCGTCATTGTGTTTGAGCAGCGCGCTGCAAATATCGAGCTGTGACCGTTGTTAGTTCGTAGCGTTCGTAGCCATCCTGCGCGTGCTCTTTTCGAGAATCCCTTGCGCTTGATGGGCTCGCTGCAAGTATCGAGCTGCTTGGTGTTCTTGTGACTTTGTAATTTGTTGCTATCGCAGTCATTGCTTCGCCTTTGCGGCGAAACTGTGACTTTTTCCTTTCTCCCTATATTTCTTTCTCTCCCGTTCGTTGATGTTCTCTCCGTCTCTTTCTTTCTCTTTCTGCATTTCGTTCTCTCTATTTCTCTATTTCTCATTCTTTCTGTGCTATACTTTGCTCTGTCCCCTCCTCATCATAACATCTCTCCTCCTCACGCTCATTTCTCTTTCCCATCATTCTGCTACACTACACTGTACAAGGTTATACTATTGTCTGTCAGCGTGCCTGGAGAACTGAGTGACTGGAACGCCGGTTCGAATTCCGCCTCGTGAAGAATTATTTTTTGGCAAGAATTTCTCTCGTTCTTTTCTCTATATCGTTATTTCTTTCTGTCTCTCGGTTTCTTTCTCTCTCTCTCTCCCTGTACTTGTTCTCTCACCCACCAGGGTTATTCCATCCCACGCCAGAGAAATCGCCGCACGTGTTCAGGGAGCGAAGCAGAAGATGAATAAGAGGAAGAGGAGGACGGAGAGAGTGCGCGCCTGTTAATGATGATAGTTTCGGGTCACGACAGACATCTTACGCCGAGCTAGAACAGCGTCACTGTTAAAATTGTTTGAATCCGTGAAGTACGAGTTCGGTCACAAAAAAATATCGCATGCACTTAAAGCTTTCTCTCTCCTTTTCTCCTAGGAAGCGCGCTGAAAAAAAAATACAGTAGGGGGTGACAAGGCGGCGAGAAGCTACTACATCGGTACGTCACCGTGCGTCATGGCCTTGAACACTTTCTTTCCCGTGTTTCTTTCAACTCAGGGCTCACTTTTAGTGTGATCACGAGCGCGCAGCTGTAGGGCGCGGCGCGGGAACATTGCGGCACACCACGGCGGACGCGGTCGCTAGGCTGCCCACGATGCTCAATTGAGCCAATGGCTGTGTTCATGTGATTTTGTGTGTAGGACGCATTTGACTTTGGGTATGTGACATGATTTGTCGTGAGAAGAGCTTGCGATTTCTAGCTGACTTTATTATTTCATTGAATATTCCATGTCGTGATCTACGTCATAATGTTTGGCTCATGTGTTCGCAGGACGTGTCGACTACCAATTGGCAGCATTTTCTGACCATATTCAAAAAAGTGTTGCAGCGCGCCTTTACGCATGAGGGCACATGTACAGTTGCCGGCCATGAGGTCCGCGTTTCAATCGGCGATTAATCTAAGAACGCTGGTGTACTTAGATTAGAGTGCTCATTATGGAATCCTAGATTGTACAACTCATGCAGGTGACACTCATTCCTAAGACCTCCGTGCGTTTGCCACATAGAGTCCAAAATTTTCACAAGAAATACTGCCTCAAATTAGAGAAATACTATGCTCAGCCCATGTTCTGTAAAAATGGAGAACTTTTTTTTGCGAGCAAGCAGAGTAAAAGTAGAATTGACGCAACAAGCAAGGAAGATACGTTGTGTATACGAGAGTTGTATCCACCGTAACATGTGGCATATGACAGCTACGTCAGGTGGCTTAAAATTATTATGTACTCGTACGCGTGACATATCAAGAAATTAATGCGTTCTATTTCTAGAAATCTAAGTACACACCATGTTTTCCTCACACCGGAGCAGTTTAAGGAACCGGCCTGCCGTCGTCTCGTGCACATGTCTCGCGTTAGTGTCACGCAGTGTCATGTCTGGCGTAGGCGTCACGCAGGTGGAACGTTTGATACACGTAAGCCAAGCAGGCTACACGTGTGGAACGCCAAACCGCGTTTGCCCGTGAATGCCAGCATCGCTGAAGGGCTAACTCGTCTGTCCGAGCCAGCGAAGCGATAAAGAAACGCCCGCGTCGGCAGTCAGACACAGACATAGGCGTGCGCAGGGGGTTCCCCTTCAGGGGAAGGGGGAAGGTTCATCACAGCGCACCCCCCCTCCTGCTTCACTTACTCGCGCAAACACACAGGGACAAGAAGAGACTTACGAGGACAGGGGCGATCCTCGTAAGTCGCGCCTGACCTCGTAAGTCTCTTCTTGTCCCTGTGTGTGTGCGCGAGTAAGTGAAGGATGAATTTGTTCCAACTAGGCCGAATTTCAGTTTTGCTTTCCTCCCGATTAACTCAGTATATGGGGCAGACTTTGCGCCCCCCCTTTCTTAGGTCTATAGGGGAGGGGGGTGGCCGCTGCCTCTTGCTTGCCCCCCTCCCCCCCCCCCCCCCCGCGCACGCCTATGGACACAGACGTATGGAAGAGAGAAGACGGAAGAGAGAAAGGTTAGACGCACCTCGCGCGGATCATCAAACACTAGAAGAATAGTAGAAAGGAGACCGTAGAACAAGAAATAGATAATCGCGAAACAAATCAGATATACGAAAGATAAGACACAAAACCATACCGAGTATCACATAATTACACGAAAAGAACATAATCAAGCATGTAAGATCACGGAAACTCAAGATAAACCCAAGAGAAACACAGGCGAATCAATGCTCCGCAGTTCGTACAGCTTTCACTTCGAATTCGTTTCCGCTTTAGTTGATGTAGGTTGTAAAAAACTTGATCAGACCTAAGTTATAATATTTATCCTTCTTGAATATGCGATGAAGGTTTCAAACTTTTTTTTCTTTTAATAAAGCCTTCCTAGGAGGACTGTATCGTAGTGAGCACGGAACATGCGCCTGTAATAAACCTCACAACATTTTATTCGTGCTTAAACATCTAGGCCAATCGTTTTACTAAAGTAATTTTGCACAAACGAGGCTGTTTACGTAAAACGTTTTCAGCGTTGTAGAGCTCATTTTCCTAGAGTAAATATAAAGATCATGCCCCGCTGAAAGGAGCTTAGACTGAACTTTATAAACACTTAATGACGAAGTTGTCACGGAAAGTTTTCCGCAGTGTTTCTTTTCACCGGTTCCATTGTATAGAGTTTGATTCGAAGACATCATTGTTGCAAGACATCACGGCGAGTAATTGCGATGAAAGTCTATTTCGATTCATATACTAAATAGATCACCCGCGCTCAATAAACCGACATGTTTTTGCATATTTACGAAAATAATTTTTGAGCTGGACCTGCAAGATTTACTGCATGGTTTAAGAGAACCAGTTAAAAGGTACAGACCAGTGATGATTAATATATTGTTTAATTGATTCAGAATTAATAGCAGCATCCTAAAAAATACCGCCACACACAAAATGAATAAAGTCTGCGCAGCTGGCTACCTCACACTGCCCCGCGGGCCTTTCATCCGTCCATCTCCACATGCATAGGTAATATCGTTGCATCATGTGAGTGATACGGAACACTCACTACACAATGAAGAAAATCTTTTGACCCCTCACCCACACGTCCGTTGCATTGTGTTTCCATGTTCAGGTCAGATAGGAGCAGTATTCCGTCGGGATTTTCCAGACCTCGAGGCCATTCAAAAACAAAGCATTGGGGGTATTAGAATGACTACATCATGTAGATTCGAAAACAGCAGTGAATTCTTGCCCCACGTCTTTTGGCCAGTGTGGCATAGTCGTAGTTTCCTGACAATAGGGGACTGCGACGAAAGCAATCGCGTTATCTGTGTTTTCCAGGCGACATACCTTTCCCACGGATTTTCCTTCTGATCGTAGTTACCAGCTTATAAAGGCCCTGTTCTCGCGCACAATTTCAGTCTCAGTAACTCCTCCGGCGTGAGCAGAGTAAGTTCCCATCGAAACTCTAACGCTAACTAGCGAAGTGCGATAGTGAAGTGCGTTTCTTTATACGGTGTACTATGGTAATATTTCGTGGGTTTTTTTTTCTTTTTTTTGTATCCAAGATACTTCTACGAATTTTGTAATCTGTCTAGCCTGTAGACTAAGATGCTCTAAGGTAAGAGAAAGTGACGGTTTCTGGACCGCGGAATTTTAGCAGCTTGCTCGCCAAGCTTCTTATGCTCGCGTCTTGTCCATCGCGCCGTATCCACTAGTTCTCATTGCTCCCGCTAGAGGCGCAGCTGTGCTCTCTCTGGTGATTGAAGCGCGCTAACAGATTAGCGCGCCGCTCAGGCGGCGCCGCACTCTCCGCTGCACACTCGGCGCGTGCTCTCGTTAGATAGGTGACCGCTACAGGGCCGCGCCCATTACAGCGTTTGCTCTCGGCGCGCTTCCTTTCTCTTAGCCGGGAGCTCAATTAGTGCACTTCGCTACCGCTACTCAGCATGAACACCCAACAAGCTAAGGCAGCGGGGGTGAGAGCTCGCAAGGCAGCAGCGCGGGCTCGCCGCCAAGACACCGAGCTTGTCGAGAGACGCCCTTCTTGTAATTCGTAAAAATCTATGTAAACTTGTGCAATAATGTATACATAGTCCATCAGATTGTAAATTGCGTATATAGTCCATCAAAATGTAAAAGTGTTACATTGTGCATCAAAATGTAAAATATGCATCAATTATAATATACATCAAAATGTGTATATAATATGTATATAGGTAACAACGTGGTCACGTCTTTATATGACGATAGAGGAATTTGTACGGAGGATTCACGGGTTACCCGATCATTTCCGAGCAAGCTCCTCTAACATCATTCACTTCGTGGATATGGCTTGACTTCTGTTTTAAATTCATGATGAAGATGGTAATTTGGAGGTGGGACGTCGTAAACAAACGCGCATAAAACGTAAAAAGTAATAGTTTAGAGCATAGACGTTATCATGATAGTAACTCCCGAGGTCTTGCGTACCAGTACGAAATATCATTACGAGGTACGCCGTAATAGGGACTCCGGATTAGATTTGGCCACCTGGGGTTCTTTAATGTGCACTTCAATTTACGCACAATGGTGTTTTTTGCGTCCTGCATCCACAGAAATGCAGCTGTTGTGGCCGGTAATGGAACACGCACCCTCGGGAGCAGCAAGGCGCACGACACCTTATCAGCAGAGCTGACACGGCGGGGAGTTTCTACATAACCATTTAGCTTGTGATGATCGGTGTGTTTCATCTTGTGCACTGACTTGTCAATCAACTGCAATCTACTTTCAAATGCTAAGTGGAACTATTGTCGCAACAACTTAAACATCTTTAAAAAAGCATGTTTGGGCTACAGAGACAGATCTTAGAAATTTCACTTCGCTTGATATTAATTCGTATTTTTTTCCCTTTCAGGTGCACCAAAATGAATGCCGCCTTTCTCGTTTCCCTTTTGGCAGTAGTTGTCGCCGCTCCTTGCATCGCATACACCATAGGTGACCACAAGGAGAAAAGTAAGCAGAACCAATGTAAACTTCCGCATAGCGTGACACCGTACCCACTAACGGCACTGCGTTTATTGGCAATGTCGATACGTGACATATATATATATATATATATATATATATATATATATATATATATATATATATATATATATATATATATATATAATATATATATATATATATATGGGCTTGCACAACATTAACACTTCTACATCATCAGAACATCAGCGAACTCGCCACTGTAGATTCACGAAGGGTTCTTTGGCTGGGTTGTTTGGCTGTGTAATGTTCCAAGGGTAGCAATCAGACCAAGCGTTCGCGCTTTATCTTTATTCTTTTTTTTGCAGATATACCAGAGGATTCATTCAAGGAAATCGCAAGTTATGTACGAATGGTCGGAAAGATTTTGCAAGAAAAAAATGCCACGATAACATTCCACTCACTTTTTGCTGAACTCGCGGACGAGCTAGAGACCCTCCGTGGCACTGATACGCCACTGGATGAAAACACGTCTGAGTACTTTTTAAAGAAACTACGCAGGGTAGTGGAGAATGTCGCCAAGGCAGTTGCCGTCAACCAAGCTGTGGGCGCCATTGGTGGATTGATTGGATAAAGCATGGCTGTTGTTTCATGCATTTCATGCAATGCTGTGTGAATAAAGCTCACTATATTGCTCTAGGACGCACAATTTCTGCGTGCACTGGTTACTTTAATCACGTGAAAGAACAATGGTGTTACAAGTAAACATTCAAGTTGCGGATGTACCACATAAATATTTTTCTCTGTAGAGTGGTAATATGGTATAGTGTTTTAATCCTGTCATATAGTTGAACACTAAACCGAAATACCAATATATGCAACTTTGTCAAACATGCTATATCTGTGAACGAGGCAGCACTTCGTGCTAGCTTGCTAATACATCTATGATGAGAAACTGATCAGCGCTCACTATCTATAATGTTGTAATTATCCGCGCGGTCCCATCCCCTGAATTATTAAAACCAGAAAGAGAGATACGCCCACCGACACCACACACCCACACACACACACACATACACATACATACATACATACATACATACATACATACATACATACATACATACATACATACATACATACATACATACATACATACATACATACATACATACATACATACATACATACATACATACATACATACATACATACATACATACATACATAGGCCGCAGCGGTGGTACAGTGGTTGTGGGGCTCGGGCCCTCGTCTGCTGACCTGAATGCCGGGGGTTCGATCCTGTCCGCGGCGGTCGCATTTCGGGGCCGGGAAAGTGCTAGCGGTCCGTGTACTTAGATTTAGATGGACGTTAAGCAAACCCAGATGTTCAAAATTTCCGGAGCCCATCCTACGGCGTGCTTCGTAATCATATGGTCCGTTTGGCTATTAAAACCCTCGAAACTATTAATAATGATTATACATACATAAATAGACGGAGACAATGCCGGTAGCAGGGGCCCCACGCACGCCTTAAAGGGCCCATATTGGCCTCTGAAAAACAACGAACGTGCGCAGTATTCACTCCCGGTGTTTGCCCTGTTTTCGGCACTATTCGTAAAGCCAGAAGACTCTTCATGTGACGTACGTCATGAAGAAATAAGCTCTCGGTCGTTTCACATACGCGATATATCAGCACTGAATTGCCTCCCAGCCTGCTGTGATATGCAGTCGCACTCCCGTTACGCCTCGTCTCGCTTGACTATCATGCGCGATCAACTGATTTCACTTCGTTTTGTGCGCTTACGAATGCTCAAGCGGAGACACGAGCGTGTCTCCGCTTGAGACACACTCGTGTGGCTACTAATACTCTCTTGCGGCTTCTAATACACGTACACGTGCAAGGTACCCACTAGGCCATAAATCATATTTTTTTGAAGTTGGGCAGCACCGACTATGAACCTATTCCTCATTTTGCGGAGAAGTGAGGTACACGCGGCAAATATGTAAGGCAACATGCGCATTTTGTTCATGCGGCGGCTGATGACGATGCAGACTTATGGCTAAGCCCTTTGTAATGGGTTGGAAGCTTTAAACGACCCACTAGTTATGTAATTCGCATTGTGTGACGCCAGGTCGTTATTTCATTCTCCTAACCCGCTATATAACATATGTTAACGTGAAAATGAGAGAGGAAAAGAACTTAATTGAGGCCCTGAGGAAATGGATTATGGGGCCTTATGGGCTTCCTTGGCCACTAATACAAATACACTTGCGAGGTACCCACTACGCTATCAATCTTCATAATTTTTGCGAAGTAAGGAAGCAGACACTAGGCCATTTTTCGTCATTATACGGAGAACCGTAGTGCCCGCAACACATCTGTAAGGCAGTATGTGCATTTGTTGATGCTGTGCCTGATGACCATGAAGATTTATGGCTGAAATTCTTGCAAGTAGATGACAAGCCGCTAGCTGGTCGGCAAGTAGAGCAGCGGTCCTCATCAATTATGAAAGTGTCAAGCAAAAACCACTGACAGCACAGCGTATAATGAGCTATCATCGTAAGCAGCCAAACAAATCTCGACAAGTTGTTTGGGAATGAAGCATATTTCCTTTGAGCTAGAAAAACATGTATTTTGGGATACAAGCAGCATATTTCATTAAAATTAATCAAAGGTGGTCGCAGTTAACAAACTTCCAAGCAGAATTATTGCAGATACGTGTTCTGCTGCTTCATTATATAGATCTATAATGACAAATTTGCAAATGTATTGAAGTATCTTAAGATACAAGTGGTCAGTATCCTATCGGATACAATAGTTTCTGAAGTATTTTGCATCTGTATCGCAAATACTTCTTCCCCGAGTATCTTGTATCATATCTTTGCCCAGTCCCGGTAACTACCCGGGTTTTTCTGTTAGGAAACGAGAACCCGCCGTCACGTCTACGGCGGTAAACTGTTAAAGAGGCCCACCAACTCTTTTTCAAGAAGCCATCGGTGAAGAAGCCTCACGAATCGACTGCCGGCAAAAAAATGCGAGAAGTTTGCACTAAGTCGCGCAAAGCTTAGCACAGCGAAGCGCGGGCCCGTCGCCGCTCGTACTCCCCGTCGACCGACACGTCTCCCTTCGTGATGCGCAGATTTGTCCTCGCGAGTACGCGCTTTCTCGGCGCTATAGGGTGCAGCCAGGCTATGCACTGTAGAGCGGAGGTTGCGCCCGATGTGTAGAGCTGCAACGACGCATAGCAATATATTTTGGGACGCACCGTGTATGCAGTGAAAACATAAAACTGCAATGATTTTTAATATTCTACTCATCTGCTGGCGCAGAGCGTTCGTTAGCAACAAATGCATTAGTGAAATCTTTCAACGTCTCTTCTCCGAGAAGTTGCTCTGCCCAGAAACGTCTCAGATGTATCGCAGTGAGACAAAGCGTCGCAGGATACCACTTCTATTCAAACTATTGGCAACAGTAGCTCGGACTACCTGGTGATTTGTCACAGTAAAATAAAATCTTTACGGTGACCTAAAAAGGGCAAAGAATATATCTATGTCAAATGGAAAAGTGTTCCCAATAAGCAATCAATGAGTAGGTACTGCTCAGTAATTCTTGCTGTCATTAATGCTTTCACGTTAATCTGAAACTTCACCTTTCAACAATGCTAAATCAAAAGGAGCCTTGAGGTTTATTCTTCTTTATATTGTGCTCAACCATATTCGGTTGACCTATTATAGTGGGGCATGGCCCAGGCTACCAATGGACATCGACAAATCAAAAGTTAACCAAGCCACTTCCGTACATACTTTGGACACGGGACTTCTGCATAGTGCCAGCACACCTCCTAAGCGTCGTAGAAGCGTGAGTGGTACAAGCAGCTCAAGCCTCGAGCCTACCGCTATTGCTTCCCAACCAGCAACAGACGCACCACAACACCCTGTGCCAGCCGCCGGTAATTGCGTTCGCTTGTGTAAGAAGCGCGGGACCGTGACATCTTTACTAGTTTTCCTACCATGCTTCGCCGCTATGATCATAATTGTTATTATGCGATGGCCACAGGGGAAATGCAGTGAGGAAGACCAGCTTTCAAAGACACACGGCAGACTCATACGCATGATCTGGTTCGCGGGAAACAACAGCCTCGATCCCTGCTCAGAGTTCTTCGCATACACCTGTCATCATTATAGGCCCGATCACGTTCCCAATAGAATCTTCGGTGAAATGGTGGAGACCCGCGCTGCGCCGACAAGAGTTTCAAAGAATCAGGCTGGCCAGCTGTTAATGGTGTACTACAAGTCGTGCCTACGGGCGCAGATGATGACCGAAAAAGCCGGAAAAGAAGCAGTACAAGCCTTCCTTAACATAGCACAAGTACGCCGCACAATAACTGATGATGGCCTCTTTAGGTTAATCATCAGTCATACTCTCGCTTACGGCATGCACAGTTATATAATCATCGTGCAGCGCGTATATGGTAAATTCCCGAGAAATCTACCAGCTTTGCTGAACTCATTTACGCGGGCTCCTCCAGAAGATCCTCAGAAGTTACTGATTGTCGCTTCCCAGCCTGTGCTCTCAACGCACCAAGGAACTCTCGGAGGAAAGAAATATCACCATCTTTCTGAGTCTCTGGACGAGTGGAACAAAGCTATGCAGACAAACATCACTAATGAGGAACTCAACGAATTCGCGACGCGCCTTCAGGAGAAAGATTTAGATCAGGAATTTTACAGTTCAACCTTGAGAGTTCTGAACGACATTGCCCCGAATGTCAGTGCGGAGATGTGGCAGAGAACCATAGAGAATACCACTGGAATAGCCCTAAGTGATGTAGTGACACATTCTTCAATCGAGTGTCTGCGGCATCGTTTTTCTCTTCTCTTAGATCCCGCAGAGCGACAGGTTGCGCTTGCTTTTGTCATCATCGAAGCGGCTCTCGTGCTGCTCTTGGGCCACCTGGAAGACAGTGACTGGATTCGTAATACCTACGACTTTTGCAAGAATGAAGCTATGGAGCTGGAGCCGCTTTGGATATTGGACGAAATGCTCAGAGCCTCTCCAAAAGACACGCACGACCGAGCGATCTTCAACGTGTTCCGTTCTGTCGTGAACGCCACAGTCCGCGAAGTAAAGCAGTCTATGGACGAGCTAGAGTCTGCTGACATAGAAAAGCGGCTACTGGATCTGCAGCTCTTGTTTCCACACGACGTTGTTTCCTTCGACACGAAGCTGCCGAAATTAGGCGGCAGCTATTTCTTAAACGTCCTGTACGTTGAGAAGTATGCACTTACTCGCTGGCGCTATCAACCGCCCTATGGCATAAGTAGCGATGTTCTGCTGTCTCTTCGAGACATGCGAAGGATCTCCTTTTCAAGATATATGGTGATACCCTTAAGACTTTATCATGCGGTTGCATTTTGGCCTTCAATTCCCGTGCTTTCCATGGCACTCGTGGGCTTTATCTTAGCCGACCGCATATGGACAGTGTTGTTAGAGCCAACGTGGGGCAACTCCAACATAACGAGCCTTGGAAGCTTCGGTTATCCACATAACGACAACGTGGAGTCAAACCACCTAATAAGAAGCCCTACATTGGCTTTGAGAACATGCACGCAGGCACTAAAGTTGCCAGGCTGGCATGACTTGCAGTTGAATTTGGGAGAATGGCAGACATCCCTGAGCCAGATTTTCTATAGGCTGATCGTACTGTACTACTACTGTGAAGACTATTTTGACGACACATTGCGCGATCAAGTGCTAAAAATGACACGCCACAACGCAGATTTCTTGGAGGCATATCGGTGTACTCATGATTGACTTGTCCGCACTGTGACGCAAACTGTACTTGCTGAAGCTGTTTTTAAGTTGAAGCTGTTTTTAAGTGGACCTGAAATCAAATCTGCATAGTCTAACAATGTTCATCTTGGTGTGCATATGAATGCGTTACCATTGGGTCAGGCAACTGTGTTTCCACCATGGACATACTTTTGTGGTGGTGTGTGAAACAGTATTTTCCTCATATTTAAAGAAACATTACAAAACCAATGCTGTTGCTGGTAAACGACCATGCCGCTACTTGCCTATAGTGTATATAAGCCAATTATTCAGGCAACAAGTACTTCGTCTACGACTGGTTACATAATGTTTTCTGGGCCGAAAATTGAAATAGCAGATAAATGATCAGAATAAAGTTAGTACACTGTCTCTCAATATCGCGATGTCAAAAAGGGGCTATTTGTAGTTGCTGCCTCTTTTCATGGAGTGCCTTACACGAGTGCCTCGCAGGGACACTCATTTATTAAATACCCTAACCGGACGCAAATAATTCATATTATATAAAACGTAAGCACAAATTTCAGTGCGATTACAAAATGTCACAGTTCGCTAGTGAAGCGTAAAATACATTGTGCACTTATGGACAAAGAAGGAAGAAGTTTCTTTATTATGCCGTCTTGTGACTGCTTCGATTAGAGAAAACTGCACCAATTTACTACCTTTGGGAGGGTTGCCGCTGCCTTGCAGGAGTTAGTTAATGGTTAAAAGTGATTTAGGCTATAGAATGAACTCCTGATTTTCTCTTTTTCCAAAATGCTTTCCTTTTTCGGGTTCAAATTAATCGCTCCGTTATTTATATCCATATTCTCCTATTTACATACTTTGTATATTTACAATATTTGCTTAAGTTCTTTCATCTTCTATAATGATAATTCAGAAATTTTCTTTTAAAACTATCCGATTCTTGGTCAATCCCTCAACGTGGGTGTGTGCCACAGATACGAGCATCTACTTTACTCTACTCATAAATCATCTTCGGGGCGTGAAGTGTGTTCGAAATTCCCAATGATACGTCAATGTTTGCTGCGCTCAAGCTCTCAGAAAGCCAGCTCATCGTTCTTGAGGAAACCCACATGTGTACTCATTAGCACCAGCCTGTCGCAAGATACGCCGTGCTAATGAGCCACTGGCGGCCTCTTGACCATAGTGGCTTCCGCACCTGCTCCGCCTTCATCGGGCATCATCTCCGGACATTGGTGTCATCCCGCTCATTCTCCAAGGTCCGTTCGGCTGAGCATACTTCAACTGCCAACGTCCCCGGTTGAATCTGCGATGCGAGTGGACGCCCTGGATCGTCGCACCACGTCGCCAGTCGTAAGCGCAGTGTCAACATCTGGAGCTCTGCAGGAAAGGTAAATTCCATTGGCCTTCTGAAGCTAAACGCCATTCGATCGTCTGAAGCCCAGTCCATTAGTGCAGATTTGAACGTCCGAAGCTTGCCGAAAGGGAAATTCGCGTCGTAATCCAAGCAAAACGTCGAAGGTGTTTCTCACCCGTGTTCTTGTGGCTCGTCTGTGTCGATCGTGCAGTGAGATCTTGAGAATTCGCAACTGCCCGCAGTGGCTGACTTCGGGAGGTCTCGTGTTGAGACAGAACGGACTCCTAACACGCGCGATGCAACATTTCAGAAGGGGTGGGTGACCTAGCGGTCGCATGTAACTACCCGCCATCATGGTTTAGTGGTTATGGTACTCGACTACTGACCCGAAGGTCGCGCGATAGAGTCCCGGCCGTGGCAGCAGCATTTTCGGTGGAGGCTAAAGTGCTTGAGGCCCGTGTTGTTAGATTTAGGTTCACGTCGAAGAACTCCAGGTAGTCTAAATTTCCGGAGCCCTCCAGTATGGCGTACCTCACAATCATGTCATGGTTTTGGGACGTGAAACCCCAACAATTATCATTCTTATTATTATGTCTGAAACCAAGGCGTCAGCCAGGTGGAGTGGACAAATGAGGTCGATTTGTCTCAAGCCGGTCGCAATACAGCCGATTCAAGCGAAATCGACCAAGCCGCTGTTCTCAAAGAGTGCGTTAATTGCACCAACACGCTTTTCGCTCATAGACTCCAAAAGCGCGAGACCTAGCGCTATCATTCTCGCTACGCCAAAGGGCGCTTGTGTACCCTCTGAAACGGCTGCGATAAATCTAGAAGCCTGTTTATTTGGGGAGCGCTAGCAGTCACAGTAGAGAGAATTCTGTGGCGAAATCGATTCTTGCGAGATCCTTTGACGCGTTCGCTTCGCAGGCAAGCAGCGTGGGAAGCCAGTCAGCGGTGTGGTGGTGAACTTTGGCAAAAACCTGCACCACAGTCTCATGTCCTTTCTGCAAAAAAGACCAGACGGAATAACGTCTTCGACGCGCAGAAGCCTCCAGGTCTCCTCACCATGCCTCTCACCGTGCCCATTGCAGCATCCCATTTAAAGGCCCGTCCTTTCATTGTCGAAACGCGTGTTTGGCATGCTTTCGCAAAGTCCTAATTCACTTAATGTGTAAAATGCACGTGTAGCCATTATATGTCTTCGAAAAGGCTTCTAACCTTCTAAAAGGAAATATTTTAGCAAAGCCTTCAAAGAAATTGTTCTCGTACAATTTTATTGCGTTAATAACCTAGTGGGCGCGGGTTCAATTTTCGACCATGGCGGTCGTAAACCGATGGGGTGAAGTGCAAAGTACAAACGTTAGAGAACTCGAGGTGGTCAAGATTCTATTTTAACAAAGTATCTGTTAAAGCTTGGAGTAGAGCCGTTTCTCGACATCAAAAACTGGCTAAGTGAGAGAGAGCGAAGCTAACGAAGGAGGAAAGCCGAGTATAGTGATGTAATGCAAGGGTAGGAGAGGTGATGGAGAATAAATGCATAGTATCATATAGGAAGAGAGCGGAAAGGGAAGTGAGCGTAATGAGGAGGGTATAGGGTAAAGCATATCCATGTATAGTATAGTATATTAGTTGGTGCTAAAGGAGAACTGAGGGTAAGGAGGACTGGTATGAGGCTAAGGAGGGAAAAGGGAGAGGGAAAGGAGGAGGGGAGAGTAAAGCACATCATATACATGTATAGTATAGTATAGCAATCTGTGGGAAAGTGAAGTGAGAATGATGAGCAGTGATGTGAGGGTGAGGAGGATGGAAAGGAGGAGGGAGAGTATAGCATAGTTTAGCGGAGGCGAGTTGGAGGTTGGAGACATGCCAGGAAAGCCCACCAGCTCTTCTGTTGCCTCAGTCTTCGCGCTAATAGTGCGTGGCTGCGCCAATTTATTTTTCTGATTTTGAATTGAATTTGTTTGCAACAATAGTAACAATGCTGCGGGAGACCAGTGATGAAAAGCTGATTAACCAGCTTGAGAGTGCCCTGGTGGCCCCGCACACACACCAGCACAACGGCGGTTGCAAGAAGGAAAAATGAAACTTACATATACAGTGCATTGGACGTGGCTCCCCAACTGGAATGAAGCATGCTGGCACATGTAACGTATAGACGGAGTCCTAACTAATGTGGTGTCCCCCACTACGGTGTTCTCATAATCATACCGTGTTTTCAGCACGCGAACCATTTTCAATTCTTAGTATTATTTTACATTTCTTTATCGACGGTACGGCGTATTCGTCGTTCAGATATATTCACTTTGCGCAAGCGCTTTGCAGCTCAGTCGGCGAGACACTAGCCTTCTGAGCGTAGGCCAGTAAGCTCGAGACCCAGTATCAAAAAGCAAAACTTTTGTTTGATGCATTAATTTCTTTCTAGCGATGCATATTACGTGACAAAGGGAAGAGTGGACAAATTCATAGCTTTCTCTTTCAACCGACGTAGAAATGCGCAGAATTTCGACCTCTAGTTAAAAGGAGCAGCTACAGACGGTCTGCAAAGCACCAACTTATCATAAAGTGAGTTTTATAAAGGTTAGTGTTCCCTAGAGAGCCTATCCGTTTGCTTACTATGCTATCTGTTGTACTACGCATAGAAATGTCACGTCTTCCAAATTTCCACACCAACACAAGCATGAATAGTCAAATATACCTTTTAATTGAGAAATGTCCAACGTTCTTCATGTAATCGCCAAAAAGACGCTATTCGTCGTGCGTAGTCTTGCAGTCCTCCAAAGAATCCTAGGAAGGTCACGATTTATGCACCCCTTTAGTAGACCGTAAGTTTTCTTCAGCATTTAGTTGAGTATAACGCAGAAACAAAACAAATATACCTGATAATTATAAGACCTCTAGAATTTAACTTCCCAGAAACCATGATATAATTATGAGATGACTCTATATTAACTATGAATGCTTTGGGTTATTTAATGTACACCCAAATCATCCAAGCACACCACTTTCCTTGCCGCCTAGGTGGTCCAGTGGTTACTTGTGCTTGTGTGCTGGCCCAAAAGGCGCGGGTTCGATTTCGGGCGCGGCGGTCACATTTCGATGGATAACAATAAGACTATTTGTTGGGGCTCAAGTCCTAAAACCAGGACGAGGGACGTCGTAGTGAAGGGCTCCGGAAATTCGATCATCCGGGGTTCTTTAACGTGCACCTAACTTTAAGTACACGTGTCTCAAGCATTTTCGCCTCCATCAAAAATGCGGCCGCCGTTGCCGAGATTCGATCCCGCGACCTTCGTGTCAGCAGTTGAGCCCCATAGCCACGGGACCGCCACGGCGGATTGCATTTCGATGGAGGCGAACGGCTGGAAGTTCGTGTACTATGCGATGTCAGTGCACGTTAACGAAGCCTAGTTGGTAAAATTATCTAGAGACTTCCTCTACGGCGTGTCTCATAATATTATCCTGGCTTTGGTACGTAAAACCAAAACAATTCTTATTAGACGGGTGCTCTCGAATTTAGCTCTCACCTAAGAGGGGCCGTCGTAGCCGGGACAAGATACGACGTACTCGAGCTTAGTGCAATAACACCTTGATCGCCAAGGTACTTCAATGGTAAACAGGCGAGCGTTAGCTCAAGCAGTAACAAAGCGATCCATCTGTATTGCCAAGGAGGCAGCTGACCGCGCTTGTTGATAAGAAGCAGCTGCGAATACTCGCTCTTTCTTCTGCGAACAGTTGACAGTGCACAGCTGACAAAATCGTCACGCACCGTCGATAACGGTGCTGTGAAGGACACGTTAGAGGATATGACCTTGACGCTTCGTTATAAAGAAGCGTGTAGCATCGTAGGCTAGCGCAGTGAACGTTAAATATCTCTGGGAGTACGAACCTCGGTAACTATCAAATATTTGATACATATCTTTTCAAGCTATTTAGAAATAAAGGCGTCTGGCGTGCGTGATTACAGTATCCCACTGTGCCCCATCCAGCGTACGCATATTATCCGAGGCCGACATGCGTTGCCTGCTGCTATGCATGGTTCTGTTTGTGGCGTCCACCACTGGTAAGCATGGTAGCTCCAGTTCATCTCTCGGCTTCTATAATTCTTGAATCTGATATAAAGGGTACGCATAAATCAAGGGACACAACAGATCTATTTTTTTCTTTCTGCATGAGCCTCTGTCTGTCTCTACTTCTGGAATGACCGATTTTTTGACCATCTACGAATGACCATCTACGAATATAGTGCCAACCAGAATGCGAACATCAAAGTCAGCGAGGCTTCTTAGTTATTTTAGATGTGAAGCATATTATAGCGGAGTTCAATCCGGTGGTGGTGGTGGTGAGGGTGGTGTGCGGCGTGACCACCCTTACTGCGCATGCGCAACCCTCTCCACCCCCCTCTCTCGTCCCATCCCCCTTCCCCCATTTCCCTTTCCCATCCCCCTCTCCTTTAATCCTCTCCACTTCCCCTCCCCCTTCCATTTCCCCTCCCCTCTCCTTTCCCCCTCTCCACTTCCCCTCTCCCCTTTACCCCTCACCACTCCACCTCTGAAACGCGGGCTCTACATGCCGAAACACTGCTTCGCATCGCCTCATGGTCCTCTTTAGCGGGAGATGGTGTGATTTATTTATTTATAATCGCGGAGCCAAAGCTATTTCATAGAGGAGGGGATACAGTGACCGAAATGAAATACATGAAAAAATGGCGTGTTTATAAATAAGCTACATGAACTTCTCAGTGAGCACCAAGTGACAGTATTGCTTCTCCTCCAAGCATATCCGGCCGAGCACTCACTTCCGATGTTTCGGATATCCATAGTCTCCAAAAAATAGAAATCCATATTTTTGGTTCAAATTACGAGTTATATTGAATACATATGCTACCGCAACATTACTTAAAATAAGAACCAGTGAACTATCAGGATGAATAATGAAAACCAATTGATTGAGTTCATTGAAAGTTTGTGAGCAACGGGGATCGTTGCGGCTGCTCACGTAGATCACAATTACGTGCTTCTTTCCACGGTTCGCGGCGAAGGCCTACAAAAATGAGCTAGGTTTTCCGCTTACTTATGGCTGTCGAAAGTGACTATCAGCTGACAATGACAATTTCATGGTGATAGGAACGGTTAGAAATTCCTAGAAGAACGGCTTCGTTCTCACTGGTTTTCGTTGCGTGTGTACCATATTGGATGGATTCAAGAGCACCGTTTGAAACGTTAATAGCCATTGGCGAGAAGTTTGACTGAAGAATGTAAAATTTGAGATCATCGAAGTTGTGACGTGCCACATTAGGATGCTCTGCCACTGCTTTCGGCAATTTCTTCGCTGTGTCCGCGCGATGTCCGTTAATTCTAATATTATTAGGCTACCCTGTTTCGCCAAAGTACTACTTGTGACGATATGAATATTCGAACATGTCGATAACCTTTGGACTAGTCCGGGAAAAGTCAGCCCAATGAATACACAAGGGCATAAAAACGCCGGCTTGCGGGTGCCACTACAGACACTGAATTCTAAGATTATGGCCGCTCCAAAACTTTGCTATAATGCTTGGCCTGCTGCTTCGCAGAACACTACGCCAATGCGTGTAATAATGCAAGATGGTTCAACAAGTATAGCATGTTTTAAATATAAATAAGAATAGTCTATAATATTGTAATACGTATTGTGAATTTTCGTCCCAAAACCCCGATATGATTTTAAGAGAGCGTAGTGAACAGCTGTGGCCACCTGGGGTTTTTAACGTACATCAAAGTGTAAATAACGGTCCCCTAGAGTTTCGCCTCCAGCGAAATGCGACCGCTGTGGCCAGGACACGACACGCGACCCTAGGGTCAGCCGTCGAGCGCCATAACCACTAGGCCGCCGTGACGGGTAACAAATACGATTTGGTTTCGTTACATTGGCTAAAGGGGCTCTACGCATTGTTTGTGCGTACACGATTCTCCATAATCATGTGCATCCGAAGTACATGTCCACATAAACGTCTGACACACACACACACACACACACACCACACACACAACACACACACACACACACACACACACACACACACACACACACACACACACACACACACCACACACACACACACACACACACACACACACACACACACATATGTATATATATATGGTGTTTCAGCAAAAAAGCACCAAGTAATAAAAAATTAAGCATAGGTGCTACGCGGCTGCAATTAACGCAATATTGTTCTGAGCCATATAGAGCACGTCAGAATATTTTTTTCAATCCGCCAAGCTCGGTAATTAACAAAGATTGCTTAATGAACTTTTAAAATAATAACTCTAGAGAACCGTTTACGATACAAAAGTCGTAGCGCTCGTTGAGAAACATCGAATTCTTAAATCTGTGTTAAGATAACTCCCCTGCTGAATTTTTTTCCGGCCTTTCTTTAAAGCGTGCGAAATTAAAAAAAATACCACGTGACTGCCGCCAAACACGCGGCGCTTTCACTGCCCTCAAATGTAAGTTGAACGAATTATAATAGGCTCCTTCGTGCACGAAGATCGGTGTAACAGGTTATCGGTGACTGCGTTGGACGTTAAGCGACAAAATGAGCATACCGTTTCAACAACAGCAAATAAAAATTCTTCATCAAAAATGCGGCAGCCACGGAGCAAATGCTCATGAGATTGTAGGTAGCATTTGATGTAGGATAGGAATTTTTTTTTCTTTTTTCGCACCAGTAAAGAAACACATGACAGCGTGGTGCAGGATCGAGATAAAAGATGCACTCACACGTGACGGCCGCTCTTTCGTAGATCATTTTTTTGGGGGGGAATGGTACGGCTCTATCATCGTTTAGCGTCCATCGCAGTCACCAGCAGCCTGCCCAATCGACCTTCGTTCGCGGAGCGGCCTTTGATAATTCGTTCAACTTACATTTGAGGGCACTAAAAGCGCCGCGCGTTAGGTGGCAGTGACGGGCTGATTTTTAAACTTCGCGCGCTTTAAAGAAAGGCCGGAAAAAAATTAAGCAAGGGAGTTATCTTAGCATACATTAAAAAATTGGATGTTTCTGAACAAGTGCTACATCTTTTGTAGTCAAACTTTTCTGTAGGGTTACTATTTAAAAATTTCATTGAACAACCTTTGTTAATTACGGAGCTTGGCGGATTGCAAAAAAGATTCTGACGTGCTCTATACAGCTCGGAACAAAACTGCAGTAATTAGAGATGCGTAGCACTTATGGTTAATTTTTTATTACTTGGTGCTTTTTAGCTGAAACACCCTGCATATATATATATATATATATATATATATATATATATATATTATATATATATATAATATAATAATATCTGGGGTTTAACGTCCCAAAACCACCATATGATTATGAGAGACGCCGTAGTGGAGGGCTCCGGAAATTTCGACCACCTGGGGTTCTTTAACGTGCACCTAAATCTAAGTACACGGGCCTCAAACATTTTCGCCTCCACCGAAAATGCAGCCGCCGCGGCCGGGATTCGATCCCGCGACCTTCGGGTCAGCAGTCGAGTGCCATAACCACTAGACCACCGTGGCGGGGCTTATATATATATATATATATATATATATATATATCATGTGTCCGTCTTCATTAGCGCTAATTTCACTTTGTTGAAATACAAGAGCAGCTAGCCAAACAGTCTGTTCTAATCAGGTAATGTAAATCAAGTGCTACAGTCTTTCGGGCAAAAATAACGCGTAGCACTTTTCAAATATGAACTACCAAACCGGCGCCCTGTCTTCACGCAATGCCCTTAGATTATCGGACTCTTCAGTCGTTCCGATTAGAGAGGCGCATATGAAGCTACGATAACTTCGAACAAAATTAGGGTTCGCGCTCTGTGGGAATCAGTTATTGTATCACTATTCTTTACATACTCTATAAGACTTTTATATAACAGCTAGCCGCTCGTCGGGATGCCCACAGTCGACGTATGGAATATGTTACTTAAGACATACGGGCGCCGCCATCATGGGCTGTTAAACGAATATTTTCTTCATTTTCGTCCCCTGACGCGAACTGATAGAGTCAGGAAACGCCGAATGCACCAACCCGAGAGTTTTCACGTGTATACGCCCACCGTAACACTGTACGCTTAGTTGTTCATGATAAAACACGGCAAGGTTAACAGCCCGGCATTGCGGCACCGAAACCCGTCCGTAAAATAGTCTATATTGTCCAAAGTTGACACAGTAGGAGCACACAGTTCTTAGCACCATGTAGTGCCTATTTCGCATTCGTAGACCAATGAATAGGCGCTCAAAACTGTCGGAGTTATGAAATATTCAGAGACTACCTGACAATGCTGACGGTTCCGAGCCATAGGTTTAAAGCTATAGTGGCTGTTCATATCAACAATCTCAGTATAATATACTTGAAGGCGACAGAATTGAGCGACCGTCTGTGATACGCTGCACTATGTGTGCACTGTGTGTCTAGGAGGGGTCCAGTCAAAGTGCGTTTTCTTCTGCTGCTTAGTTTTCATATAGCCGAAACATATCACAGCAGCTTAAAGTTTCTTTCATATTTAGCAACTCACAATTTCTTAATCTTTGTATATATGTGTGTGCTTATAACAAAAAGTCGTGAAATGAGTGGTCGAAGCGAAGGCGGAACAATGCCCTCATATTTAAGACTATAAAACCGCGTCTCAAATACTTGACATTGTATCTTGAGTACAATTTAATCACCAAACCTGTCCTTTTTTTGCTTTTCTTTCCTCATGACGTTTACACATGTTACACTCAACAATGTAAAGTCTGGTGCGTGCCGTACCAAAATAACCATACACTATTGCGAAGTATGGTATATGGAGCGGTGGACACCGCATTAACCAGATGATCGTATTTCTCAGGTGTACATAAACCAAAATATACGATAAGGTGTATAACATCCGCATATAGGACTGAACCCGTGCTTTCGAGTCTACAAAGCTAACACATCGGCTAACTATGCCGTAACTGAGACGTATATCAAACTTCTTTAAATAATAGCGCTGAACAGCTCAAAAGGAATGTGTTTTCTTTTTCCAGGAGATGAAATAAGCGACGTCAGAGTCGAGGTCGGCCGTGCTTTGAAGACAATGGGTGAATGGCTGCAGAACGAAGGCGCACCTGACACAGATGGGGAGCGGACCGCACTCCATGACGCACTGCGTAAGATCGCCGCGGTTCAAGCGCATGACGCTGACCTCGAAAGTGTGGAACCGTATGTTTGGGACAAGCTCGGTGAAGTGGCCACCAGCATCGCCAAAAAGGCTGTCGTCGCATTCGTCGCCCAGCAAGTGATGGGTTTAATTGGCGGCGCTCTGGGCTGATATCTTGAAAATAAAAATGGCGTGTCATGAACTCCCTTGAGTAAGGTGGATATTTGGGCAAGTTGATAAATCTTCATCTTCACACAGCGCTCGTGTCGTCGTTTCCTTATTCTTCTGTGTTCGTGTGTGTGCGCTGTGTTAAGGTGATGAACTCCCTGCCAGTGGGCTGCTGCAGTTCGCTGTGAATATGCCTAAGAAATAAAATGGCACGCCCTTTAGCTTCGCCTTTAAGAGTTGAACGCGATTCGATCATTCCAGCGACTATAGGCGGCGCTTATGGTAGGTCAAAATGATGGACGAGACAGTGATGAGGCTATCTCGCAAGCGTGCGCGTCTCGAGCAGCAAATGTCTTCAGATCTTCTAGTTTCGCTGCAGGCGATACTTCCTATAGCTAAAGAAACGCAAAGATGTACGACTGAAGGCGAAGCGACGTTCAACGCCGGTCACATCACCATGTACCAGCTTCGGAGGAGAGTCGCGTGGCGCCGCCTGCGTCGCTGGAATGACCGAATAGCGATATCTGTACGCGCGTCCGTGCTTGCGTGCGCGCGTACACACACACAAATACACACACACACACAAATACACACACACACACACACACACACACGCACACGCACACGCGCACACACACACACACACACACACATACACACGACATAGCAGTACATAGGTAAAGGTTTCCGACCACTTCACTAGCACTTTTATGACAACAGTCCTTTGTGTGTCCAAAATACGGGCGAGAATTGTGCGCTGGTGCAGTGTTGGGGCAAACTGTAGATATAGCCCCGCGCCTCTGTTCTCTCTGCGTTTCTACGCGTTTTCACTCACTGCGCTGACACTTTGTCACTGCAGTCAAAGTCATTGCGAATGCACATAATCCATCCCAAGCGTGCCAACAGCCCAGTGGCGTGAGGGAACGTCCACGCGCTTGACATTTTTTTCAAAGTATCGATGAACCCTCTACGCGTGTGTAAGAGAATGCGCGCACAAATGTGCGTGCGCTTTGTTATGGGTTACTAGCTACGCGCCCACTAGGTGTTTGTTTGTAAGGAAACATCCGTGAGGCGGGGTCACACCAGCTCTCGAAAACGGCGGGAAAACTGCGGCGCACCACCGCAACAGCCTCCAAGAGAGGCTGTGACCACACCGAGCGCCCGTCGCTCTCTGGCGGCGGCAACAAGAGCAGAACGCGATAGCGTAATCGGGCCGCGTTTGCATCGCCTTCCCAATCGCTAGCCTTCGTTCGCTTCTTCGTGGAGACCTAAGCCTTGCCGCAAGGAACGCCAAAGTGCGGACGCCCTCCGGCTCACATCATTATTTGCATCTACCTCGATTTTCCCTTATGGACAACGCTGCTTTTTCACTCACGCCGAAAGACGCCGCCGCCGACGCTGACACCGACACTGCTTTGCCATGAAAATTCACAACGAGCTGCTTCAAATTCCAAACGAGCTTTCCAATGAAAATTCACTCGTTTCCTTATACATTCGCCTCATACGACTCTAAGGCTAAAGCTATCTTCTCGGTGGATTGTACTGATACCACCCAGGATATCGGCCCACTCTTGACCAAGCGACGATGTAATGGGCAACGTTACTAGGTCAGTTTACAAACTGCGCCGTGTCGCGCGGAACCGCCACCGATTCCGCTTCGGCTGGCGCTGCAGTCGCGTCGGGATTAAAGTCCCTGAAAAATAACTAAAGTAGCACCAACTGCCAGGGGCGTAGCCAGAACTTTTTTTCGGGGGGGGGGGGGTTCAACCCTACATTATGGATGTTCGTGCGTGCGTTTGTATGTGTGCGTGTATATATATACAAGCAAAACTGAAAAATTTCGGGGTGGGGGGGGGTTGAAACCCCCCCCCTTGGCTACGCCCCTGCCAACTGCGTCCCTTTGCCTCTGCCTCCTCTCCTAGAAGCTGCATCAGCGCCTCTAGTGTGACCTCTGGGAAACTACGAATTTTACCTGCTGCAGTGAAAACACCTTCTTTTTGCTGTTGTACCGGTGATTGCTGCCACTGGCACAACAGGTCGGCATCCCGAAGCATCAAGAACCACCGTACGAATTGACTCAAGCGCGGTCGACCGCGCACCGTGCACCGATCAAGTAAGCAACCGAGACGTGGACAAACAAGATGGCGTTCGTACGACCTTCTGAAAAACTAGTGCGCCACTCTTAAAAACTAGCCATTTCTTAGCGGCGCCGAGTTTTCAGTGGTGCTGCCATCAGGAGCGAGCACTTTTGCCTAACTAAAACATTATGTACCGTACAGTTTTATACTGTCGGACACCATGAAGGGGCGCCACTTGCTTCTGTACACATTACATTGCCGTATTCATTGCTATTAGGAGCTGGCTCGCCAGTTTTTTAAGCTGGGGCGAAGTCCCTCGCTGTAACCTGCATCCATCCATTCAACGCGTCGTGGAACGCGAAGAGGAACGCTATGCGCGTCGTGTCTTCCTTCTAGCGTGGCCATTAATTCTCAGAGGGCGAGCGTGGAACGCGGTCGACAGCCAGGCGAGCGTCGGACAGCTATATTTACGGCCACCTTGTCGTGCGCATTCATTAGGAGCATTACGTCTGGAAGTGTCGACAATGGAGAATCAGACACTCTTAGATATTTCTTGTATATATATTTCATCAATGTGTATATAATTGTAAATTGGGTACATGGTTCATCAAAATTATAAATTAATAAAACATTGTGTATATATGTATGTATAACAACGTGTGTCATGTCTTCATATGATGGTAGAGGACTTGTACGGAAGATTGCCGGGTTTTCCTGATCTTCTCCGAGCCAGCTCCTCAATCATCATCCACTTCGTGGAAATGGCGTGATTATTTTAATACTCCTTATTTCGCGAACTTTTCCCACTGCGTCACTTAGAACCGCAGCGCACTCGAAGGGCGCTAGCGGAATAATTGCACAAGCCTCTCTTTCTGTCTAATAGCCATGCTCTGCGTTCTTCGCAGCTCAACTAACTTCATATGCAATCTACAAAGCGCACGAGAGAGGAGGTGCCTGCACACTGACACGAATGGCGCTACTTTAGTTATTTTTCAGGGACTTTAATCGGGATCCCGCGCTAGGGTGGTCCAGCGATGCGCAGTTAGCTGCAGTTAGCGCGAGTAAAGTGGTGTAGAGTACTCCGTGTAGTCTCCGTTGGAACTGCTTGTGGCGGTTAACTTCCCGCATTCTTTCTTCTGTTGCCGTGTGTTCGGAATTTGCCAGTGCTCCGTCGCTGATGTGTATACATGACTTCTAATTCGATGAAGTGTTGTGTGTGCATCTAAGCCGACCAAGTTATGCCGACGTGTTGTGTGCCCGGTTGTACGAGCGGGTGCCGGAACGACACAAGCCGGTCGTCCCGCCACTTCTTTTCCGCTCGTAGCTCTCTGCACGTATCTTGAAGTTTTATTGAGTAACTCGCATGCATTTCTATGCAAAGTTTCTACGGCGACACAAAGACACGAGTGTGCAAGTTGAAGTGGCCAGAAAGCGTACAAAGCTCTTGTAAGTACCGACCGAAGCAATGATATCGAAGGTTTTACGTGCTAACACCACGATATGATTATGAGGCACGCCTCATTCGAGGGCTCCGGAACTTTCGTCTATCTGGTGTTCTTTAACGTGCGCTGACATCGCCAGTACACGGGCCTACAGCATTTCGCCTCCATCAAAATGCGACCGCCGCGGCCGGGATCGAACCCGCTACCTTCAGATTAGCAGCCGAACACCGTAACCGCTATACCATTGTGGTGGACATATGTACCGGCCAGTACTTGAGATTTGTGAAGTGTGAACTTGAGTTTACTTAAAAGTGGGAGGACAACCAGTGCATTTATCCTTTATTCTGTGGCAGTAGGAGTAGACAGAAGTGAGTACACCTGAATAAACTGATGAATGAAAGCCCTGTTGCTTTGTTACTTTCTAATCTATGCTGAATCGCTGGTGAGTGCAGTGGCCACGATTTGCCCGCTGAGTTAGCATGAAGCAGCATTTACGCTGGAAGGGCGGTGCTCACGAGCACGGAAGCCACGGCCGTCAGTTGCGACGCGCGCGGGTTTCTGTCCGAATCGTTTGTATAGAAATAGAAATGCAAAATGTTTTTGTTCAATCTTTGTAGATTGGGAAAGACCCCCGTTTGAATCCTACGGAGGTCAATCGCGTTTTCCCCATCTAATGATTTGTGGGGGGCGCTGTATTTTTGTCGAGTGCCTCGCTGGTTAGCCAGAATTTCAGCGAGGGGCCATTCTGGATGGGTCAAGTGACGCGCGTTATAACCTTAGGCTAATTCCAAAAAAAAGCAGGGCATGCGGAAAAGTAGTGAACAAGGTTACTAAATGGTAGCGAAACCAGGCACGCAATGCGAAACACTTCATGTTCCGACAGCTTTGGGCTTGAGACTATAAAGCATGCCGCGCTCACATGTTTTGAAGCAATCACAGAAAACGCCAGTGTCTAAGATATGTTATAAGGTCGGAGTCTGGGTCAGTTGCTACATGATGCTGAGGCAAAAACCAGTCAAGAAGACGCCGGACAAGGGATAGACGTGACACACACACACAACGACTTTCTTTATTGTGAGGTATGAAAAAAAAAGGATATGTTAAGATAAGCTAAGATATGTTGCAGCGATGCATTTGAGGTTTTCCGACACGGTTAAACGTAGATAAACGTGCACATTGGCCGCCCGAGCACAGCCTTGCGAGCCGCGAGGGTGGATCTCGATGGAACGCTGCCGCCACCTGTCGGCCAAATGGAAAACGGAGACACAAGCGAAGCACGGCGCCGGCGGAGAGTTTGTAAACTGAACCTAGTCTAGAAACGTTGGCAATGGGGTAACGTCACAATGACGTCAAGCTATGCGACGCCGTAGTGACATCATGATGAGGGAAAAATTTTGGCGAGCTCTGGCGTCATGATGGCGTCATGGGGTGGCTTTATCACATCATGATTTTTTGCAGCACTCGTGTTGGCGCCGCCGCCACCGACGGTCACTAAGCGCGTTTAATGAGGCATCTAAGGCTTTCGCCTTAATAAACTGTCTTTGCAATCGGGTGCTGCATGGATATCTGGACAGTCAGTTAGTCCGTATACAACTGCTGAAAGCAGAATGCCCGTGCTCGCTTCGATTTGGAAAGAGAGTCAACACTTATTCAGGTTTCTATATTAGGTCGGTAGGTACATTTATTCTATTACTCTGTGGCATTCGCAACATAGAAAGTCGATTAAAAGATGCTTTAAGCCCCCTTCCCAACTTTTATTACTACGAGACTTACACAGATTTACAGCAAACGTCATTTATCCGATAACACAGTACAAGGCGGCACCTCACAATTAATCCGGCTGGGCACCTCTGTCGATGCCAATAGAGTGAGTCGATGTGCGCTACGAAAACATACCCCCGTGTCGTGTGTTAGAGTTAGCATAAATCTACAAAGGTACGTCAGAAACAATAACATGAAGGTATGAGTCTGCCTGTGTGGCTGATAATAAATGCGTGCCGAATCACATAGAGATGAGCAAGCTGGGACGTACTCAAAGGCAGATGTACATGATTCGTCGGTGTAAGGCAGTTCGGTAGGTGTGAGGAATTGTAAGTGAAGACTCACTGCATATTTTCTCGTGATAGCGTTGCAGCTGTGACATAGTTCTCTCTCTCTCTCTCTCTCTCTCTCTCTCTATATATATATATATATATATATATATATATATATATATATATATATATATATATATATATATGACGCTATGAATGTGAGACGGGCCGTGGCTCATACGCCATATGTTTATTCTATTCACGCGCCACCTCTTCATCCTCGGCTTCTCTTACCATGGCTTCATACGTCACATGATTCCCCCTCCCCCCGAAAAAAGGTGTGAGTTACAAAGAACGAAAAGGAAACAAGGAGAGGCTTAGAAGTGACAAATCTCAAAATGCACAAATCGTTCCGTGTCCCAATGTAGTTCCGTAAACTTGCAGAAAACTTCAAGGCAGAGTGCAGCAGTCCGATGATGTTGAGAAGACCTCTGGTGGGCGAGGCTGGCTGTTGCGTTCTGGAGGACAGAAGCATGCCTTGCACATGGACACTGATCTCAACAGAGTTGTTAGACATGTCACAAGTGAATCATATTGGAACACTTTGTAGCGCCGGCAGCTCGGATGTCGTCGGCGTCCGTTTGTCGTGACCGTTACACATGCGGTGTTTCTACTTATTATATCCGTTGAAGGAGGGTGATGGGGCGATGGCCGTGTTCTTTCAGAAGAAAAGTTGGTGGTTTTGTGCCGGTTTCGTCTTTTGTTGTGATGTGTCTCAGATGGTTGATTCGTAGGCACATTCTTGATAAGCTGACATTGAAGGCGTCTCTGACGACGTTCCTTTCGGTGAAGTTGTCTTGAATTTGATGGCTTCTTTGTCTTGAGCGAGGCATCTTGAATTTGTCTTCGCTTCAGCTGGCTCGCTTTCAAACGTCTTTCCGATTCTGCTTCTGATATTTGTAGTTGTCCTTGCCGGAGTGCCTGTTTCTGTCCCTTAATTTGGTCGATTTGCTTGGGTAGGCCTTGCTGATGATGCTGCAGAAATTGCTGAGGCGGCAGCCCTTTTGAAGCATGACGCTGATTTTCTTGGCAACTTGTAGTGTGCACATGGTAGCTGGTGCAATGCTTTTCGGGCAGTGAAGTTAGTGTGACCTCTGAGACTCCTCCAACGCCGTCAATTAAAGACGCTTGTGGCAGACGTTGTCGCGGATGTTGATGAGGTTCGCTTCTCATGGCAACTTGAGTCTGAGTTTCCTTGCAATTTGATGTCATGTCTAGTAGGTAGTTGGTGCATGATGCGTTGTTGTCTTGCTTGTCGGGCAGTGGAGGCTTGACGAATTGCGAAGTTGTGTCACTTTGCGGAGCCGCTGAGTTGAATCCTTCTGAATCATGACCTCTTGAGGAATGACAGTGGCTTGGCAGGGTATTTTCCTGATATTCCAGCTGGTCTCTCGCGTACGTAGCGGTCTCATGAGGCGTGCGATGAGAGTTGGAAGCACCAGTAGAGCTCCTGGACGGAAAACCAGGTGGTGGGCCACGTATGAAAGACGAGCAATCAAGCACATTGGCTGGTTGAATATTGACGTTATTTTTGTAATGCACTGAAGAGGGACGCGATGGCGATCTTTGCGCACATGAGAAGCCTGGTGGAAGGCCGGATCTTGTAGGAAAACGGCCTTGATGTCTTTCCGTGAGCTGAGGCTTTGCTTTGTCTCTTAGAAACTGTGCATTCCTGCTCGTCGTTTGAATGTGCGAGGGATATTCGGAAGATTCATAAGATGGTACAATCGTCGCCAATTTTCTCACATGAGGTCTTGTTTGGCAAATGTGCTTGCTGCGTGAAGAGTTCGCGTTACTGTGATGAAAAGCCTCCAGCTTGTGGGTTATGGACAAGTCTTCATCGTACTCTTTAAATCGAATGATCATTTCTTCTTTGATTTTTTTCCAAGATTCGTTGTTTTGGAAGATGTGCGTGAGGTAAAAGCGGAAGGCCTCACCGGTGACGTAGTCGTTGAAGTTTTTGACCCTCTCCCGTTCTGACCATGATGCAGCGGTAGCGCGGACCTCGAAAAGGTGAAACCAGTCCTCTACGGGTCCATCGTCCGCCGATCCAGCGTACTTCGGGATGTCGAGGTCTGCCGATGATGCTGCCATGAAGCTGGTCACTATATGTAGCGATGATCTGCACAGGTGGTCTGTATGCGGTCAGGGCGTCTTGTTGGGAACGTTGATGATGCGTGGCTCATGAAGTGGCTGCCAGGTCTTCATCCTGTCGACTTGTGTGACGCTATGAATGTGAGACGGGCCGTGGCTCATACGCCATATGTTTATTCTATTCACGCGCCACCTCTTCATCCTCGGCTCCTCCTACCATGGCTTCATACGTCACACACACACACATATATATATATATATATATATATATATATATATATATATATATATATATATATATATATATATATATATATATATATATATATATACATGGGTGAAAAGAAGGACTCGCGTACGAAATGTAGTTTTATTCACGTTTCGCCTGGTGGGCCAGTCTTCGTCATTCTGACGAACGCTGGTCCACCAGCCAAAACGTTAATAAAACTACATTTCGTACGCGAGTCCTTCTTTTCACCCATCTATCGTACCGGACCCATCCATCTTCATACCCTATATATATATATATATATATCTATATATATATATATATATATATATATATATATATATATATATATATATATATATAATTGCGAGCAATCGATGACAGCGGGAAGCTTGAGCATAAAATTTTTTCGCTTGATATGTTCCCGCATATGTAGTTTTGAAACCGTGATTTTTGTGCTGAGACATAAGATTGCAAACTTAGAGCTTCTATGTGCATTTATCTCACGCTCTGCTTAAATGCGAAGCATTTCTGAGCAAACCTCAGGTACTTTGGCCGTTTCTCTCGGCGCAACTTTCTATGTATCCGCCGATATCTTGGCGCTCTCCGGTGGACGCGATAACTTGTAACATACCAAAATTAGCATGGCAAGGGGATCAGTGTATGACGAACACGATTCACTGCTCATGACATAAATAACGCAAAACGCCTGTCGCGTACGTCATGAAATCCATTTCCTCAGTCATCTGTGGCAAATACCCCCACACCACAGGTCATGTTATGCGGGTATACGTCACATGTGATTCACAGTCTCAATCAACACATTAACAGCGTTCATACACATTGAAACGCAAGGCAGGTGAAGGAGCTGAAGACAGAACACCCCTGCAAGACGTTCGTCTGCCATCCACTCGCCCACGTGGTCCGCCAGGATGACGTAGTGTTCTTTTTATTTCCTATGAGGCTGAGCGATGGCCACATGCTGACCGAGGATGACGTCAAATTGAGAGCCGCTTTGTGACACGCGAAGAAGCCGCCGCTAAATGCCCTGACGACATAAGGCTACACTACAGCAATGCGGACGTCGACCGCTATAACGCACGTTGCCTCGACGCCGCAGACAACGTAGTATGGCATCCCGCATGCGATAACATAACTGGCTATATGAACCAGCAGGTACACAGGAATGCCCTGAACAAGGTGGCCAAAATGAACGCACGCGACATGGTTAGTCTGGCGGCCTCAATTTTTCTGATCATCGGTAAGCCGTGCATGGTCACAGCCATGATCGACGTAAGCGATAGCCTCGTTAATGAAAACATAGGTGCCTTGTGGTAGATCGAGCACGATGAACACGGCAATCTCTTGCGGCTGTGGCTTGAATTTGCAACGTCCACGATGGGCGTTGTAGTCCCAGCCAGGACGAAGCACATCACTACCTCACGCCCTCAATTACCTTCGGGAGCCCTAGAGACAACTGAGTGGCCATGCATTTTACAGATATCTGAGGTACGACTCGACCGAAGAGTTCCAAACCAAGATAAAAGAAACATAATCTACTTACTTGAATGCTCAACGTGTTACATGCAATACATCGGTCTAACGGAAACATCATTTCGTATCGGTTTCCACAATCACAGACCACACGTTCACAGTGTGCCACACCTTCTATTATCTAAACATGTATGGCTGACAGGTGATTCATTTGACAAAATCATGGTGACGATATTATGATCAGGCTTCAAATCGCTCCATGATCGCGATGTTCGAGAATCCTTTCTAATCCTTGAATTTAATACTGTATCGTCGGTATTAACGATAGCTCAGGAAAAGTGTCGTGTCTTTCTGTGATGTCTTGATGGTCGAATTTTCGTTATATCTTTATTCAAAAGTGTCACACATATCAGCCATGAAGTTGAATTATGTAACAATCGCTATAATTTTATTTCTTCATGTGCAACCCTCGACACTAGTGTGGTAAACAGCTCATCTTATAAGTGCTTGTGCATGCCCCTGATTCATAATAATAATAGAGAGTTTGAGAATTGGGGACCCAAGACGCTGGGCCCCCAAGCTGCGTTCGGCAGCCTGCCCTTGCGTTTGGATGATCAGCAGAGTTTGAGAATTGGGCCAATGCAGACTGCGTTGGTTCAAGCGCATGCAGCGTCACGCGTGACGAAATTTAAACTCATGCGAGATGCGGGCCATACTGCGCCATGACCCGCGCTGTGTCTGTGTCTTCTCGCTGGTGACCCAAGACGCATTGGGGCCCCACGCTAGTTTTGAATTTTTGCGCCTCGGGTCAACGCGAGTGCAAGAGCCCAAGAGTGGATTGGGTTCTGCGCATGCTCCCCGGCGGCTCGCAAGCTTCTTGGGTCACCAAACTCCTTGGGGCCCCAATTTTCAAACTCTCAAATATCTCGGGTTTCTCTAGCACAGGGAAGTGCTTGAGATTGAAAACCCGCTACCATTACTATAAATACATCGCGCGCGCGCGTGTGTGTGCCTGTGTGCGTGTGTGTGTAACAATACGCAATAATAAGTATGCACTTGGTGGTTGAAGTGCGCACTAGGGGCCGGATTTCGCTATCGCGTTCAACTCCCAAAGGCAAAGCTTATCATCATCATCATCATCAGCTTATCTACGCCCACTGCAGGGCAAAGGCCTCTCCCATGTTCAGCCAATCAACCTGGTCCTGTGCTTCTCAATATCATCTCAAACTTCTCAATATCATCTACACACCTTATTTTCTGTCTCCCCCTCAGGCGTTTGGCATCTCTTTGAATCCAGCCAGTTACCCTTAATGACCTCCGGTTATCCTGCCACCGTTCTACGTGCCCGGCGCATATCCATTTGTTCTTCTTGATTTCAACTAAGATATCCTTAACCCCCGTTCGCTGCATGATCCACTCTGCTATCTTCCTGTCTCTAAAGGTTACACCTATCATTTTCCTTTCCATTGCTCGCTGCGTCGTCCTCAATTCAAGTTTAACCCTTTTTGTAAGTCTCCAGGTTTCTGCTCCGTAGGTAAGTACAGGTAAGATGCAGCTGTTATATACCTTCCTCTTGAGGGATAGTGGTAGACTACCATTCATGATTTGAAAATGCTTGCCAAATGAGCCCCATCCCATCCTTATTCATCTAGTTATTAAATGCGAAGCATTTCTTAGCGAACTTCTGCGACTTTGAGCGTATCTATCTATCTATCTATCTATCTATCTATCTATCTATCTATCTATCTATCTATCTATCTATCTATCTATCTATCTATCTATCTATCTATCTATCTATCTATCTATCTAGTCGCCTACGACTTTGTGCTCTCCTGGTCGCTTGGTTAATCGAATGTACACCAAAATTGGTATGGCGTAACATGACTGTATGACGAACATAAATGAGAAGTCATAACACGAAAATCGTGACACGCATGTCATGTACAGCATGACTTACGTGCCACGCTCATGGAGCGCTGGCGGCCGTTTCGCTAGCTTTATATGCACCAAAAAATTGGTATCTTGCGACGTGACTGTGTAACGAACATAAATAACACGAGTTAACATGAAAATCATGAAACGCATGTCATGTACAGCATGACTTACGTGCCACGCTCATGGAGCGCTGGCGGCCGTTTCGCTAGCTTGATCTACCCCGAAATTGGTATTACGCGACGTGACTGTGTGACGAACATAAAAACACAAGTTAACATGAAAATCATGACACGCATGTCATGTACAGCATGACTTACGTGCAACGCTCATGGGGCGCTGGCGGCCGTTTCGCTAGCTTGATCTACCCCGAAATTGGTCTTGCGCGACGTGACTGTGTGACAAACATAAATAACACAAGTTATCATGAAAATCATGACACTCATGTGATCTACAGCATGACGTACGTGCCAAGCTCATGGTGTGCTGGCGGCCGTTTAGCTAGATTTATATACGCCAAAATTGGCATCTTGTGACGTGACTGTGTAACGAACATAAATAACACGAGTTAACATGAAAATCATTACAGCCATGTCATGTACAGCATGACTTACGTGCCACGCTCATGGGGCGCTGGCGGCCGTTTCGCTAGATTTATATACACCAAAATTGGCATCTTGTGACGTGACTGTCTAGCGAACATAAATAACACGAGTTAACATGAAAATCATGAGACGCATGTCATGTACAGCATGACTTACGTGCAACGCTCATGGTGCGCTGGCGGCCGTTTCTCTAGCTTGATCGACCCGAAGTTGGTATTGCGCGACGTTACTGTGTCACGAACATAAATAATAGGAGTTAACATGAAAACCATGACACGTATTTTCCTCAATGACATACAAGGCGATGTATGCAGCTCTTTGCTGGCTGCTTCGCATTACATCGATTCCCACAATGCGTGGGATCTGCCGGCTTTTTCACTCTCATGGTTCGGCTCCACGGTTACTACGTGTCCTAAGTAGACGTACTCGTCGTACTCGTTTACAACTTCCAGTGCCTCGACACCTATCGCAAAGCGCTGTTCTCTGCCAAGATTGTTTCGCATTACTTTAGTTTTATGCATAATAATTTTCAGACCTACTCTTCTACTTTCCGTATCCAGTTCAGTAATCATCAGCTGTAACTCGTCTACCGCGTTACTCATGAATGCAATGTCATCAGCGAATCGCAGGTTGCTGAGATACTCTCAATTAACTCTTATCACTAATTCTTCCCAATCTAGGACCCTGAAAACCTCCTGTAAAAACGCGGTGAATAACATTGGAGAGATCGTGTCTCTCTGCCGTACGCCCTTCTTTATTGAGATTTTGTCGCTTTCTTTATGGAGGACTATAGTGGCTGTGGATCCGCTGTAGATTTCTTTCATTATGTTTGTATAGGCTTCGTCGATGCCCTGATTCCGCAGTGCCTGCATGACTGCTGATGTCTCCACCGAATCAAATGCCTTCTCGTAATCTATGAAGGCTATGTATAGGCGATGCGCAAAGCGCCGACGACGCCATCTGCCGCCACGGCTCGGAAGCGCTGACGGGTCCCGGCGAGCAGTGTTCCTGCGAGCGAGTGCACGGATGGATTTGTTTTCGTCGTGACTTAACGACTCTGTCGGGCCTCAGCGATGTCGAAAAATAACTGCTGCGTTGTCGGCTGCTCAAACACACACAAAAAATTGCAGGAACGCACTTGTACAGGTTTCCGGTGCTATTTCATGAGCGAGAGCGACGGCGGCGGTGGATTGCGGCTGTACGACGTAGAAAGTAAGCAATCGCGCTTTGTTTACGGCAGTGTTAGAACGATTACCGTGTTTTTATTTCTCCATTTATGTCGCTACGTCTTCAGCGGACGCTACTACGTTTACACTTGGTAGCCTCGCCTGCATTGAAGACGCTACAATGCACATGAGGTTGTTATCGCTGATAAGACGCGAAGCCTAGGCTCTCTTGAAACACGAGTGGCGCGAAGCGCAATGCCAGAGAATGTGGGCAAGTTGACGGCTCCTTTACAAAAGCGCCGTGGAATCACACGTGTGCTGCACAAAATCGGCTGCATTCTACCTATTGATGGCACTGGAATGCGATCATCGGTGCAGAATGTTCGCTGTGCGCTTCTGCACCGATGATGACAAGTGTATCGTTTATTTTTTCACAATGTTTATCGTGCTGGTTTCAAAGTTTTACCAACGCTGACTCTTCGCGTGGCCGCACCTGTGAAATCTATACGCCGGTGCGACAGCGCTCCCTCAAAATGTACTATATAAACACATGGCACGTAAACGAAGCTACTGTGTCGAGAAAAAACGTCGGTTCACGCGTCAACGCATGCAGGCATTATTGATCACGACGTTGTAACGAAGGCGGTGTACTTACGATGAGCTCCACTTCGTAGGGAACCTTGTTGACGCTTGTCTGTGGCAAACACTTGGCGCGTATGGTGACGTACATTGTCGTCCCACACAGCTTTGACATCCGACACATGCCCACTATTATAAAGTGCGGCTCCTTTGAGCACACTATCGCCGCAAAAGTAATTATCGGGATGCGCACAAACGGCAAATCGCACGCGCGCAAATGAAGCGTCTGCTACGCGACCCACCAGCGGTTCCAACGGCCGCCGCTCCGCGGCTTTCAGTGGCACTCCTATAGGCGCTGCGCATCGCGGATAGGGGTTGGTTGTATTCCGCGCATTTCTCTGTCACGTGATTGATAGTGTGAATATGGTCTATTGTGGAGAAGCCTGTACGAAATCCTGCCTGGTCCTTTGGTTGATTGAACTCTAATGTCGTATTAATTCTGCTAGCAATTACTTTTGTGAATAGCTTGTAGACAACGGACAGAGAAGCTGATGGACCTGTAATTTTTCAGGTCCTTGACGCTGGTGAGGATCAGGTAACATCAGACCTGTTGGAAGACGGTGGAGGCATTATGTTAGAAAAAATTTGCAGTGGCTTAGCTCGGCTATGCAAGGATATACGTAGCTTTAGCAAAGGTTCAGCTAATTATTCTTAGCTTTCCAGGTTGCCTAGGATTATTAGCCTTCTGTCGATTCTTCGTACGCTGCACCGCTAATTGACAGGCGACTACTTCGGGATCCGATGAGATAAGCTTCTCAGCTCTTCTGCGCCGTTGAGCAGCATTTGCGCTCTCCTTCTTCATGGCGTTACCCACCTGCAAACGCCAGTCAGAGGCGCTATCATTCGGCTCCGGCGCAGTGTCAGACGGTGACCGCACAGCGAGGGCGAATAGCTGCACGCGCGCCGGCGCCAGTACGTCTACCTCGGCTACGACGTCACTCCTCTGGAAATCGCAGACCGGCGGCAGCGAGTCGCGCGCAGCAGCGGCGGAGTGCGCCTGAGATCGCGGTGGCGGAGAGCGCGGAGAAGGGGAAAATGGTTTTCCCTTTCATCCCGAAGTGTATGGACCTTCCCTTCAAGCGCGGTAATCGCATGCTTGCCTTGTTCACCCGTTAACCTTCTTTTTTCCCGAGCCACATACGTAGCCCTGTTTCTTTCGCCCTGTCTATTTGCTATTTATTTCTTGTTTGTTTGTGTGTTCTGATTCCGCCTCTTGTCAAGTTCTAACAAATTGCGACACTGTATGTCAGTATGTATGTCTCTCCCTCTCTCACTTTCTTTTCTTTTTCTTTTTTTGCTGTTGTTGTTCTGACCCCTCCCCTTCTCCCCTTCCAACGAAACGCGACGATGTATGCATCTCTATCTGTGTTGCGACAATCTGTGCTTAAACCCCAACGCAACGTCATAATGTCATCTTTGATAAAGGCCGGTCCCCGGCCGAAAGCTCAGAATAAACGTGATGTTTCTCACTGTGACTTCCTCTCACACACACACACATATATATATATATATATATATATATATATATATATATATATATATATATATATATATATACATATCATTTGTTATGAATTGTATACATTTTCTGAATGGATCAATTTAACACAACTAGGTCACTCTCTTCTTCTGCTCCATTCGTCTTCCTATAAAACATCCATCTGCAAAGCGGGATCTGAAAAGCAGACTAAGTCGTACACAAATAATTTCTGCGTTCATAATGACCGTAATTTCAACACAGGAAACAATAAAGGAAAACAAGCATGTGTGCTATCTAACGTCATCTGAAGCTTTGCAGTGGCCAAGCCATGTAAACAAACGATGAGGAGAAGGGGATCAATTTGAAAAACGAAATGTTGCCACTATCTTACCAGTTCATTGTTTTTCACATTGTTGTGTTATAGCTTATCCTCATTGCTATATAAACTGCTCATTCTGCAATCTACTTTTATACCCAAAGCGACCGATTTATTCATCTTTCTTCGTCTCACGTCCATTCAAAATTTCCCCTTATATTAACAGTCGGTTTCATGGCCCATCCCCCGTAGTGGGTAGGAGCCAAGGTTCAATGCCCAAATAAGCAAGCAAGCTAGCAGCCCTAAAATTGCCCGATTGTCAAATAGGCCGACTTGCAGTACTGCGAAAATTGTCATGCGGCGGCGCGTTTTGGGGCATGTGGCCCCGAACACCGCGAGCTCCGCGTCAGTGCAAATGTCGAAAATATCGGTCCGCTCAACGTCTTCGCGTCAGCCCTCAAGGAGCAACGGCCACGCAATGCCAGCCAGCCTCACCACCATATCAATCACCGGTCCATCGGCACCGAAACCTGTCTCTCTCAGCCGACAGCCACTGGCAGTAAGTGCTTCCTCATATGCGCAGCCCTCTGATCGCGTGTCGTCATGCAGCGTTGGCAGCACACGCCGGGGTGCATCTCAGCGAACGTCTCTTCGGAGCGTCGGGAGCTGCAGGAACACATGGTCGAGGGGGCCGTCCATACTCACGGGACGAAGCCTATCTAGATCAGCGTGGCCGCAAGCGGTATCCGGAGTTACCCTCGCTGAAGGTATAAGGCAAGCCTACTCTGCTACTAGAAACACCAGCTACAGCGGCCTCAATAAACAGAGCCTCGGCAATGTGGGCGCACACGGTGCGGCATCCTCTCGATGCTCACAGGCCGCGTCGTACTCACAGGTGCTGCATTCGTCGAAATTGGCCGACAGGAGGTCGCGTGAACTTACGACAGTGCTGAGCTCCGTCGACGTCGATATTAAGCATGCGCCTCGGCGAGCCACCTCTAGGTCGGCGGGGCTCGACTACTCGCAGTTTCGTCCACCCGCTAAACTTTCGACCATCGACATGCGACCGGTCAGCATACTGCCGCCGCAATTCGAGTCAGCGTTCGGCTCCACTTCGATGAGCGGCACGTTCGACAAATATCAAGCCCACCGAAGCTTCATACACCCTGGGCAGGCACCTGGGCAATTTGAAGGAGCCTTGTCACCCAGTGTGCTGGTGCCGCAGTCCACGTCACAGGGTTCATTGTTATCGCCGGGGCCTTTCAATGCTCGACGAAGCGATTCAGATCCAAGCACGTCCAAATCACACGTACAATCGCCCCCTGAGAATATTCAAGTGAAGAGCGACGGAGCCACTGTTTCATCTCCTCAAGCCATCGAATATAAGCCCTTGCAGCCACCGACAGAACAGTCTAAGAAAACTGAAGAAAATTCGCCCCAACCGGCAGCTCAGCAGTCACCACTGAGCTCTATTGAATTCTCACAGACGCGACCGATACCAGAAGATCTACTCACTCCACCGAAGGCCCTCGAATTTCTTCATTCACCAACAAAGCAACTTGACTCAACTTCTCCACCAAAGCCAATTGAACATTTGTTGAACCAGCCGACGTTTTTGGGCTTATCTTCTCCTGCAAAGCCCATTGATTTCACCTCACCGCAAGCGATGGCAGTTGACTTGGCTAGTCCACGTCGGCCTATTGAGTCCTCGGCGGACCAGCCAACGTCTCTGGGCTTATTTTCTCCAGAGAAGCCCACCGATTTCACACCATCGCAACTGCCAACAGAAGGCTCTAAGAAAACAGAAGAAAATTCGACCCAACCGACGGCTCAGCTGTCACCACTGAGTTCTATTGAATTATCAGAGACTCGACCAATACCAGAAGATTCACACACTCCACTGAAGGCACTCGAATTTCTTCGTTCACCAACAATGCAACTTGACTCAACTTCTCCACCAAAGCCAATTGAACATTCGCTGAACCAGCCGATGTCGTTGGGCTTATTTTCTCCAGCGAAGCCCATCGATTTCACCCCATCGCAGCCACCGACAGAAGACTCTAAAAAAACAGAAAATTCGCCCCAACCAGCGGCTCTGCAGTCACCACTGAGTTCTATTGAATTCTCACAGACGCAACCAATACCAAAAGATGCACTCAGTCCACCGAAGGCCCTCGAATTTCTTCGTTCGCCAAAAATGCAACATGACTTAACGTCTCCACCAAAGCCTATTGAACACTCGTTGAACCAGCCGACGTCTCTGGGCTTATTCTCTCCAGCGAAGCCCATTGATTTCACCCCATCGCAGCCGACGGCAGTTCACTTGTCTAGTCCGCCTCAGCCTGTCGGGTTCTCGATGGACCAGCCAATGACTTTGAGCTTAGCTTCTCCTCCGAAGCCCATCGAATTCGTCCCATCGCAGCCGATGGCAGCTGGCTCGCCTAGCCCACCTCGGCCTATTGGATCCTCGATGAACCAGCGGTTGTCCCTGGGCTTCGTTTCCCCTACGAGACCCATCGAATCTGCCCCTTCGCCACCAACGGCAGTTACCATATCAACTCCGCCTCCGCCTATTGGATACTCTGGCGCTCAACCAATGTCAATACAGTTGCTTTCTCCACCCAAACCCATCGAACTTTTTAACACTCAGGGACTGTCGCTACAAGTAGAAGCAAAACCAAGCGAAGTTACCGAGTACGCATCGCCATTAAGGCCGGTTGATGCCTCAAGCAACACGGCCACAAGATTGCAGCTAGTAACCCCACAATCGCCTCAATTAGCAGGACTCTCACCCACGCAACCCGAAGCCCCGCACGTGGAGATTGGTGCATTTTCACCTCCTGCTGAAGCTAATCACCCAGGAGCCACAGTACTCCAAATCAATTCCTCTGTACCTCTCCAACTCCAACTGTTACTGACGCCTCCAGAAGTCATCGAACAGCAGCCGGATCAAACAAGCCCGCCTGGCAAAGGTGCACTTGACACCACAGCAGCCAAGCCTTCGTCAGGTCCAGTGACTCCAGTTTCAGCCGTGTTATCTCCGCAGTCGAACGCAAGCAGCCTCCTAAATAGCCAGGCAACCAACCCAACGTCGTCCCTTCAGCTCCTTGACTCTTTGAACAAAGAGCAAGCTGATAAGAGTAAGGCTAAACAACCACCCTCGCTCTTGTTTACTCCCCCTACACCAGTTATAAAATCTCAACCTCGAAGGCCGACAATGACGGACGCGGCAATGGGGCGAAGACCATCTACAAAAAAGTTCTAACAAGACTGCGCATCGTCCGACAAACCTACAGTCATTGGAACAAATTGTTGATATTCGACGCACCTGATCTATTGCGATTATGTGAGCATGGGTGAAAGTGTGGTCTACCGCGAACGCAACTGGTAGGCAAACAAGCGCTCTAAATACTTTGGAATTTCGTGACTTGGAAAGTGTGTTGGTCCAGCAAATGTCCCTGTGAGTGCGCATCCACATCCTGATTAGAAGCAAAATACGTATTACAGATGTTTTCGGTTTCGAGGAAGACACACTGCTGCTTAGCTCACTTCAAATATGTCTGCGGGCAGGACAGCCACAGCTGCGAATAAATTAGAATTACAGCAATATAGTTGTGTATAGAGTCGACGCACTGGTTTTTGTTAGTAGCATCAGATTACACATTTTGCTACAAACGAATATATTCTGTCATCCTACGCAGGTAAATATACGCATAATTGTCGCAATGATGACCAATATCAAAAATATAGTCGCAGCACAGCGTGAAATGTTAAATATACTGATGTTCTTTCTAGCTTGATTATAGTGCAACGACTAGAAGCAAGTTACAAAAATAAAAATATGCGAGACTGAAACAAAGCCCTTTACTAGCCATCGAACAGAAACAAAACGCTTGGCCTGCGCGGAAAGCGCAGCACAGTCATGCGAAACCTGGCAGGGCGGCATTTCTAGAGCCCGTTATGAACTCTCTTGGGGCAAGTACACTAGCAACGTACCCACTACGCCACAAATAATTTTTGTGAAGTTGGGAAGCACCCACTATGCCATTATTCGTCATTCTGCGGAGAAGCGAGGTACCAGCTATACATCTGTGAGGCATTATGTGCACTTTGTGGATGCGACGGCTGATGTCGATGAAGAATTATGGCTGAGCCCTTTGTAATGAGTTAGAGGCCTCAAACGACTGACTAGTTATGTAATTCGCATTGTGGGACGCCCGGTCGTTATTTCCCTCTCCTGCCACGCGATACAACATACGTTAACGTGTGAAAGAGATAGAAAGAGACAGAACTTTATCGAGACCCTGAAGAAATGGATCATTGGGACCTTGTGGTTATCCTTGGTAACCAATAGAAGTGCACTAGCGAGGAACCCACTACGCTAAAAATAATAATTTTTGTCAAATAGGGAAGCAGCCATATGCCATTTTTCGTCATTCTGCGGAGAACCGTGGTACCCGCTAAACAACTGTAAAGCACTATGTGCACTTTGTCGATGCTGTGGCTGATGACAATGAAGAATTATGGCAAATCTATTTGTAATGGGTTGGAAGCATTCAACAATCCACTCGTTCCGCGATTCGCATTGTGGGAAGCCTGGTTACAGAATTCGCGTTGTGTGACACCTGGTTGTTATTTTATTCTTCTACCACGATACATTACATATGTTAAAGTGATTTCTTCCCGACATGAAGCCTGTATGGGGTCTTTCTGTAAAGCAGTTTCAAGTACCGGCATGGCTCTAATGTAGACTTCTGGGCTCTAACGCAGAGGGCCCAGGGCCGACCCTGTCCCATACTGAATTTTTTTTTTTTATTTTGTTTCTTTTTCCAATTTCGCGCGATAGCGGTGGCGGACAACTACGGCGCCAAAACCTGCCCTTGTTGTGATCTCATAACAGGTTTCGCTGTAAACATTTTCAGCAGTATTACGATAGTTAACCTTTAGACACATAGACTGTCTTCTGTGTGAGTAAGTAACGGTTGGATGTTGTGCATAACGATGTCTTCTCAATGTCACTGCGACAACGTCAGAAGTGACAAAGGAAGGTTGGGGCTGCCAGCATTTGCAAATGATTCGAAGGGATTTTTTTTTTCCTGTACGCGTATGGACTAACACTGAATCTTTTAAAAAGGCACACCGCGATCGTTTAGTGTCCTAATTTGTTGTGCGGGGGTGGACCCAAGAATAACTGAAACCGTACTCCTACGTAGCGTGTACTTTTAGTACGACGCTGCGCCGCTCGGGCGCGGGGGGGGAACTTCTGTGTCCATATGGAAGGTCGCGTAAAGCGTCAACTGGCAGCAACGCGTTTGGCTTCTCTGGTATTTCTCTCGTTTGATCTGCAGTGCATTTGTGGCAGAAATATGTTCTCACGAACAAGGCGCGGCAGTCACGTTGTCTTTTAACGCGACAGCGTTAAAGAGACCGTATGGCAGACATTCTGGTGTCAGCGTAAGCGACGTTGTCCCTGAGCAAAACCGCTAGGCATGCGCGGAAAGCGCTGCACAGTCACTGCGAAAGCTGGAAGAGCGGCATTTATAGAGCCCATTCTTATCTCTCTTGGGGCTACTAATACAAGTACACTTTCAAGGCACCCACTACGCCATAAATCATAATTTATGTCAAGTTTGGAAGCACTATTCATAATTTTGCGGAGAAGCGAGGTAGTTGCTACACATCTGTTGATGCACTTTTTTGATGCAGCGGCTGATGACAATGTAAATTTATGGCTAGGTCCTTGGGTTGGAAGCTTTAAACGACCCACTAGTTACGCAATTCGCATTGTTTGACGCCTAGCCATCATTTCACTCTCCTACGATGCTAATAACATATGTTAAAGTGAGAAAGAAAGAGAGAGATGGAAAGAACTTGATTGGCCCTGAGAAAATGGACCATGGGGGCTTTATGAGCTCTCTTGGCAACTAATATAAGTACACTTACGAGGCACCCGCTACGCTATAAAATATAATTTTTGTGAAGTAAGGAAGCAGCCACTAGGCCATTTTTTGTCATTCCGCCGAGAGCTGTGGTACCCGCTAGACATCTGTAAGGCATTATGTGCACTTTGTTGATACTGGGCATGATGACGATGAAGAATTGTGGCTGAGTGCTTTGTAATGGGTTATGAGCATTCAACGAACAACTCGTTGCGCGATTCGCATTGTGTGACGCCTGGTTACAGAATTCGCGTCGGGTGACGCCTGGTTGTTTTTTTACTCTTCTACTACGCTATATTACATATGTTAATAGACAGGTATAGTTTAGCGGGTTTAGCGGAATAGCGGGCTTAGTGGAATAGAGGGATCGAAATGCGCACGCGCAGTACACTAAACGACCCGTAGTGTTTTCCTTACACACGCTATTTTTCAGATTTAGCGTTACCGTGTTTACGTGGTTAATGTTGTGTACGAAAAACATGGCGGCGATTTTGGACGCCCGCTTCGAACTTAGTTTAGCGTTGATGTGGACGGATCCACTTCTTTCGTAGCAATAGAATGTACTAGAACATGGGAGTGCCCGGTACGAGCGTCGATAAGTGAAGCTCAAAAAGGGTCAATACGCTTGTGGCGCTGCGATCGGTAGCCTACAATGTGTCGTCGCTCAAGAGTTGCGCGCGGCTCCGCCGAAGTTGTGCAGGAGTAGAATGCCCGATTCCCACTCAAACGGCCCGGGTTTGAATCGCAGCTGTAGATGGTGTGTTTTTATTCTCAGTGTCACCTTTTCTAGCTGTATTGGTTTTCCTTTGTTTCTTAAAACTAGCTTCACTTGCTACGTGTTGCTTCAATATGTAACGCCAAATGTGAAGTAAAATAGAAGAAATTTGACAGTGAACGTAGTTACTTGCAGCGCCACTGCCTGGGATTCAACAAAAACGTAAAGTATTGCCTTCGAGATTTTTGATAATACGAGACTCGAAACGAAATTCCGCATTTTACGTTACCTTTTGTAGCAATACGTAAAAACTGAAGCTAGTTTTAAGAAACAAAAGGAAACCAATACAGCTCTTAGAGGTGACACAAAGAACAAAAACTCACCTTCTACAGCTGCGATTCGAAACTGCGCCTTTGGAGTGGGAAGCGGGCACACTACCACTGCACCACTTTGGTGGAGTCGCGCGCGACTCTCAAACGACGGCACATTGCAAACTACCGATCGCAGCGCCACAAGCGGATTGACCCTGTTTGGACTTCACTTTCTGTACATTGGCGCTGCGGCCGTTCCGAGCACTCCCCTGTTCTAGTACACCCTACTGTAACTGTCCAATATGGTTCCTTCCCGACGTGAAGCCTCTATAGGGTCTTTTTGCAAAGAAGACTCGAGCACCCATGTCCAGGAATTCGGGACATCGACAACTAGCGCCATCTGTTGCGTTGGCTGCTGAGTGGCAGCGTCACTGAATGGGAAACGACCTGTAAACATTTATTGTAGTGCAACGCCTCAATATACGCTTAAATCACTTCGTCCGTATAATCTGGGAGTCATCATCTCACAGTGCGAGAAGTTTTGCTTTATTCCCATAAACTTCCTGGGTTCGAGAACCACTTTTATGTGCAATGTGAAACTCCATAGGAGAGAACTTAAAAATTTATATAAATACAATGCGCCCTCACTTGCTTAAATCACTGAAGTGATTCAATCCCGATGATTCAGTCTTCGCACCTGTGAAGTTTCGCTGATGTTGGCGAAGTTTCTGAGGTTCGACGGGAACTTTTGTAAAATGGTGCATTGCAGCAAAACCATCTTATAGGGGTGCATGCGCTTCATAGTGTTTTCGGTGGCCCCAAAACACGTGAAAATGTCAGTGTTTTTATACAAGTTTGTTTTTCTTGAAGCTGCTCAAGATATGGATTGTATGAATACTGTGGAGTTCTTCAGTTGATAATTAGCAATGAGAAATCGTAGGTTAATTAGAGCAGATGATCAAAAAGGAGAATAGTTCCTCGTAATTCAAAGCAAGTAAGAATTAACAAGAGACATTGATACGCATACGAATCTTCCTCTATTGAGTATGTGTAATGAAAGGTACTAATGAATTTAACAATTTATTTAAAACTTATTGGTGAAAGCGGTCAGTACAGAAGGACATATATCATATTATAGGTAGTATTGCACCGTACACCATTGATACTAGATGGCTGTCGCATGTAACTAGCATTAGCTACTCTTATAGCTAATTACTAATAAAAGGTATGAAAGATATGGTAATCGTACTCTGGAATTATTAATACTTACACTTAGTGTTAATTAGGAAAGGGGTAAATAAGAATAAATTAATCGGAGGATCGCGTTGTAATGCATCACATGGAGTGGAGACGAAGACGATGAAAGATATAAGAATCTTAAGTTGCTAGTTAGTGATTAGGGTATTTTAGCCTAATTAGATGTAAGAATCTCAGGTTGCTAATTCGTGATTAGAGGTCTTTTAGCTTAATTATTATGGATAATTAACCAAATTGGCAATGACGTACCCGAAAGTATTCACACTGACAGGTTTACTCATCAACATTATGCACATTTGCACCCTGACGATATGTCATCACTAGTAACAAGGAAATCACAAATTTTAGGCTCATAATAGAAGGCTTTCAGTATAGAAGCATACGTACATGAAATGTATACGGCATTCAATGTATGAAATTAAGATCAGAGATAGATAATAACATGGAATTACCTTTAGTGGTAGTGATCGATGGTTAGTAGTCAGAGATGATATTGGGGGAAAATCCATGGAACCGAATGATTAAAGGTGACAAATGAAATTTTATGCAAGAGAAACATATTTTATAGTTTATTAGTGATCGTTGTAGGCAGTTATCAATTGTGGGTAGACGGTCAATAAATTAATAGGACGATATCATTGTAATGCATCAAATGAAAGTATACAGGGAGAGGCTGAATACATTTAAAGTGTTTTGCTAATTGGCAATTACGGGCTCTGCAGCACAATTACAATATTTATTTTTACAGCAGAGCTGTTATGTCCATCGTTTGTCCGACTCGCGATGTAGACAATGATCATCATGTCGGCGTGTTCAGCATAACTGTGCCTAGTTAGGCCAAGTGAATCATAGCCAATCCTAATTAAGCCTAGCTGAGCAGGGCAAAGCCTAATTAGCTAGGCATAATTAACTCAAAGGCTAATTAGCGATTATTAAGCCGAGTTGAGATTCTTGTTGCATAGTCGTGCTGCGCTCAGCAAGATGTGCCGAGCAAATGCTAATTAAGACTAAGTAATAGTGAGTTAATTAGCGTTAATTATGCTAAACAGTTCATTAGGCTTAGATTGACTTCGAATGCAAGCTAGTCGAGGCCGAGCCTCGAATGTGCGAGTTAGGCTAGTTAAGCTAATTAAGTTATAATTAAGGCTAGTCTGACTTGGGATGCAAGCTAATCGGGACCAAGTCTCAAATGTGCCACTAAGACCTATTAAGCTATTGCATGTCGGTGGGCTCGTTGGTTTGGTAGCATTGTAACGAAAAAACAGCACATGAATATAGGGAGGGAAGGGGTACACACACGAGCGTTTTGTGTGTGCCCTTCCGTCCCTGTCTTCTCGCGCTGTTTTTCCGTTACAGTGCTATCAAGCTAATTATTCTAATTACCCTGCCTAAGCAGATTCATTTGGTGTTGTGATTTACTTGTGATTGGTACTTGTGATTAATTTGATGTTGTGATTTACTGGTGTTGTGACCTACTTGGTGTTGTCATTACCAAGCGATACCCAATGGAACCCTATCAGCACCTAGTCTATATACTCGTGATTTACAGTGTGATCCCGTGAACACTTCGTGCATCGGCCAGGACCAGCCAAGTGTCGACCAGCTCCCCTCTAGCCCAGCTTTGCCCGACTCAGTGCAAGCTGCGCGAATTTTTAAAATTAGGTTAACCCAGAATTCACATTAAGAATGACTTATTATATGTTGATCTACATTCGCACCTTGGCATGAAGTGCATTACTAATTAATGGCGACGATGAATTCAACATTTTAAATGTAGGGGTGAAAGCTGTCAGTGTAGGACATAATTAAGATAGGTAGCTAGTATACCAATCTATGCAGTTATAGTACGATGGCGGGAAATAATAGAATGTCGTTAATTATTAGCAGCAATAAATATAATTAATTTGTAATCAATTATAATTATTCGTTTTATATAGATGCCATTTATCACTGACATGTGCCACAAGAAACATTTACGAGAGATCACGATTAAAAGGAGTACTGCGTGGAAAACAGCGCAAAAACTGGACGAAGGCTAAGGAAAAATATTCGGCAGATCTCACGCGTTGTGGGAATCGGTTTCGTGCGAAGCAGTCATCGAGTACCTTTATGCTGTATTTTATGGCTTTGAGCCAAGCGTTACGAGGTGGATCGACGTGCTTTTGTAAGTGTAGAAGCTGTGTGCACATCGTGGGCTTACCAGGCACGTCGACAATACTGGTGTTTAAATGGTAACTTATGGTGCGACGTAACGTCAGCCCTCACGTTAGAGCACATACGTCAGTATTATACAAACTAAGTTCACTTTATGGTGCAATCATGTGAATATCATACGTAACTTTCGTTAATGTAGGGGTCGAGCAATGCTTCAACTTCAATGTAGCTTGCTGAATCATAGGAATACAAATGTAATGCTTATTAGACTGCTATAAAAGCGGAGCCATCACTGCAACCACAGACGTTAATCTGATATGACGTCTGTATCGCAGGAGTACATATTTAGTGTTTATTGCTTTCTTGTAAAATTAGATAGCCAGCACCACAACCACTACTGACGTTGCACCAACATTACGCCTGCATAGGCTGTTTTTCCAAACCAGTTTATAGACCTGGCGCGGCTCTGTTGTAGAATAGCTGATTGCCGCGCAGAATGCTTGGGTTCGATTCCTGCTGGGATCCTAATTTTTATTCTTTCCAATCGTCGGGTCAACGCTGCCGATGTCGGTTTCTCTTAACGCTCTCGCATTTAAATTACCAATGTCTGTTCTCGCCGTTCCTGGGTAGATATAAACTCCCTATCCCCTGTGGCGTATACCCGTACTCCGCGGCCCGTGGTACACGGGTATGTGCCACACGTTCTGGAGAATAGTGTTTGACGACGTACGCGACAGGATTTTCACATTATTCATGCCGTCACCCGACAGTCATATTTGTCAAATCCTCTTACCCTCCCATGCCAATTTCGGTCTACACCAAGTTAGGGAGGCGATCAAGAGAGCACCGAGACGTAGGCAGCTAGATAGATAGATAGATAGATAGAAATGTTCAAAGTGTGAAATGTTCGCTAAGAAATGCTTCGCATTTAAAACAACGCAAGCGCTGGTACATTGATGAGTTATGCAAAACACTGGGTGCAAAAGAGCCTGATGCAAGAGAAACAAATTGCAGAAGGCTGTGTTGAAGGGTGAGTTGCTACATGTTACTGCGTTGAAAACTGCCTGAAAACGACCCGAATGCTAAGAAAACATAAGAACAGCGCTTGTGTTGTTTGTTACCCTTCGTCCCGTTTTCGCGCTGTTTTCAACGCAGTAACAGGTATACCAACTGGTCCTTCAAGAGACCCTTTTGCAATTTAAAGGAGTAATTAATTGAATTGATAGTTAGAGGCAAATAATAATTAAGTGTAGAGACATAGTAAAAATTAATTGAGGGATATGATTGCAAAGCATCAGATGATAGGCTAAAGAGAGAGGGTGAAAAGTAATCTCAGAACGCCCCGCGGGAGTGTGAAACACTATAGGAAAAATGTGTGCATCGAGCGAGCCAGCCGTTCGGTAGCCCGCTGCTCGTTGGCTCCGCGGGAGTACGAAACGAAACGAAACACGTTGAATATTCTTACATCCTAAAACAATTCACATATCCGAACGCATCTGCATGTATCTCTACGCATAAAATGTGAAAGGAATAACGCAGTCATTGTAGGTATTGCCGAGCGTATGTATGTATATCGGACGTAGCATTTAAACGACACGTGTGTTACCGCGTGCCGATGCCGTCAAGACGTTCTGTCGTCATCAATATGAGCCGAACACCGAATTAATGTTTAGTGTACGAATACTTGTAATGCACTAATGTGAATGGGGCGTACTGAATCGCCATAGACACATTTCCGTTTGAGTATTTGGTGTAGTGAACACTTTTGCGCTTGCTCGCTGCGTTTAGCCGCTATGGCCTATTTAAAAAGTAATTTCAGCGTTGCAGGCCATCTTGCTCACTACTATACATATCTGCGGCATACATTCACCTGCTAGCCATCACGCGAAAGCACAACCAGCGTTTCTAAAATGCAACAACTGCAGTAAGTATCAACGAAGTTCGTAAAAGCTTATCATTTGATGCCTATATGGTGCGAGCGACGCGCGCCGGGTCTATCTATAATTTATTTCAGTATACTTTATACTTGAATGTAATTTTTTTTTTTTCAGTAAACGCCAACTGTACTCTCTCGAGTACTCTTTGAATATCACAACCTCACCTTCAGCTCGTCGACAGTGTCGACGGACGTTGATTCCAAATGGATCCGCGAATTGCATAGACCGCTCCTGAACTTCATCTAGGAAGACGAATTGTATTGTTTTATTTAATTTATGCTGTAGGGGCAGGGGACACGGCCCGGCTCGCACGTGACTAACTTCGTCCCATGTTTCTATTAGTCATCTAGAACGGACGAAGTCTCAAAGCGGTGAAGAGCAAAACTGTGTACTGGCAAAAACCAGATGTATGCACTTAGGGACAAGACAAAGGCACTAACCCTATGGAGCTTAAACAGCTGAGGAGTTTTACGGAGATCTGTACAGTAGCCGGGGCAACCAGGAAGATAATGTAAGAAGTAGTAGCAGCCCAGAGGAATTGGAAATACCAGCGGTAACGACAGGGGAAATGAGGAAAGCCTTGGAGGGAAAAAGAGGCGAAGCCCCTGGTGAGGATTACGTAACATCAGATCTGTTGAAAGAGTGGACAGACTGTGTTATAAAAACTGGTCACCCTGTATACGAAATGTCTCTTAACGGTGAGGGTATCAGAATCTTCGAAGAATACTAAGATCATGTTAATCCATTAGAAAGGGGACGTCAAGGACTTGAAAAATTGCAGACCGATCAGCTTACTGTCCGTTGTCTACAAGCTGTTTACAAAGATAGTAGCTAATACCATTAGGACAACATTAGAATTCAGTCAACCAAAGTACCAAGCAGGATTCCGTACAGGCTACTCGACAATAGACCATACTTACACTGTCAATGAGGCGATAGAGAAATGCGCGGAATATAACGAAACCCTATATATAGCCTTCATAGACTACGAGAAGGCATTTGATTCGGTCGAGCATAAGCAGTTACGCAGGCGCTACAGAATCAGGGCGTCGATGAACCATATTTAAAAATACTGGAATAAATCTTAGGTTTAGGTGCACCTTAAAGAACCTCAGGTGGTCAATAATTCCGGAGCCCTCCGCGACGGCGTCCCTCATAATCATATCGCGGTTTTGGGACGCTAAACCCCAACAATTATTATTATTATTATTATTATTATTATTATTATTATTATTATTATTATTATTATTATTATTATTATTATTATTATTATTATTATTATTATTAACACATGGTACTGGCAGTGTGTTGCTTTATGTAAATTGAATTACCAAAAATGAAAGCTCGAAGCCTTTATATTCAACCTGGTTGAATGTTTTCTCCGTAGTGCATTGGTTTAAACCGCACTCGTCTTAGGCGTCAAGTCGTGTTTTGGATTTCTCATCTTGCAATATGACCGAAAAAAAAATACAAAGACCAGGAGAAGCCATTTCTTGACTTGTACCCCGCGAAAATACACACTGCGGTGTAGCTTTTAGCATGCGACAACAGCGCCAGAAGACGGCCTAGCGAGCAAAGCAAGTAAAACTAGAGGAATATCATAACCTTCTCCCTTTATATATGTTTTTTTTTATCCTGCGACAAGAGCATCCGTAATTCCGAAGTGTCCACGTGCGCATTCACGTGGCTACTTGCGGATTATTAAAATAAGCAGATGATAGAACATGCATAACATTAATTTAGGCAAAACTGGGTATGTGACACTATCGCGTTAATGATGAAGTGTGTGTACGGGGTTGTTTTTCACGTATTATTTCTGTTGTCCCCTAGCGGTCTATGTAAATAATAATAATTTAAAAAATTTTACGTGCCATAACCACATTGTCATTATGAGGCAAGCCGCAGTGGGGAATTCTGTAATAGGTTTAAGCACCTGGGATTCTTAAACGTGCACCTACATCAAAGCAAGCGGGTGTCCTACATCAAAGCAATACGGCCGCTATGGCAGGCAATCGAACCCGCTACCTCGCGCTTAACAGCGCCACACTTTATCTGCCAATCGCTCCCACGGCGGATACACATTATGTCGGTGGCGCTGTAATGAAATTTATTTAGCTGACGCTAAGGAGATCACAGTAGCCTATGCTCTGGAGGGACATTAATTAATTAAACTACTTTAACGTCCGTAGTCAATTGCATTGGTCGTCCCACCCTCACCCTGAAGCATTTTCAACCTCGCCCGTTGTTGCACAGCCTCCGGGTATCGGCCCACTCGAGTTTTGGTACCAATGGTGTTCGCGCCGCAAGCCGGATTTTTAAAATCACGAGCCATACAACGCTCTCGCCTTAATGAATGATAGCTACTTAGCACCATCTGACGGCGCGAAGTGTTCATTGGCATTATTGTATGATTGAGACGATGACAATGAGGAATGCGAGGAAACCGAAGAATTTTATCATCTAAGATTTCTGACCAATTCGCGGTCAGTAGATTAGCAGGTGAACATCGTGTCCAATTTAAAATAATAAAATGTAGTCCGTGCATCTCGGAGGGGGCCACACTTCCTGCGAGATGTGAGTCGCGCACTACAGCACACTGCTTTTAGCGTCATTGATTACAGCACGTGACTTAAGTTAACCTCCCATTGCGAGACGCTCAATGCGGTCACTCTAAAGGCGTCGCGAAGAAAAACAGAAAGAAGGTGGGGCTCGCCATGTAAGCAAAACAGGACACATCGCCTACGATACGTAACGGAAGGCAGGGAAAAAACTCCGCTTGCAGAGTTCCTTCCCTGCATCGCCTTGGCGAAGGTATAAGGCCAGCGTTAATAATAACATCTGGAGTTTAACGTCCCCAAACCCCGATATGATTATGAGAGACGCCGTAGTGAAGGGCTCCGGAAATTTCGACCATCTGGTGTTCTTTAACGTGCACTGATATCGCACAATACACGGGCCTCTAGAATTTCGCCTCCATCGAAATGCGACGGCCGCGGCCGGGATCGAACCCGCGACCTTCGGGTCAGCGGCCGAGCACCATAATCACTACTCCACCGCGGCGGACAAGGCCTGCGTTGACAAGAATGTTTGCCTTCTGGCGGCACGGTAACAGGGCATCAATGCCTTCCTACTCTTGCAATAGTGAACAGCGAACTTATTGACAAAAAAAAAAAAAAGACATTCGTGAAAGTTTGCTCAGCTTGCTCCAAACATCGCCTGGTGAGGTGCTACGTTGTCTTACGGTAAACAAACACACGACACAGAGAATAAAAATAAAACGGCTTTTCGAGACCTTTCCACGTCCCTCGCTCAAATAAATGAAATATTTCAGCTCGTAATCAATATATTAAACGGGTCCTGACGAGGGGCCTTTTAGCGAACTTTACCATGTAAAAATAGAAACGCGCTATTCTTTCCCGAATAAAGCTGGCCGCAAGAGCCGTGTTTCAAGCCGCGACCTCCTACATTTCTGCAGACTAGCATAGGCAGTCAAACAAGAAGGCAGGTTTCTCGATAGTTTATATGAATCTAATCTGTTTCATTACTCTTTCACTAACACTTAGCAGAGAGGGAAACGCGGCCTGTGTAGCATGTCATGCGTAAGTCAATGCACTTTCCGACGTATAGGTATGTTATTTAGAAACAAAAAGCGCGCAGTTAAAACTAAAGCGACTTTGTTAAAACCATTCTTTTAAAGATCATGGAACAATATTCTGCATGCAAAGGTATTCATTCTTCCTTTACTTCTGCTGCTTATTGAGCTTTCAAGAAAAATGTCTGTGGTAGCGAACACGGCCAGGCGCCTCCACATAATAGCGCAAAATATTGATTTTATAAATTGAGGCCAACAAAAATTAGGGACGTCAAGACACTGCACATTCGGACACCCGCAATCGTCATCACCCCCTCCCAAGCCTGCATTGTTTTCTGGAAGTTAGTTTATTCACAGTACAAAAACAGCAGCGCTAAAGGACGCGTTCTTGCTTTCTTTTAAGAAACCCGTCGGAGCCAACATCATCGGACGAAATATATTGAAGAGGCAGGGGATGAGTGGAAGGGCACCACGCTCTTTCGAGAGTTCGTAGATATCAAGCACAGCCAAGCGACTTGTATGTGTGCACCCTTTCAGTGCAACAGAACTGCTGACTCACAGTCGGGCAGCCCAACCGGCCGCTCGTCGCATGCGTTGCGGTTTACTGTCGGCGACTGAGGTTCGTGCTCGCTGGTTGTACATCATCGTCGTGCTTTTTTTTTATGTATTGTGGTTTTCTCAATCCGCGCGATTACGGCAAGCGTCATCGCGCGAATTTTGAACGTTGAAGGTCCGTACGCCACGTGGTGTGAAAAACGTTGAACTAGAAGCGATGTCCCGAATTCCTGGGTATGTGCATGGCTCTGTGGTAGAATACTAGGCTGCCACGCATAGGACCCAGGTTCGAACACCGTTACAGCCTGGATGTTTTTTTTTTCATTTAGTTTTCTTTTTCTCTTATTCCGCCCGAGAGCTGTTACGGAGCAAATAGTAAAATTAGTGATTTCGTGCGTGCTTTTCAGAGAATTCGCCGCGCTCTGGGCTGCATAATGAAGAGAAAGTTTTGTACCCAGCTGCAAAAGACGCCGATCTTCCATCAAGTGGAGGCGGGCAATCCCGATGAAGGATCGAGTCCTTCAGTCTACCAATTCTGACTGCGAAACAGGGACGTCGCCAAGGTGGGATCGGGGGGGGGGGGCTCAAATTGCTCCCCTCCCCCCCCCCCCCGAAAATTTTCAATTTTGCTTGCGTTTACATACACGCACACATAGAAACGCACGTACGAACATACATATGTAGCGAGAGTGAGAGAGACGTTCGGCGGCCGACGTGGCCGTGCCGTTCTCGCTACTTTATTAGAAGGCCCTAGTACCAGCAGAGCGGCAGCGGCTGCCGGCGTCCAGCCTCCAGGAGCGTGAGCACGTTCCTAACTCCTCGCGCCTCGAGCTCTGAGCATGAGCTGCGCGAGAGGCGCGGCGCGTGAATGGTAAAACGATGATGATGATCGTGAGCGATGATGATGATGCCGCTACACATATAGTATAATTAAACCCCCCTCCCCCCTGCCCCCCAAAAAATATTTCTGGCTACGCCTCTGCGGCGAAATACATTTCGAGTGCGAACTCGTGTGCAAAGAATGAATGGTACACTACAAAGAACACGTCTTGTTGAACGCGCTGCAACGGGCGATATTATCAAAGGACACTGTGCCGACAAAGTTCCCTGACCGCCCCGCATACCTGTTAACTGTTGTTCTTTTAAAGCCAGTCGAAAAAATTTTGCCGCAATCACGTAGGCCGTAATTATCTGTTATAAAAATTGGCCGCGTATCTGCGTGCTTCGCTGCAAATGTCGTGTAAATACGATAGAAGAGGCGCTGTGTGAGATATGGACGCCATCTGGCAATACGTCGGGAAACATGAGTGCTGTGTTGCGTGCTGGTAGTCCCGGCGCAGCAGCAGGCGAAGACCTTTGCAGAGAAACGTCCGCACTCAACGAGTACTCTCCACACACTCTTTTATTTACACGTCGCCTGGGTAAAACAGGAACGCCAGAGCGGCGCCCACAACCGGCAGCCTGAAGGCCGCCCACAACGCTGCTTTTTCATTTTTTAAATATTTTTTTCACCTTCTTGGCCTTCTCAAAACTAAAGTTTTTCAACACCAACCCATGGCATTCGTACAGTGCAATACAGAACCGAAACCGAAACGCAACAATGAGCTCGTGCGAAGGGCACGGAGGAAGGCAAATTTCAGCGCAGTCGCATTTTCAGCTTTGTTGAAACAGCGCTCACTAGACGACGACGAAGTAAAAGAAGGCACAGGACAGGCAGCGCCTGTCCTGTGCCTTCTTTTACTTCGTCGTCGTCTAGTGAGCGCTTTATGTATGCATTTTCTATTAAAGGAACACGCCACCTTATACTTACCTAGTGATGTTGCACCTCAGATATGCATGATATTTACTTTTTGATCGACAACGTTCACAAGTATGAACAGCTGTACCAGTTCAAGACGGCTGGCCCTTGGGCAAGTGGTTCAACTTTGGCCGAGTGGCTGAATCGAGGGACGTGCCGACAAACAGAAAGACAGAAAGACAGACCAAAATTTCTGCGTTTAAGTTCCCCAAGAAAGACTATCGTCTTTAAAAAATCACAGCATATCCACGGAGTGAATGATGACGAGTGGGCGAAGCTGCGGAGGTTCATCGGTAAACCATGAATCTTCCGTGAATTCTGCCCAGCACATCATCACCGACGTGAGATCGGGCGCGTTTATACTAAAGGTTCGAAGAGTTATGACGACTTGCAGCTCACTTTAATTTTACATGTACGCTGTGAATTTCATTGTTTAGAAAACCATTGCTTTAGAAAACATCTGGCGTCTTTTGTTAAGCAGCTGGCGTCTTTTCGTTTTGCTTTAGAAACATCTGGCGTTATTTCGTTTTGCTTTTAGAAAACATCTGGCGTCTTTCGTTGGTTTATTTCATCAATCAACGGCGCTTTGAACAAAACTTTTATTGTTTAATTACGCACAGGAGAAATCTCACCAGGCACTACCTTGGAGGTAAACAATGGCTGCTAATGGGAATGAGACACAGAAGAAGTCGGCTTTTAGCTAACACTTACACTTATACTTCTACTAACGTTTCCTACTGGAACATGCCAATGGCTGCTAATGGGGAATGAGAGACAGAAGAATTCGGCTTTTAGTTAACGCGCACACTGCGAATTTTTTATTGTTCAACAACGCACAGGAAAAATCTTCCACCGGCCTCCACCTTGGAGGTAAAGATCTGGTACTAGCGTTACGACTGGTTACGCACTACTACGAGGGACGAAAGGGTGCCGCCTTAAGGAGCTTCGCCCCTAATATGCCGCGTCAATATTCATCATTTTTCGGGAGCCTGAACCAGTGACGAGCGCGAAGCTTGTAACTCGTAAAGTTATTTTGCTGTTTTATGAAGTTTTCACGTTTTCCGAATTCTGCAACTCTTGTGTATTCACGCTCGATGTGTCTGAGGAACTCGTGCCTGCAATCTCGTCCCTGTTGTGTAAACAACTGTATCAAGAGTCGTTACCCCAAAAAAATCCAGCAATTTAGTGGCTATATAGGCTTTCTAATCAAATCACGTAACTTGGATTCGAACGCTTTTTATAGCACTACCGTTAGTGTGGATGCACTGATTGGCTGGAATGTAGAAAATATGTGACAAGGCTAAAGTCATTGCTCTGCGCGCACGACATAAGGACATCCCATTCCGCATACAGAAACTCCTTGGGTATGCGATATTTAATAGGTGTGACGCGAAACTAGATGCACAAGTAGGGTAATAACGTTGAAGTATTTGTTAAACTCGGAGGAAGTGCAAATAACTCGCTCGCCTTGTCTGCGAGAAGTAGCGCCGCAGTGGCTTCCGCCTACTTTTAGGCTGCACAGTGAAATAAAAAGTGGAAATTGCGGTTTTCTTGGGTACAGCGCGAAAGAAACAGATAAGCGCTACACACCAAACGCAAAGAATATGCGGTCCAATTCGGTACTTCAGACGGCTCGCCGTTTTTCCTAACCATGTTCTGCTGGGGCGCGCCTTTTTTGAAAAGTTGTCGCGTGAGTTTCCGTTCTGACGTAACCGGTACGACCGACTTCCTCCGCGCCCGGTGCGCTCAGTTTCGGTTTCGCCTAAATCAGAGTCTTGAATTTCGGCGATTATTATCTTAAACTACCCGTTTTTCTTTTCGCAGTTTTCAAAAAATGGGCGTATCATAAATTATCACGTCCTACAACTCTTCCCTATAAACAAGGCCCTAAGGTTAATAATTAAAAAGTTAATTACCGAATTTTGTCAATTGCTCATTTTAATGTGACTAGTTGCGACAAAGTTTTTCCGCCTCGGCGTAGAGTTCATTCGCGAAAATGACAAGGGCCTGATTGTCATAGCCTTTTTATAAAAGATCTGTATTGTCTAAAAAAAAGAGAGACCTTGTATAGGGAACCCAAGCTCAAGTTTACGGCTCGACGACAGCGCCGCGCTGCCCTCTGGAGAGAAGCTCTGGCGTAATTAGGTGCAGGCGCAGCCGACTCAGTCTGTTTATCGGCCGCGGGAAGACGCGCACAAGCGCGTTGCTCAATCGGTGCGGGGAACTGAGGCGCCGTGCCGACAGCTTGGCACGCTGAACCGAGAGGCTTGCTGCGAGAAGCTACATTTCTGCGTTGGCAGAAGCGACCCCGCGGAAGCGAAAACGAGGTCCGAAGAATTGCTGTGTCGTGGCCTGCCACGACAGCGCAGACAACATCAAGGCACGCGATTCACGTGTGAAACTGTATCTGTTCCCGGGTATCGGTTCACGAGAAATAAAAGCAACAAGCGTGAATCAACGCAGTAAAGAGAATCAAGCATGTCCTAACTGACAGCGCTGTCTCGCCTTCTGTATTGGCTGTGTCAATTCACCGCTTTCGTTCGTTCCGACTACCTGAGTCAGTGCGTAACGCGGCGCATGCACGCAGCGACTACAGCAATGATTACTCGCAGTCTTCTCGCATTGTAAAAGTCCAGTTACGGTTGTAGGTCAAACAACTTTGCGTTTTGATTCCCCGTGTTCGTGAGACCTACCAGACCTTGTTGAATGTTCACACTCGCGTCATACCATTAGCTTTGCACAGTTGGTTGAATTTAACTAACTCGGCACACTGTCAGATGTTCGGCGCCTGCGATTTCCGCGTCGGAAACGTTGCTTTATCACGCCGCAACGGACGTCTGTGCATTTTCAGCAAACTTTGGCATCGTTCTGCTGGTTTGCTTTGTTTCTGTAACTTTATTAGTGTGATATATATTTAACCCACTAAATATAACTGGCACTTAATACATGCTTTGCAAATGCCACCTTGCAGTAGCCCCCTTCTGGCTTAGTGCCTTCTGACTTCTGATTTAGCATAATTTCTTTTATTCGCACGCCGCAAACGTTTGTTCACGAAAGTACACGGCTGCTACTGCAAGCATGCAATATCAAAACAACAATAATATGATTCATAGTCCACAATGCAGAACATCGATAGCGTGCACGGCTTCATTTCGGAGTGCATATGGACAATTGCGTATCTTTAACATGACAGAATGAGACTTGCCTCGAGGTATACGTCCTACACGGTGTACTCGTGACTTGGGAAATGCATTGCGCTCTTAGTCGGGCGTCGTAGTCATCGATCGTCTGCTCTTCACCATAAACGTGACTGACGAGCCGTCCTCCTTTTATCAAGTTCGCTTTTCGGAAGTGCCTGTCCAGCTTGGGGATCTTTCTGAAGCCGCACTGCAGGCGGCACATTGTGAGGCCCGCAAGTGCACCACGAGAGCTCTGCACGTGCACGGAAGCGAGCGGCAGCGCGTTGGAGAGAAGAGAAAACGTGCGTTGTTTGCCCCCAGTTTCTATTTCTCTGCCAGAGGTGGCGCTGCCTGTCAAGAGTAGCAGTGCCACTAAGCAATGCTTGGGGAGCCATATGCGGCTACATTCGGTTCAACGTATTTCACAGCATGAACAGTCGATCGTCGAAGCTTGAAAACAGAGAAAATACGCAAGCATAAGCGCTGGAACCGGTTTGATCACTCATAGTGGTTCCGCTGTGCTTTCCTTATGCGCATACGGCAAGCCGACGAGACCCCGGCGCACGGCCCTTAACTTATCCCGCCATCTGGCGCAGATAATGCGCAACCGCAGCGAGTCGTCTACTCGGGTTGGAGGCCAGTTCACACACCTCCCTTATTCTTCCATCGTGGGGAGAACAGCGGTACGTATGTACAACGCAACTCAGCTACGCTGTAAAACCGATTAAGAGGAGCATGGCGGTGCTGCCACTTGCTGTTGCCGTCGTTTTTTAATTCAATCGCGTAAGGGCAAGGCACGCTCACCAAAAACATGAGATGTATAGTAGGGTACGCATTCGGGCTGGTTGGTTCGTGATTACGAGTGAAAAACTGCGCTAAAAAAACAAGGTAACGCACAATCTCAATAAAGTTGTCGGCAAGGCAGGCGTTAGGCTGTTGTTTTCTGCCCAAAATAAGCTTGGTAGCCTGTGCCAGCAAGTCAATCGAGAGGTAGAGAGCAAAAGATGATGTACTAAGAAACACCGGCAGAAGTTTGTGCTAATGTCGTCGAGGTGCTGTGTGCAAGATTCCACTTTCTTGCGGGCGTTTTTGCGTAGGTCAAACGGGGCGGTGCGCTGACCGCATGCGCGTGCATTCGAACAAGGTTCAGAAACAATGGGAGGGCACAGCGCAACTGAGGCAATGGACAAGCACACGCAACACACACGAGCACTCGAGTGCGTTGCGTGTTCTTGTCCATTGTCTCAGTTGCACTGTGCCTTCCCATTGCTATGAACCAACTCGCCCAGATCAAAGTCTTACTTCAGAAACAAGCTAGAGATAATCAGTTATCTCTTCATTGTAATAATTGCGGTTGCCATCCATCTTTTAAAGACACCACTTTCCTGTCACAATACCATGACGAGCGCGCGTGTCTAATTCCAGAACCTTATCACATCCACAATGGCGGCGAGGCATGTGTAAGCCTCCCCTCATTTTCCGTCCTTCCGAAGGAGATGGAATTCATGTCCCATGGATCGTCTTACTGCCTCTGCGGAGGCTGAGTCTTCACTTTTGTATAGTTCCATTGCGATAGTGGTGAAGTATATTTATGCTGACAGAAGGAATAAAACACATTTGGTTGTTAGTCAGCGCCGTGGTCTCGTTTTCTTTCTTGTCCCGTCTTTTTAGCGCTGTTTTTCTCTCGTAATTGGGAGATCTATGCAGTTATGTGCACTTAATTCTGAAGCTACATCTGTGCTGAGCGGAACAGAAGCGACACACTGCTGTAGCTGTCTATATGTTAGGCCCTTTACCGGGCCACCGAACGCCGCCCGGGGTTATTCGCAACGGTAGGCCGCTCCCTAAGATTGTATAGTCGCGCTCAATGTGACTTGCAACACGGGAGCGCGTGGCCGCACAAGTTTACGGATTGCGCATTGCTTCCAGTTGCCCTTAATTGTGCAACTAAATGCTGTTCTCTCACTGGAGGGTGTTGCCGAATAAGAAAATAATATTTAGTTACAGAAATGTAGTGCCACAACCAGTTATTACCATTGAACGCACGATAATAGTCTTAAAAAAAAAAACCCTGCAATACACACATAACACGCCCCTCGCACGAAGCATATAATACATACTTACACTCCGAGAACTAAGCCCTGAGTGGAAGTATTTATCGCAATGAAAACACAGACGCCGGTGGCATACATCAGTTCTTGGGGATTCATCAACAGCATGGGAGCTTTATGGAAATGACCAGGGTATAAGGTTTCAAATCTTAATAAAGACGCAAGAAATGTAACAGAGATCAAACCAAATTTAAATGTATGAATACAGGACACTGCTTCATTTCACACGCAACACCGGCCTAACAGCGCGCATCTAATACACATATATGCTCAAAATATTATGCCTTAAGGGCAAATATATATCGTGAAGAAAAGAAAAGAATCTGAGATGAATATGTAGAATACGTATATACAGTTATGGAGACAAAGAAAATGAAACGGGGATACAGCAATATGGTCAAATTAAATAGAAACAGTGAAGCCTCATGCTACAGCCGATACCTGTCTGAACACGTTTGGTATTGAAAATAATATTAAGATGATATTGGTCATGGAGAGGGTGGCAACAAAGCTGCATAAGGACGGTCCTTTACTGTGGGTACCAGCTATGTAAGTTGGCCATCATCATCGTAATTAACAACAACAATATCACAAACTACTGCATGTCATCGCCTAACTTGTATAAGTATAAAGTATAAATAACCCCAGTGTAAGCTCGGAACGTTTAAATATGTTCTAAGCATGCAAAACATTGTTTAATAAAATATTTGTTGCAAATGTAACGTATGTTAGGAGAAATGATAAACTATATATTTTATCGTTTCTTGGTCGATCTCGACAAAAGGCAGGAAGAGCGAGTCAGCCATTCTTGTTCTTGTTCTTGTTCGCCTTCAACTATGGCTCACACCCACTGCCGGGGATTGGCCAAGACGTGAGTGGTTTTATAACGTGTTAGAATATTTTAGAAAGGAGGTTACAGAATAGAAACTTTATACCTTCTCCACTGTGCGCTTTCTGTGGTGAGCTAGAAACTATTGATCATTTCTTTCCAACCTGCAGGCGATATACTACAGCACGAAAAACCCTTTTGGAAACACCTTTACGTGCTATAGGATTGAATTTATCTGTGCCTGTGATTTTGTCTTTTGGAGCCTCTATTTCTGGGTTCTCCAATGCGAAGGTTTGCGTGGCTGTGCGGGATTACCTCAATGAAACCAATCGGTTAACTAGATAATCTATATTATTACCCTTGTGTGTCGAGACATGGATATATTTTTAAAGATTCGGCCATTGATTTTTTTTTTATTTCATTATTACTATAAATATTCATATTTGATCGAGCGCCAACATTTTCTATCAACCATTCTAGACTTAATATACTGACTGTAGAGGAAAGGAACGCTGAGATCTTTAACGTTGTCATTCTTGCCATCACTTATCAATCATAAATAAGCATTTGCACAATTAAAAACTCGCGGATAATATTTTGTGTTTATTTTGAATACTTTTATAAAGAATACGACGGCTATTTTTGCAATTTACTGTGCGCGGAAAGCAGCGTCTGCAGGCTGGTTTACTAGATGGCGCCACTATATCAACACCAACGCTCGAGAGTGCGCTCGCGGCCGATTGCGCCGCTTTCCGGGTCGTGTTAAAGCCCCTGAAACTTCGTTTACGTCGTGTATGTCGTAGTTGTCATAGTGTCCCGTTGTGTGTTTTTTTTTCTGTTGCCACGTATCACTCAACTTCATGTGACCAGCCCTCTTTTCTTTCAAGCTGAAAACTTCAGTGCAAACCAGGACGGGCGTAAAGAAGAGATGAGACAAGCACTGCAAGTTATGTAGCAACTAGGCGATAAAATTTAACGGCGGTAAAATTTCGTGTGCCGTGTATCCTTCGTTTAGATTGAAGCTTTCGGGTGACGTCTCACTCGCATTCGCCGCTGCATGCTGTAATCGACATTGTTCTGCTTATGGCACTCTGCGCTGAAGTACGGCGGCAATGAGCTGAAAAAGAACGTGGATAGAGGTGTCTCGCCATTGCAAGTCGAAGCACCGCGCGACCACGGCCTACGCACTTTGCTTCGAGCTGCGAATCTGTCGAGTGACCCTTGTGCCAACGAACGGAGGAACTTTATTCGTTATACAATGCATTATTGGGAAGGCGTGCCTAGTAAAAATCATGCATAAACAGGTGGAAATGCTAACTGCTGTCAATCGGGCCAGCTGCACAGACAACGCTACGCTAAAACACGGCTTCACGCATCAAAACACAGCTTATGTTCCCTGAACAGCGCGTAGTTAGCTTAAGTTGGTAGATTAAAACTGATTACTACTGCTAAATATAGCGAGCGTCTCAGGGTCTGGCAACGTTCGTTTTGTTCCATCATGGCGGAACCCATGCGGTTATAGGTTTCAATACATGGGCCTTATGGGAAGCTTTTCCTCTAGAGTCAGTATATTAACGCTATGGACTCAACACCTCACCATTCGAACACGAATGCCAACAGACCATGATGTAGGGTGTTTTCCTAATCTCAACCTCGTATCTTTCTCTTTGCGTACTGTCTATGCCGTGTGGCACGCGTCCCTGTGTCCACCTTTTTTTTTATTGCGATAACAATTAAATGAACATTCTCGGCTGATTCTTGCCGTCGCCGCCTGTCGACGCCGTCATGTCCCAGATATGTATATGTATGTATATATATAAAAAGCACAAAGAAAAATAAAGCAGAATAAAATAGTTTGAAGTACACGACTGCGGATTCGAACCAGCAACTCCTCGCTCCCCACCATGCTGCGTTAGACAACTCAGCCACACACCATGTGTAGAAATTGCGTGCTGGACGGACTGAAAGACGAAGAAGAGGAGAAGTGGATCTGAGGCTGGAGTGCTTGAACTGTTCTTACGTACGCCATGTTGGGACGGTATCGCGCAGTGCACTAATAAAGGCTGCAAAGAAGATTTCCCACAACATTTTGGTGCCGAAACCCGGGACCTGGTGACAAGAGGTTTGTCAGCCCGGATTCTCAAAGAGAGTAACTTGTGGTGGTATGGCCCCGATTGGCTAGCTGCAGCTCCGAAAACATGGCCAAAGAGAGAAGACGAGGCCGCTAATTCTAAAGCTACATTAATCGAAGCGAAAGAACAAATGGAGATCGTATTGGTGCCTAACTGTACAATATTAGAGCCCATACTAGACACGAACAAGTACAGTAGCTGCCAGAAGATTGTTCGTATAACAGCATGGGTCAAGAGGTTTATACACAATTGTCGCAAGAACACCCACCCACAATGGGAAGGCCCCCTACGTGCTCAAGAAATACAAGCAAGCGAAGAAGTATGGCTTAAAACCATGCATTTGCGGGCATTCGATAAAGACATCGTTGCACTATCTAATGGCAGGACACTTGAGAAAAGTTCGCGCATACGAGACCTTCATCCGTTCTTGGACAAAAGGGGCATCCTTCGCATCAAAACTCGCCCCGACAATGCAACGACTTCGGACGACGTGAAATTCCCAGCACTGCTACCACCAGACCAGCACTGCGCGCACCTCATTGTGAACGACATGCATCGACGCATTCTTCATGGTGGTGTTAGTGCTACGCTCGCTGAACTACGTGAAAGGTTCTGGCTTCTTAGGGGGCGTCAGTGTGTCAAGAAAGTGATTAGTAAATGTGTTGTGTGTGCGCGATTTCGACTTAAAGGGCCCCTCACCAGGTTTGACAATTTTCAGCTGATGAGCGCAATGCATACACTGGGCGTTCACGATCACGTCTGCCAAAATTTGCAATGCTACGCGCCGCGGAAATGGGTCAAATTTCAAGGTGAACGCTGCTTGCCCTTCCTCTCGCGGGCGCGCGCTTTAGAGAATGAGGGGATGACGTACATGAGAAAATGGCCCTACGTAGATGGTAGTGCTGTGACGTCGCTCCTCTACGTAGACGACTGTGCTCTGACGTGGCCCACAGTAGCACGTCACACTGCGATAATTATTTGACACGACATGTGTAGTTTGTGTAATTTGTTGCTGAATAGATTAATAAAACTTGAGAGAAATAATGAGAAATACAAAGGGAATGTATGCGTCTTTTTCATTTTTTTCGTTATTTGCAGCGAGATGCGGGGCTAATGTGCCGCCCTTTCCCATGCGTTCGTGTCCCCGCGGTTAGCGCATCGAGCAGACGCCAGCCCTGGAAACGAAAGTAATGTTCTGGCGCGTTCGAGCACTCATTATGCTCATTTATTCTACCGCGTCCAAGTAAACGTTAATGCGGCACTGGCTCATGATACCACCACTCTCGTACCCGTACAAATGTTTCAACTTTCATGCCCGTCCCGCAGAAACAGGCAGTACACCACAGAGAACGCCGACAAAACTCCCACGGCCGCTACATAAAAAAAAGGTAGCGGCTGTGCAACGCCGCTCGCATGCTCGGGCTGGCTAGGGCACGTCATGCGCACGTGAACATGCATGCGCATAACGTGTTCATGCGTATGTGTCAAGTGAAGAGGGCAGGGAAAGGATTTGGCTTGCTAGGGCTACGCGGGGCGAGTGGCAAGGGTTTGAAACTCGCCTCCTCGCATCATGGTTTCGCGCCGCTACAAATTATTGTTTTTCTCAGCTCGTAATCAACCGATTTGAAAAATTCTTGCGGCATACTGCTCTTCATTCGGTACACAACAACTTCCAGCGTCTAACTAAAATTTGCTATGTGGCCTGGTGAGGGGCCCTTTAACGCTATTTCGACACCGACAGCACCTCTTCCCAAAGACAGAGTGTCCCAGTCACAGCCATTTCAAGTCAGCGGCGTCGACTTTGCCGGGCCTGTGTTTGTGAAAGGTGATTTCACCGAGAAAGCCTATATTGTTGTTTTTACATGTGCAGTAGTTAGAGCTGTTCATTTAGAATTATGTAGTGATATGTCTGTCAATTCATTTATGCTGGCTTTTTGTCGTTTTGTCGCACGTCGTGGAATACCAAGTGTTTTATATTCCGACAATGCTCTAACGTTTAAAGCAGCTAGCAGGGAATTGAAGTCTATATACGAGATCTTACGAGACGCGCAAGTACAGAACTTTTGTGCGATGAGTCATATTACGTGGAAATTTATTGCTGAGCGTGCTTCCTGGTGGGGAGGCTCCTGGGAAAGGATGATACGAACGGTTAAAGGCTACCTCCGGAGAACGTTAGGGAAAGGTAGCTTCAACTTTGAGCAACTGAGCACAGTTTTAGCAGAAGTCGAGGCAGTGGTCAATTCTAGACCATTAACATATGTTTCTGCTGATGCTAAAGAGCTTGAAGTTCTTACACCAGCTCGTTTTCTAGCACTTGGACGACTAACAGTCCTTCCTCACCGTGAAGTTCACGTAACAGCAATGAAGCGCACAGACACACTGCGCCTTTGGAAAGACCGTCAACGTAGGTTAACCGCTTTCTGGAATCGCTGGTACAAGGACTACCTGCTAGCTCTTAGAAGTGCCCACTTCAGCAAAGATAAGGGGAAAGAAATCACCTTAAGTGTTGATGACATTGTATTGATACGTGATGACAAAGTCCCAATAACATTCTGGAAAATGGAAAGGATTAGTGAGGTATACGAGGGTACTGATGGACACGTTAGAGCATACAGAATCCGATTAGCAAACAGCGCGGAGATTACGAAGCCGATACAACTACTATCGCCACTAGAATTATGCAATTAAATTTGTCGGGGCGGAGGATGTAGAAATTGCGTGCTGGACGGACTGAAAGACGAAGAAGAGGAGAAGTGGGTCTGAGGCTGGAGTGCTTGAACTGTTCTTACGTACGCCATGTTGGGACGGTATCGCGCAGTGCGCTGATAAAGGCTGCAAAGAAGATTTCCCACAGCACCATGTATGCGCCGGAGAAATAACGGGGAGTTATTTATATACACCGTGTACCGCTTGTGGTAAGCTAATCTCGGAGGAGAGTGAGCGTGTTTTCTATCACGCAATGCTCCTAATTTTCTTTAAGTTTGAAAGCAGCCCTTGAGTCGCGCACGACAAAGTGGCTCTTTTCTGTACCCACTCGTGATGTGGATGGAAAAAAAAAGGAAGAACAGTGGGAACACCTTGTATCAGACGCCCTCGTGTGGCTGGAGACGCAGGGGGTAACTCCACGCGCCACAGTTTAAAAGAAAAAGAAATATCTAAGAGCGTCTGATTCTCCATTGTCGACACTTGCCGACGCAGCGCTGCTAATTTTCTTTCATTTCGAATACTGCGCTTGAGACGCGCATGACAAAGTGGCCATTTTCAGTGCCCACTCGGGAAGTGGAAGGAAAAAAAAGGACAAAGAACACCGGGCATCTCGGCCCAGGAGCGTAGCCAGAATTTTTTTTCGGGGGGGTTTAACCATACTTTATGTATGTTCGTGCGTGCGTTTGTAGGTGTGCGTGTATAATATATACGCAAGCAAAACTGAAAAATTTCGGGGGGGGGGGGTTTCAACCCCCCCTTGGCTACGCCTCTGTCTCGGCCGATCCCCTGCATTGGGTATGAGCCATGCACAGAGGACAACACCACCAACAACACCTTGCATCAGACTTCCCCTGTGGTAGGAGACGCATAGGGTCACTCCACGCGCCGCAGTTTAAAAGAAGAAGAAATATCTAAGAGCGTCTAAGTTCTAAATTTCCCCACTTATATTAATCGCCGGTTTTATGGCCAATCCCCCGTAGTTGGTGAGAGCCAAGAAATAATGGTCAAGCATGCAAGCAAGTAAGCAAGGAAGCAAGCAAGCAAGCGTCTGATTCTCAATTGTCGACACTTGCAGCGTGTTGCTCCAGCACGTAGGCGTAACGACTGTGACAGTTGTTAGTTCGCGCTTGCCCTGTGCATGCCTGTGCGTTCATTTAGGGCGTCCTTCTTTGTGCTTCAGCGGCACGCTGCAATTATTCAGCTGCTTCTAGTTCTTCGTGTGACATTTCGATTTCTTGCTATCGCAGTCATTGCTGCGCCCTTGCGGCGAAACTGACTTTTTTCTCTTCCCTGTGCACTCTGGTGTAGCAGACGACGCCTACAAATGTAGGGTAGCAAACCAGTAGTTGCCCTGCACATTTTTCGTTGTGCATTTACCTACTCTCCTCAAAGCTGTCCTCCAAACCCTTTCAGTTCTCTCCCTCTGTGTTCTTCAAGTAGTTAAACCTAGTTTGTCTCATGCTATTTAAATGCGTTCCTTGTCCCTATACGGCATGCTGAGCAAAGTAGCTATTTGGGCTGATAGTCAGCGCTCGTGTTGTCGGTTCTTCCTTCTTTTGTTTTCGTCTGTGCTCGCTGTTGTATGATGACGGTACACTGTCCGCGTAGAAAAATTGAATAAGAGAAAATTTATATTGGAGGGAAACAGCGCGAAAGACGAAGGACCAGGCAGAGAAGGACACAAACAACAGCGCTGACTTGCAACAAAATTTTATTCGTCAAACCACGCATTATATACCTGCGCAGTTGAAAACAAAAAGAAGAAACAAAACAAGACAAGTCGAAGATACAAAAACTAACAAAAACATCATAAAAAGCAAGCTCATTACGCATGCAGTCATTCTGACAGATAAACGACCTCCTTTCCTGACAAAGCAACTGAAGGTCTGCTCACGCATGCGTCACCCAGCTTAGCTATTTCCAAGGCCTCCAGTATTTCACGTGTAAGCTGGTCCCTATGACGCTTCACAACCGCACATAGATGAAACTCAGGAACGCACCCACAATCTCGGCAATGAATGCCCAGGTGGGCAGACACTGTCGAGGAAACGCTGTAAGCGTGTTCCTTGAGACACTCATTAAGACACCGGCCAGTTTGGCCTATGTATCGTTTACCACAGGACAATGGCAGGGAATACACCACGCCTTGAACGCATGGAACAAACTTGTTCCGATGCTTAGTCGTGCAGGGGCGGGTTTCTCTAGCTCCAACTCGCCCAAGCAACCACTTTAGCTAGAAAATTTATCTCTAGGTTCAGAAAAATTATCCATTGTTATACGTACTTCCTTGGTGGAGGAAGTATAGAAATGCAAACGCGGATAATAACATTAAATAGGGTAAAAATCAACAGCAGACGATCTGTGTCTGCCTATGTAGTAATTATGGATACTTCTTTCATTCCATTCTTAATTAGAGAAGCACATTCTATTATGCTGATTGCTACAATCATACCGCTTTTTTGGCCTAAAGATAGGCGTTTAAAAGCATGGTAAGCGCTTTGATAGCATGTGAGATTCAACAGATGTCACTAAACGTTTCGTAAGTACTGCGGCCTACCGTTCCCATTGCGGATATTCCCACCCTTGTGCACAGTGGCGACACAAGAGATAACAAGGCTGGTGTACTCAGTGTCCTTCATAGGACATCAGCGCGAACGGGTGTTATCTCTTCGTGTGCTGACTCGGCAGACTACGTGACAGCATACTACAATTAAACACCCACTTGAGTGCCTTGCCGGTGCACCTGTAGTGTCCTTACCCTTCGACGTTAAGCTCGCGTTTTTTTTAGCAGCAGTGTGGGCACACGCGTTCTTTAAGACCGGTATTTTATTAGTGTTTTTCATGAGGCACGCAAGGTACAGACATGAAGATAGTGCGACACAGTGGCTTTGTCGCAATGCGACGGACAGTTAAAATGCGGTTTACGCCATTATTGTGCATTTTCTTTCCCTTTTTATCAGCTCAAAATGTTCACATTTTTCGGATAGCACTAAAACTGAGTGGTATTTTATGTCGAACAGACTACATCCGAATCTTGACAAAGTCCACTCTATTGCTGTGTACTGACGGCTTAATTTTTACAGCAACTTTTCTTTGTCCATAAGGGAATTCTCTCGAGACTCCTTGGGTGAGTAAGCTCATGAAAGTACTCGCAAGGACACGCAGTTTCAGGCACATTTAGGCCAAAGACTAGATAACTGGCTCTTCGGAGAAGATGGCATAACCTTCCCCATAATAATCTTATGGGACAATCGATAAGATGGCCAGTGCCTTCCACCTGATGTCAGCGTAAATGTGCCATGGGAAGCTTCGCACATTCAGATAACGGAACAGATGACGAATCTCTTGAAGTACACGGTCAATTTTTGCAACTCGATGCTTAAGTCCTTGAACCGGAACGGCGACCACAGCGCCAAGAGCAGATATATCCGCAGACGCCAAAAGAAAGGAAAGTTATATGCAAAAGGGTGGGAAGAAAAGCAGAGTTCTTTTGTACTGCTGATTGAGCTTCAGGTAAGTCATGAAAACAATGTTAACAGACTATAACTTATTGAGACCTCATCGATGATGATTTAAGTTGCTGATTCACTACGTTTAGGTTCTAAGCTTTTCGGTGGTATTACCTTGGGAAAGGTACTTAAACTGTTTATGATGAGACTTCTGAATTGTTAGTCTTGGACGCCAATAGAGGAACGAAAGAATATGCTGTATATACATGATGCCATCCATTGTTTTGTAATACAGCGAAACGTAACACTGCTGCTGCAGGTCTGTTGTGCGCCATGTAGAAGAAGGAACAATGTCATGAACAATGAATGCCTAGTTTTGTTTGTTACTGTGCCTAATCACAGACAATTAACATATAAGGGAGAGTGGGCTTGAAATTTGTAATCTTTTCCAAAATTTCAAGACGACGTTGATCAGTAACTAGGTTGAGAAACTGCAAAGTTTATATTGTGAGCGCAGTCACTGATTCTTCTTTGTCAACTGGATATATATCATCATCACTTGCACAACTTCCTCATCTGTATATATCATCATCAGAGTGTGTCTCAGCTCGAGCTCGACTCGAATAAAGCGGTTCCTTATAATATGAACTTTATCCAACGCTTACAAAAATTTTCAGCGAAGTTCGGAATTAAGTGGAAGGGGTCTTTCAGAACTGTATAGTACAAGTAAATTCAAATACGTCACAGCCCTAGTATATGGGTCGCCAGAAGTGTTTGCCTCAATCTGCTGGTTCAATTGTCCGGCAACTGAAAAGGTTTTAGCAGACGCCAGTAAATCTACCACCGTCATTAAGCGCCGTCTAATAGCAACTAATGTACCATCTCCAACGTCTGGCATAACTATTTCTATATGCACATGTGTACAATTTAGCAAACTTCGCATACGAAGTCGCTTTATGTCACTCTTTGTAACATATATCTTTCTTAAATTTCTCTTCTCAGAAGAATTCGGTAAAATGAAGTTGTTTTTGTGCCTTGTGGCTGTGCTACTCTTGTGGACAATGGCAAGTAAGTGCGAAAGGAATGAAGCCTACTAGGCACAATAAAAACACCTAGTTTGGTTCAGTTTGATGGTTACATGGCTTGCTGTCTGTGTTTCAGGTGGGGACGCCGGGTGAGTAGCCACCTTCGCAGGTTTATCTTATAGTATCTCAAGCTTTCTGTGAATGTCTTTAGTGGAACGCGATGTTATGTACTCCAAACTTGTTTCACATTTGTCAATGCCGTGTCCTTATTTTCAGCCAACACCTCGAGAATGAAAACCATGGTGAGTTTGCATCTTTATTTTTATTTCTTAAATATGACGTTAGCTCCAGCAACAGCCCTTACATGAGTGGTACTACAGAATATAACAAAAGATATACGTCAGTTGCATGCAGATTATCGTAACTAAAACTTTAAACACAGCAGCAGGTATTTTGCACGCGTTGTTTACACGTGCCACTGTAGAAATCGGATTAAGATTGAATATGTTTAGCGTTCATAGTTATGCCAAAATATCGCGCGGTGTATCGCTAAAAGAGCACAAGTTAAAAATAACAAGCTTGAATTCTAGGTAGGGGCCACTGAAAAAAAATTATAATCTAGGAAGAGCTAAAATCTAGCCAAGTGTGCCTTCAACTGCGTCAGGCACATTAATGACAATTTCAACCGTAAAAAAAAGGTCTCCGCATGGTTGTGCTTTACTACAAAGCTAATTTATTACACGTACGTGACACCACGTTCAATGGGTGTAGGCTGTCTGTAGGAACGTTTTTAATGAGAAAATAACTGATAAGCTCCGATGCTGTACTTATATTTTACATCTCGCGCATAACATCCCGAAGTGTAAAACACAGTTTCTCTCGGTATTATCAGATTTAGCGATACTCTTTTGCGGTGCTCCAAAGAGTGGTGAGGAAGTGCTGTGGTGTACACGTGTCCCAGAAGTAAAACGGAGCACGCCAGCTGTGGCCAGATAAGGCAACACTGCATGCCAGTGCGCTCTATCAGCACATGCGCTGCTGATAGCGAGAGTGCGACCGCACATCCGGCTGATAGATACCAATGTTCTGATACTCGCCTTGTTGCCGGCTTGAGTGAAGCAGCTCTGATACCATCACTGCTCTGCAGGGGTGCTTTCAATACTTTATGCATTTGTTTGCCCCCGTCGTGAAGAAAGCTTCGTCTTCGGAGGCGTGCGCTTTCTGCTTGGTCAGGAATGCCACCACTTTCCCAGACGAACAGTCATGGTAGCGCTGCGGCTTCGCTCGACCCGGCGATAAGATAAGCATCAGAACATCGGGATGGGTCAGCCGGAGGTGCGGACGCACTCTCGCTATCTGCAGTAGATCTGCCGATATAGTGCGCTGGCACGCACTTTTGCCCAGCTTGGCAACAGCGTGCAGGCTGTGTTTTACTTCTGGGGCACCGGTGCGTAAAGGATGGGTGCAGAGGTTTTTTTATACTATCATGGGCTACGTTAATGCCCTTTGCGTCTCCTGAGTGACTGTCAAAGTGTCTCGTAACGCACATTTGTATACGCGTCAATGATAAATAAAACAACTCGGCGACTGCAAAGGAATTGAATGGGAGCACATTTCTTTAGTACATAGGGTGTGCAACAACAATTCGCGGAGTTAAAAGATTGCGAATTGGTCTAAGATGGTAGCAATATGTGCTTATTTTGCACCATTGTATAGAATAAGGCACAATATATTTTGTAGCCCGCTTAATTGTTTATATATCAGGACTATTGAACTAATTTTGCTTGTGTAAACCATAGGCCAAAATTTGCCGGAATAAGCCTGTATAACTCTTGAAAAATCAAATTAATCAGCTGCTTCTAGCTTTGTACTATCATCCAACAATTTTTCCACGTCAACGAACACAAGCAATACAATTTAAAGAGCAAGAAAGCACGGGTCAAGTCAGTCATCATTCAAGTGCTCTAAAATGTACGAGGCTTGAACAAGCAGCGTGTTCTGCTCAGTGTGCTGCCACATAGAAAGTGCCGGGGCAGCGTGTAGGAGTTGCCATTTTAATATATGCTATCAAGTACTTTCCTCGCAATGATTCATGACCGGAAAATGTGGCCGAAAGAACACACTAGGCTAAGTGACATGCATGTTGGAACTCGGCCTATCGTCACGGCTGAGTCCGCAAGCGTTACGTACATACACACTAGTGGTGAAGTTAGCACGTGGCACGGCGTCAGATCTTTGATCGAATATCGCCGGTCGCGAAAACTTGCCAACCGGCAATGTGCTGCTCCCAAGAAGTTATTCGGTGTCGAGGCGTTCTTTACCTTTACTTGCGGTATGCAGCTCACCGCAAGTCCGGCACACTAATATAGGCCGTCCGATTAATTCACGTAAACACGTAATTCACGTAAATATTGCGTACAGGTGAAATTCCATATTTCATGTACTTGGCCGCTGCAGTAAAAAAAGAAAAAGAAACGCTTACAAGTGCCACTACGCGAACGCTAGCGCTTCCTGCAGCATGTCGCCCACATTGTTTGGTTAGCGTGGACGTAATTTAGCACTGTCGACAGTTGTGCGCTGAATATAACTTCCTGTCGAAGAATTACATTGCATTTTAGAGGGATATTAGCGCCGCGCTTATCGCAGACACCATCTTGCTTTACGTTAAATGCATACGAATCTTCAAACAAACTGACATCTTCACCGAAGTAAGTAAGGATCTTAAAGATAAAGTCGGGGGCAAGTGACCACGGCAACAGATGGGCAAGCTGTCCCAAGTATACTCACATACCCAATAAACGAAAAAGTACAAGTAAGTTGTACTGAAGACGTGCGACAGAGCAGTTTGAATTCTCAAATATGAGGAACAAAAAGAACATGCGCTTTATTAGAACTCATAAGCTCAAGATAATCAAGTGGCAAAATAGGTGGCCTTGCAATATTAGTAGACAGGGTATTTAAAAGAACACTACCTATATCTGTGCTATGACAGACAACAACGCAGTATAATCAGACATGGCAGCGATATAAAAAACAATACAGGAGTAGCATAGAGAAGTCTACAATGCCTAGAGCCGCTACTAATAAGTTATTGTGAGTAGTTACCAACGCGGTGCAGAAGTTTCATGTGTATATATCTAGCGATGAGTCTTGAATGACATTGCAAGATGTGTCCAGGGAAAAATAGGCCTAAGATGAAATAACAGCAGATTTGCTCAGACATGGAGCTTATGTATAGTTGAAAATCTTCCGAGCATTTATTCGTAATATGTCAAGGCTTGTATTGTACAGGATAACTGGTAGAGTGCCCACACTGTAATAACGAGTTAAATATGAACACTTTTGGAAGCTGAAAAATTACAGTTCGTTTCGATTGATTTTAGTGTTGAATTATAATAATAGTATTCGGGGTTTCACGTGTCGAAACCACGATATGGTTATGAAGCACGCAGTAGTGGCGGGCTCCGGAAATTTTCACCACCTGGGGTACTTAACCTGTACTGACATCGCACAGTATACGGGCGTCTAGCATTTCGCCTCAAGTGTTGAAGAACATATTCGCCCAGTTTTACTTTTTTATAAAGGAATGACCATTGTTCATTTATGACAAACCAAAGAACGGGTTGTCATTGCACATGGTTGGTTGGTTGGTTGCAAATCTTTATTGATTGCACGTGGTGTTCTTCAATAAATCATATCTGTTCGATCATCTACGTAGTTCAGAAGTCTTTGGAGCGCAATAAGCCGATATATTGCATTTTTCGAAGATTAGAAAAGATGCGTGATTAAAAAAGGCAATCCAGAGGTCGTAATTGTGCTAATCAGTACAATAGCTCATAAAACGGACGCAAAGACCTATTGATCCAACAGACGTGAGGCAAACAATGGGAATGGAATTGTATAAAGCGCATACCTGGGAAAGTATTCAATCTCCTTCTCTGTCAAAAATTTGTGCAGATTGATGGAGAATGCGTGATGACGTGTGGTTTCCAGACGGCATGTCCTCCTTTGGCAATGCTTGCGAAGACTTGTTCAAAAATTGAGCACCTTATTAAACCTGCATTAGTAATTTACAATTTTCAATATTCTAGTGAGAGAAAATAACTTGTTTATTTCAAGTGCGCTTCTGGAAACCTTGCAAATTCACGTGTATCTCGCTAAATTATTCACAAAGAATCTTCAATATTTGAAAAAAAAGTACCAATAACAAGCACTTGGAGAGCATAAAGCATGAAATTCTGTGGCTCATCGCTATTCTGAATAAAATATGAGGCAGATACTTTGAGCTTAGAAACTAGATAAGTGCCGCTGCTGGAATCATGGAACTTGCAGTATATGGCAAATATTACTTTCTTTATTTCTCTCTAGGCGATGAAGTGGATCCCCTATTGGAGAGAACCCTTGGGCTGGGCACTTGAGCAAATTGGCAAGTGGTTGCAGGTGGTGAAAGATCAAATATAGCCAACTGAAGACAACCTGATTACTCCTGCAGAGAAGTCATCATGGTTTGCTCCTGGAAGCGTTAGGGCACTCGCTGCCCTATGTTTCGATAAGCAACATTGCGGTATTACTAAGAGAAAACAGTACAGCTCAGACATAATGATGGTTGAAAAAATTGAGATTCCCTTTGAGGTGCAACAGTAATAAAGGCAATTTTCATAAAGTCATTTTCTGTATGTAACTTAATGAAGGACTGCATGCTGCACTATTGTCGGACCAAGATACGCCTTCTACGTTTCGAAGCAGCAGGAGGTCCTGCGTGCTGTCAAGAATGTGTTTCTTTATTCGATGTCGTTTAACAAAAAATAAGGTCACCCGCTCACACAAATGGTAGTGTTCTTACTTGTTATGATGGTTGCGCTCGCAGGCGCTTTCTTTGTTCATTTCTTCGTAGCTCTCTGTACATGCTTTCCTTTTATCAGCAAGTATAAGCCGCCCTATATGTAATAATTCAGTGAGCGCTCTATCGTCAGAAGCTGCCCTCCGCGGCCCCATTGCCGACATCATTACTAGCCTATAGTTTACATTACTAGACATCATTACTAGCCGATATTTTTTTTGCGCGTGGTTGCTCACCCTGTGCTGTACTGCCTAGCCCACACGACGCATATCTCACTAATGCGCATAATTGAGATGGTGAGTATCCGTTCGCACTGATCGCCAAAAAGGCAGTGCACACGGCGTAAACACAGACGACGGGGATAAGCAGCGTTGGTGCTTTCTCTTTTTGTCTGGGTTTCTGTTGTCTCCTGCCCCTTCCTTATTACCAAAGCGTTTTGAAGCGAAAATTTGGTATTCATAATGAAATAATTTGTCACTGTACCGTTTAAAAAATCACACAATGGCATTGAAGCGCCTACGGAAACTTGTCACAATTTTAACGCGACAGCGGTAAACATCTCATTTCGCAGAAATTGCGGTGTTGGCGTCGTTGGTTGTGAGCGAAAAATTACCATAGTGTCCGTGACCGAAAACTCGAGAGAGGTCCAAATAAAATAAATAATAATAAAGTCACTCTTTCACCGCAAGGGCGAAGCAATGAATACGATAGCAACAAATTGTAGTGTTACACGAAAGTGAGGCTGGCAGCTACCTGTTTTGTATACGATCTCACATAACTACAAAATGCAGGGGTAAGAGAATACGACCGCTCCAGAGAGAGATGCTCTCCGCATAGTCACTTCGCGTTGAAAGCGCAGCACGTAGAAGGGTATACGAGCCGCCCGTTGTCATGGCTTTCCAAACAGCGCGCGCGCCAGCGATCGCGACCACACCCTTAGATTCAAAGTTCAAAGTGGCTGCTCGCGCAACAACACCCCCCCCGCCCCCCACCTCGTGTCTTTTCATGGTCGTTAAAGACGGGCTGGGTGTTTCCTGTCTGCTTCGACGGCAGGCCACTCGAGCGGGGTGATGTTATCGATTGCACCCTCCGAGCGACGGAAATGGGCGGGCTCGTTTGATCTCTCCGGCCGCATTCGTCGCCCCCACTCGCGCGCTTTTACCTGCGGTAGAACATACAATGCTTGAGAGGATCTTATCAGTTTGGACCTCATGGACTTCATACCGGAAGGACATGAAGGCGACGGCAACGGCGATGGCAAAAACCCGTCGAGACTGTCCATATAAGTGCTATCGCAATAAGACTTTGGTTCGAGTGAGAATCGAACCCAGACCGCCAGCGGCGCAAGCAGGTGTTCTACCACAGAGCCCCGCTATTGCTTTTTTTCTTTTCATGGCATTTATTACAATGTGCGTAATTAGCATACATAGCGAACAAAATACTCAAGGCGACCCCTACATGTGTACAACAAGCGTTACACAGAAAGAAGTACAACATAACTTTGCGTCCTAAAGGGTAATAAAGCAGTACATTTATCATCGAGGTTGCATCTAATTCAAATGAGTCTTCAGCTAAGAAACTTTTATCAACAATAACAGTTTCAACCGGACTCGTATACACTCTTCAAGAGCCACGCCGTTGCTCGAACCTACTTATACTATATAGTGTTCTAGCAAAACAATGGTTTCAGCGAGCTGTTTCATCGTCGAACTTGTTTGGGGCAGTGCTAAGGAACACACGGACAAAGACACAAGCGCCCGTGACGTCTACTGTGTGTCTGTCCGCTGGGCATATGACGCTGGGCATATGACGGACACATGGGACCAGTAGAGAGTGAGCTTTTTCGCAGCCTTTGACGAAAACCCGGTTGAAAGGTGGGACCGAGCTATTTTTTATAAATATCGCTCAGGGAAGCCTCTCGAACGCTTTTACGAGAAAAGGCGGCTTCTTCAAATGGCAAACGCAGAATTATCCGAGTCTGCAGTAGTGTCACTGATTGTCCACTGCTTACCTAAGGAACTGCAGAGGCAGGTGCAAGTAAAGTCGCCTAAAACCATCGAAGAGCTATTGGGATGTTTCAGAAACATCTGCACCGATTTTATACCACAGAATGTGCGCCGTAATGATCAGACTTTCGAAAGGGCACTATGGAGGTCTCGCGAGCTCGAAAATCATCATAGCAAGAATCGAGTCGTCAACCTGATGTCTGCTACCAGCGATGGCACAGAACAAGCCGTCTCGCATTCAGAGGAAGCGGAACCAAAAAACAAATAAAAGAGGGTGTCCAGTCCCACCTGATGAAAAAAAAAAGAGACTGTTTTTCTAACGGTCCTTAACCTTGTTAATATTAAACTCAATATCAATGGTGACGACGTTGATGCATTGGTTGATAGTGGTGCATCAGTATCTGTAATAAGTCAGGCTCTTGTTAAATATGACGAAATCATTAGAGGGAGACCGGTCCAGGTACAGAGTTTTGATGGGCAAGACAACTGTATGATGAATGGGTGAAAGCAAATGTTTCTTATCAGGACCGGAGGGTTAATATCGATGCCCTTGTCGTGAAGGGAAGCGATTATAAATTCTTGCTTTCGAGACCCTAATATGAAGACACTGAAGTTAAATCTTTATTGGAACGATGAAGTAACTGTGGCGCAAGAGACGTGCGCGTCCTTGAAAATTGCGGAACACCTTGTTAAGTGTGAAAAAGACGTTCGTGAAAAATTTCCTGAACTTGCCTGCCTAGGAAACTATCCACCGGCTACAACAAAATTTACTGCTTTCTTTTGAGCTGAGAGATGTTACGCTGGTCAGAAAAAAGCCTTACAGCATGTCCCGTGAAAAAACACTGTGCTTGAAAACTGAAATCAAAATATGTTAGATGCTGGAATAATACGGCCATCGGTGTCTACATTCGCCTCGCCTATTACGTTGGCGCCGAAAGAAGACGAATCTTTGCGACTGTGCACTGATTACCATATTTTAAATAACCAAACAGACCTATTTCATTTTCCAATGCCAAGGATTGATGAAATAATTGAAGAAACCGGAGGTTGCAAAATATTTTCTCGTGTAGGATTTTGGCAGATTTCACTGGAAGAGTAATATAAAATGTACACGGCTTTTGTCACACCATTTGACGTTTACATAATACAATCGTTTGCCTTTCGGATGGAAAACCAGTGAGGTATGGTTCCAGAAGATGATGAAGAGTGTTCTCAAGCCTTTCCTCGGAATATTCTGCAATCTGTATGTAGACGACATCATTGTCTACTCCAACATGAAACATCACACGCTGATCACTTGACCTCGGTGTTTATGGCATTACGCGACGTCAAACTGAAGGTGAACTTTAAGAAAAGTGAATTTTTTAAACACAAGATTATATTTTTCGGACGAATTCTGGACGGATTCACAAGGAGCACGAAAGAAGAGTCCGTAAAACGTCTGCGACAGATGAAGAAGCCAGATAATGTGCACGCAATCAGAGTTTTTCTTGGCCTCGCAGGACATTTTAGAAGTTACATAAAAGATTTTGCAGCACGAGCCAAGCCGTTGAATAACTTGCTCCGTAAAGACACAAAGTTCGTATAGGACTGAATCAGCCGATGCTGCTCCTGCGGCTCTGAGCTGGTCAGGGCAGTCTCCCAGGAGGATTGTGAGGGTGAAGGAATAGGGCGGCAGCCAAGTGGTTGTGGACATTCCCAGGTGCAGTGATACACCGTGGGTTTCGTGTGGCGCGAGCCAATGGGGCCCTGAACTCAGGGCTCCACCCAACGAGGATGATCCTTGAGGCCTGCACAAATAAATGTTTGTCTCTCTCTCTCTCTCGTATGGACTGAAGAATGTGAGAAGTCGTATACAAATTTGGTATTAGCCATATCCTCGGAACCGGTACTCACACTACCGGATTTCACTGTTCCCTTTGAACGTACAACGGATGCATCGAACTACGGCGCAGGTGCTGTGCTGTAACAACGAAGAGCCACAAGTGGAAGCGAAAGAGAAAGACACGTGGTTGGATATTACTCCTACGCTTTCACGAAGTCGGAACAAAACCACAGCACGACTGAAAAGGATGCATTGGCTGTTGTGCTAGCAATTAGGTATTTTCGATCGTACCCAGAAGGCACGAAATTCACGCTGTTCACTGACCGTCTGGCACTTACTCATTTGCTAAATGGTTCTCAACCTAAAGGGCGAGTTGCTCGATAGATAAGTGAAATTCAACAGTTTGATTTTGAGGTGGCACACAGAAGCGGACAAGATTTGTCATACGCTGATGCGCTTTCTCGACTTCCCATTGTCAGTAACCGTAAGAACGATGAGGGAGTGAACTCACTTAAAATGTGGGAAGGCACAGAAGAGCTGATGTATGTAGACGGAAGGTTTCCCGTACCGAATACTCTGAGAACAAAACTTCTCGGCCTTTATCACGGCAGTACTGAGTCAGGAGGGCATGACGGCTTCTGGCGAACGTACAACAAAATGAGGAGAAGATTTACGTGGCCTGACATGAAGAAATATATGAGTGAGTACACTAGCTCTTGTCAACAATGTGAAATGAACAAAGCACAGAACAGACAGCATGATTTTTCCACCTCGTTCCAAGATCTCATTCGAAACCATGCATGTTGATTTCGCCGAACTGAAGGAAAAAAGCGAATGAGTGAGGAAAACGCAATCCTTCTGGTGTGGATTGATGAATATTCAAGGATGCTAGCAGCCAAGCCAGGAAAAGAAAATGCTGCTGCTGTCATATCGCTCTTGAGCAGAGACATCTTTAAAGCAGTGAGATGTGTTGTATCCGATAAGGGACCCGCATTCAAGAGCAAGGCGTTCGCAAGGTGGGCAAAAGAAAGACACATTACCCTGAAGTTTACAGACCCTTACTATCCATCAGCTAACGGACTAGCAGAGCGTGCCATCCGAGATGTAAAACAATATATAAGTATGTTCCCAGGATTCCCAGGAGGGTGGAAGTGTTGCCTTCAAGCAGCTGTGTCCCACCACAACAGATCGTATCGTATACAAGCTATCTTGGATGCTGCCCTCAATACGCCGCCTTCGGGGAGCCTGCTTATTTACCTGCGGACAGCATACTTCGCATATCAGAGAAGCTTCACTTGAAGGAAACGAAGAAAGATGCAGAACAGCAAAGGAAGCACAGAGAAGCGATGAAGAGAGCTTTTGACAACCGTCAAAACACAAATATTCCCTCAATAACCCAAGGTGAGATGGTTCAGGTGCGGAAAGGTTATGGCGATCCGAACACAAAACTTGCGGAGCTATTTAAAGTGGTAAAATTGGCCACAAAAGAAGCAGTGCTGAAGACCATCGGCTACACCACGGAAAGCGGTGCGATGGAGATAGCAGCCATTGCCGACGGCATCCCTTATTTAGAGCGGAGGGATGAAACAAAGCCCGGGAGAGTGTAGTGAGTCCATGTGACGATGGACAGATTTGGTGGGAATAGGAGGAAGACGAAGAAGAATAAAGGTATCGTGCTTTGGGTCTGTGCACGGCAGTCGTGGAATGTTACATTAGCTTCGATGATTCTCGTTATCTAAAAAGGCAATACTCATCACTAATGCATCACAGGCTGTCTAATGACCCAAATGGAGAAAAAGGTGGAAATGCTAAGACGTACAAGGCACTAGTCTTGAACCACATGCCATCCCAATAAAGCATGCAAGCTTCTGCAGCAGTCTCCGGCGACCAGAATACAGAAGTTTCTGGCCACAATTTAGCAGTACACAACAATAAATGTTCAATGAAACTAATTTCTAAGTTGTATAATTGTTTCAATGCCAACAGCGTGAAAAAACACAGTCTTGATTTGTTGTGTTCTCAGATAAAATACATTGTCTGGTTTTACATTTGAACAGCAAAACAAGTATTACTCATGCATGGATACCGTGAAGTATTTATAACATTAATGCGAGTTGTGAGCAATAAATAAAATATTCATATACTGCACATACCACAGATTCTTTTAACATCTGTAGCGCATGCATTCATGTATAGGCTGACACCAAGGTCCTTGTGCATCCCATTCCTTTAGATTTTGCTTAGATACTAGCTCTGGGAAGCGCGCGTGTCATTACGATGAGATTTCACACATTACTTTCATGTAGCTTTACTGCTGTGAATTTTATATAGTGCTTGGGCTTTACTCTATATGTTGTTCCACGTGTTCAGTACTGGGTGTAGGTTCTGTGCACAAAGGTGGAAATTAACGTATATTTACACTGACATGAGAATTACTGCTGTTTTGATTCCAATAAAATAGTGCAAACACTGCCTTTTTGTATCAATTGAGGTATGAGTATTTGTCATGCATGCAAGTAGAAGAAATTAACTTCTACATGCAATACAAATTGGTGAAACGCTGCTCGCTGAATGTAACGGCTTGTGTTTTATTAGCAAACAAGTAGAACAAGTGATTTAAACATTCGAACACATTGTTGAAGAGAAACTAGGCGACAGGCAGTTAGGCAGCAAGTCATCAGTGTGTTCTAACGTAGATTGGGTGATATTTCATCAATCCGCAGCATAATTGAAGGTGGCCTGTTGTATAAGTGAACTTCAACATAATGTGCAGGTGGACGAGGGAGTGCACAAATAACCAAGCTTTTCCAGGTTTGTGCCTATTCCGTGCACTCCTCGTATTACTGTGTTATGTGCGTAAAATTCTGAATTGCGACCAAGCCAACCTGTCTACTGCTGTGAATTTAGCATACTAACAATTCAAAAGATCCATTATTTTCTGAAGGACAGCTGTTTGATTGAGGAAGACTGTAATACATATTTTCTGAAAATTCGTACGGCGTCATCTGTGCAATAGGAGTGCCTAATACACAGGGACGTTCACAAGCGAGAAGTGAAAGTGCATGAACTTCTTTATTTTGCGGGAGACATGTCACTAGTAAATTTGTGGATGTTTTGCTTGACCAACGTTACTAGATTAGCTTGACATCGGGGCACGCCTTTGTCATTCGCTTTAACGTGGTGTAGTGATGCTTAACAATAACGGTTAATTAGTACTTAAGATAGTTTATAGTCTCCGAATTTGAAAGCAATAATATACTGAATATCAGTTATAGAGAACCGCTGCATGCCACGCTAAGCGCAAATTGCAAACAAGTGTTAACTGCGGAAATTGATTTTCGTTCAGCTGCTCAGAAGGCGCTGCTGCCCCTACGTGCAGCTCGCGACAGTACGCGCGCTTTAAATGCACTTAATATAGGCGCGTTACAATGTCCTCGTAGAAGAAGAAGAAAACTTTATTTGAGGGAAAGATGATTCAAAGGATAACATTTCACCGACGAGGCATGAAGGAAAAAGACACGTTACGACTGGTACAGGTGCTAGTAATGAGCAGGATAACATACGGCCTACCTTTCCACACGCTAAACAAACGCGAAGAAGGGCAGGTCGAGTCCATAATCCGAAGTGCTTATAAAGCGGCCTTTGGACTACCTGTATATACGCCGACCAGTAAATTACTTGAGCTCGGCGTGCACAATACGTACGCCAAGCTAAAGGCGGTAGTTCTGATCTCCCAAGAAACCGTCTAAGCAAAACACGGTCCGGCAGAGAGATCCTGACACGGCTAGGTATACCACCATACCCCCAACACTTGGACAAGGAGCTGATAGGCGTGCCAGAAACCATCCGTCGCATGATTTAGGTTGCGCCTTTACCAAAAAATATGACGACAGAGGAAAAGAGAAGGAGCGAAGAACGAGTCAAGTGGCTTAAGAAACAATTAACAGCAAAGACAAACGTCATACAGGTTTACGTGGCCAGATATAACTGGGCGAAATGCTTAGCAACAGCAGTTGACTGGGATTTGAAGACGGTCATGAATGCCTCTCTATGCACTTCTTCAATTGCCAAGGCGGAGTCCTTTGCCGTAGCCTTGGCCGTTAGAGAGCAAGTCCATAGAGAGGAAGAACAATCAATCATAATCTCACACTCCCAAGAAGCGTGCCGACTTTTTATGTATGGGCGCTTACCCGCCAAAATAATGTGCTTGTAACTGTGGCCGTTCTGCGTGTGTAACTTTTATATGCTATGGGAGCATGAGAACATTTTTCTCAACTTCCGCTTGTTTTGGGCTTATTCACCGGCGTGCCGCCGCTTTTGGGGGATAAGAAAGGATAAGAAAGGCGGAATAAGAAAGTGACCGTGAGGAGGACTGATGTGACGGTGAGGACGATGGGAATGAGGAGGTGTAGTAACAGACTGTCACCGGCAAAAGAAAGCGACAGCGAAGAAGATGACGGAGTGAGCGTGAGAGAGGCCAACGTGAAGCGCGTGACGTCTGCTCAGCCCTATGCGAATTTCTCGGTGGGGCACGAAGAATTGCTTGTTAACTTATTCCTGAACACAATTTGGTGCTCCAGAATTCCTTTCATTTGTTCATTGTTTCTCATATTGTTGTATTATTCTGCTCCTTATTCCATATAAACAAGTCATTCTTAAATTTTCGTTTTTTCTTTCGGCAATTGATTTATTACTCATTCTCTCGCTAAAAAAAGCTTTTTTTTAGTATCTTATTAACCGCCGGTTTCATGGCCGATACCCCGTAGTGGGTAAGAGCCAGCACAAGGAACAAGCAAGCAAGCAAGCAAGCGTGTGAGCTTCAGAAAGGTGACGGGCAGAGCATGCGTGGTCAGCGAGGAAGAAGCAGCACGTTCGAATACAACTTTAAATTCCCACTTGTATATGTATTCTTATAATAAAAAGGTTTTTCTATTTATTATTATTTCTATTAATATTGTTCTAATTATTATTCATATTCTATTTTCTGTTCGGGACAACGATTAAGTGATTGATCTGAATGTTTGAAAAACAAGTATTGCACTCTTTCCTTATTGCGTACTTTTATTTATTTATTTATTTATTTGTGTTTATTTATTTATTTTTATTGTCATCAACACTCAATACTCAAAATACTTCTTTAAAAAATTCATAATATCAGGGCTGGGCAAAGATACTTTGGAATTGTATCGCGATACGATACAAGATACTCAGGCAAGAAGTATTGGAGATACCGATACAAGATACTGCCGCAGTAATTGTATCCGATACGATACTTGGCAATTGTATCTCAAGATACTTCGATACATTCTCAAATTTGTTATTATAGATCCATATAATGCAGCATCAAACGCCTGTACACGAAAATGTCTGCTTGAAAATTTCTTAACCGTGACCTATTTTGTTTCACTTGAACGAAATGTCTGTTAGTATCTCAAAGGTTTTGCACTTCTTGCTCAAAGTACATTAGTTTCCTTCCAAAACAACTTATTGGGGCTTATTTTAACTTCTTCACAGGACTCTTTATACACTTCGCTGACAGCGGTTTTTGCTTGTCATTTTTGCAATTGATGGGAGTCGCTGCTCAGCTTGCCGACCAGCTAGTGGGTTGCCATATCATCACAATAACGTCAATAAGAAGCCTTCGCACGACGGCGCAAATACCGGTGTGGACTTTTACCTTGTCCGTAAAAGACAGTTTGCACAATACCGCCTATCCGGACAGGTGTAGACCAGCAACAGTGCTGGTAGCGAATTTTTTTTTTGTGGGGGGGGGGGGAAGGGGGCAGGGAACGAATGGTGTGTACTGGGTTTGAGACCGTTCGCTAGCGGCCAGGCCGGCACACATGACCGTGTCCGTCCCATTTGTTTTTATTTTCTAAATAAGTATGGTCGTGAGGTACACAGACATGACTGCTCTCAAGGATTTCTTTCGTGAGGGACATGTGGTCACCATGTACTGAAACATAACCGTGGAACAAAAACTATGTTTCAATCCGCGTCCAGATTTCACTCGTTGTGTACATTGGTATCGATGTTTCTCGAATCCTGACTCCAAATCCTTTTCAGAAATGACGTGTATATGAGATATGGGAAAGGCTTCCTTTCAAATGGCAACGTCATTTTGCTCAAACTCTCTCCCACCCCACCATCTTCGCAGTCCAGGCCCTTGGAGCTAAATTTCGCGACTGCGGCCCGCCGGCTACAACATGAGCTTGAGACCCCTAATGTACACTTAGGTGACGTAAAACTGCAATGAATTTCCATGTTCTACTTAGCTGCTGGCGTAAGGGATTCTTTGTTGATATACACACTAACGTGCAATATTTCAGCAATGTTTCTTCAAAGAGAGAACATGTGCAACACAGAAATGTCCCAGACGTATTGTATAGTTGCACAAAGAGTCGCAGGACACCGCCGCTATTCGCGCTATTGCCGCTTATAGCTCCCATTACGTGGAGATTAGTAATACAAAAACATTTAAGAAGGCTTAAAACAGGAAAACAAATATAAATAAAATAGAGAGGTGGTTTTGCACCAAACATTCACATTGAATGAGTACAGAAACACAATACAGACGGCGCCCTTAATAGCTCAACTTACCTGTTGAGAATACAGAAAATTCAGTGCCTATGAAAAATTGCCTGAAACGGCTGGTTGGGACGCTCATGAGTAAAACGGAGCATTCAGTAAAACAACGTTTCTTGAATCCCCTTTTTAACATCTTTGAGATGGCTCCTAATGATTATAATGCAAACTCAGTTTCGCTCTTTTCTTTAGCGGTAAGCAGAATATTTTGTACTGTATACTCAAGGCACGCCCACATAATAATATATTGTTTTCAAAATCGCCTTGGCAACGTGTAAATTTGTAAACAGTAGTAGAAATAAAGCAGATAGTTAGAAGAATACAGCAGAAATATTATTTTGGGAGCGCGTTACAAAATACATACTGCAGTAACCAGACCGGAAAAACAGTGCAGAGGCCAAGGTAATGTAAGTGATGCAAAATGACAGCTAAGAACGCACTTCTGCTACTAATGAAATTATGATTTCATAAATTCTTTAAATAAATGTAGAACGAAGCGAAAAATACGGTACGCCAAGATACTTTCTGTTAGGTAAACGCATGCTCTATTAGATCTAGCATCAGTACCAGTGGTGCTAACGTTGTTAGAATCTTATTTGCATATAAGTTAATTCATTGCATGCAAGTCAAACTTGCACACACGAGATCCTTCAAATCGCTGATATCTAAAATCCACGCGACGCAAAGCAACCCCATCCTTGCATGCATCACATTTCGTTGCGGAGCGAGACGCAAAAGGATCTTCAATAACGACACTGTAATAATATCAGAAATTGCGCCATAGACGCCGCACGCAGTGGAGTACGCGGCGTAGGACAGTGGTTAAGAGCAAGTGTCACGGCATTGGCGCAACTAAAAAGAAAAAAAAACATCGAGAAAACAAAATGTACGCGGGCTGGGCGTACACGCCCGCGTGCTTGTCTTCCTCATCTTCTACCCTCACTGGATGACTCTGGCATAAAAATAAAATAACGTCACTGCCCTTAGGCTTATTCAGATGACTTGGTGGCACTAGTACCAGCTTGAGAAGCGGAGCTTGGCCAGCGATTATTGTTTCGCATGGTTTTGTTGCGATAGAAGTATCTTGTATCTTAAGATACACGATACATTGTCGAATGTATCGGAAATACAGATAGAGATACTCGTCTTTCGAGACGTATCGAGATACAGATACAAGATACCCATAGAGTATCTAAGATAGTATCTAAGATACATGTATCTTCGATACTGCCCAGCACTGCATAATATGAATTATTGGCCAATCCCCCAAAGTGGGTATGAGCCATGCGGAAGAGGGTACAACAACAACAACGATCCGCGAACTGGGGCCATCAGACCAGCCGGGACGAGCCTGGCGTATACTGCGGCGAACGGGTGTCCCAGACCAGGCCTTGCGGCGTGTTCCTGCGGTGGACGTGCGAGCGGGCCGTGCGAAGCTACTGATCGTGTGCCAGAATGTGTGTCCGCGACCAACCAGCTACCGAGTCGGGCCATGGCGCTGAGGCTGCTGGGGTTCGTTACAACGGACTGCTGAGTGGACTCGGTGCTACTCCGGGTGCATCGTGGTCCGGTGAGCAGCTCAGGATCTGGTACTGCCACTTTGATGGCTCATCGTGCATCTGCTGTGGCGAGCGTGCGTCAGCTACGTGGTCGTCGGTACCGTGAGTAACGTCTACAGAACCATAGACTCCTTATTAAGCAGGACACGCGGATACTCGCGTAGGCGTACAAGACTACAAGGACTGAGGCTTAGAGGAAGAGTAATTGTGTGTACTAGAGTCCAGCAAGTGTATGTGTGTGTGTGTTTTTCTTGTGATGAGTGCTGTCTATAAATGTTTTCTTGTCCCTGACTCTGTGTCTGAGGGCCCACGAGCCCACTACAGGAGGAGAGAAGGTAAAGCATAACATAGCCATGTGTAGTATGGTATAGCAAGAGGTGGGGAATTGAAGAGAAGGTGAAGCGGATGGAAAGGACGAGGGGGAGGGTCGAGCATAACATAGCGCTGTATAGTATGGAGTAGGAAGGGGATGAAAAAGGAAGTGAGGGTCAGGAGGAAAGATGTAGGGGGAATAAGTGGAAAGGAGGAGGGGAGAGCTCGTCAGTGCATCACAAATGACGCCCAGTAGGCTGCACGTTTGGAACGCTAGCGTTTGCTTGCCCGTGAACGCGAGCGTCGCGGCGAATCACTGCTCTGCACTTCCTACAGCTTTCACAGTGAGTGCAAATGCATACAGGCAGCTTACGACTACAACGTATAACTTTCGAGTTTATAACGTACTGGGGGCCTCAGCTTATAGCTCATCAGCTCAGGTTATCGTAGCACTTGTTAGTGGCGCTCTCTCCTATATCCTTTCTCGTAATTGTGTTCCATTGCGCCTTAAAGCAAATATATCAGAATTTGCACTACTGCCATAGCTGAAGACAGCTGATTGAAGTACCCATCTGTAGCTACGCTACTCTGCGCATGCATGCGAAATGTGAAGTGTCGAACTTGTAATTTCTGCCTCTCCTTTTTTCGAATTCCCCTCCCCGCGTACAGGGTAGCAAAAGAGCAAATTGCAATTTACCTCGCTGCCTTTCATTCATTCAACTCTTTCTCTCTCTCTCTCTCTCGCTGTCGTGTACTCTGCTGTGGTAACACGGAGAGTATAACTAAACTTAATCTTCTGTACTTTAGCCATGCCTCAGCAGTAACCGCTTATCTCGCATATAGTGGAATTAAGAAGTCATAAATACGAAGCATTTGTCATTCGACTTGAGATTTTATCTACCGGGATAAGGGTCCACTTGTCATTCAAACAAAAGTGCGGCTGATAATGTAAGTGCAGAATTTCTGTGTATGTTCTCTTGTTTCTCTTGACTGTAGCATCGCTTCCCATTATATTGACTGAATGCTGTCATTAGCCAGACAGTCTCTTTCCTGAGCTAAATGACAGACTTCACTGCTGTCAACATATTGCCACACTCACCGCCTCCGTATATTACATAAAAATATCATTCCTTATTTTTCGGTAATAAGCGTAAGGTTTCTATAATAATGCCTTAGGCGATCAAGTGAGGTAGTAATTTTAAGCTTACGGCCTCGCGTACCTCTGGTTTGTGGATGATACTTCCGTTAAGCCTACGCTTGTAGGAACTACGAAATAAATACAGCAAACGTTTAATGACCGCCATCATTCCCTTGTTCTGATTACAATTATTTCATGTTGCTGCATTTTATATTTCCGCGGGGTCAGAAAATGCGTTAATGGTACACTTTTTCCTAAACATCTTCTTTTATCACATCCGCTTTTGGGCGTTCTTTTATTAAATGATCATCGATATCATTTGTGTAATATTTATGTTTCTTTTAATATTGCAGGTAAAGCAAATCTAACACTGTTTCCATTCCTACATGTCATCTAGTGGATTTACATAATTTTGTGAAAACCGGGTCCGACTTAAGTCTCTTCGTCTGGCTTACGTCTTGGGTAGTAAATGTTCGAGTCGGCTTGCAAACTGTTCGAAAGAGGACCTACATAGGTGAGAAACGCAGACGTTACGGGGGCGTATCTCACAACACCTGCGCAGAGTTTCGTGGGAAAATGCTTCATATAGATAGGCTGTCTGCTCAGTGGGTCCCTTGCACTAATGAAAGGGAAAGAACACCAACCGAAGGAGTGCGTGTCTGTCCCTGATCACAGAAAACATAAGCGGGGTGAAAAGAGGGCAAGAGTACGTATATAAGACATCCAACGTTCACTTTCTCAAAGGCTCGTCTACAACGCTCCGTGATCTTCCGCCACCGTAGGTAGTGTTTCGTTTCATGTAGTAGTATTCTTCCCGTGTGTCAATTCTGGCAGTGTGTTCTTAAATTGCTGTGCTTAATGATCTTATGAGTTCGACGCCGTCTATCAAAATATATGGCACTTCTATGATGAAAAGACAAAATTTGATGCTCGTGAAGATTACGATGACATACATTGATGTGTAGAATAGCAAGTTTTCAATTGCAATTATAAGACATTACGGCTATATGTTTTACCTTGTCGAATCGAATTAATATATATTTTGGGCTGGAACATTTTCGTGGAATTTCCAGGAGCGGCCTGCTTGTAGCAACCCTCGACGTAATAGTGACCTCTACAAGTTGCATAATATTGGCGTCCGCTTAACCTTTAAAGTATGAAGACCGCATTCCAGTCGGAAAATTTATTTTGCAATTTACGGAAGCAGCTCAGAAAAATGTTCTGAAGCATCGGCAGGATTTTCAAAAAATTATGGCAGCTTCGGACAACGGGTGCCAAGGCTGAAGGAAGTGCGGAGCTGGGCAGCCTCCTTTGTTTCTCTTCGGTTTCCACTTTCTTTCCTCCTCTGTTTCATTTTTATTCGCTTTTCCCGTTTTTTTCTCTGTATTTTTTCTATCTTCATTTCTATTTATTTCTTCCTCTCTCTTTATTGCATTTTTTTCTCTTTCTTGCTATTTCTATTTTTCTTCCTATTTCTTTTTCTTTCCCTATCTTTCGATTTCACGCTCGCTTCCTCTTATTCTCTATTTTTATACGTGGTTTCGTCTGCGTTGCGCCAAGCGACGACAGCATACGATATCCCTGGCCCCTAAGTTGCTCCGCACCTATCATCATGAAGGCGCTCGAAGAACAAGAGGAAGAAGAACTCTCCTTGGCGCGAGCGCGCGCTCAATGCTGCAGATGGCTATGATGACGACGGTGATGCAAACTTTATTGGGGTCCAGAGAAACCGTGAATGACATAGCCATCTGCAGGGGGTCTCCCCTGCAGATGGCTGTCATTCACGGTTTCTCCTGCGTTACGTCTAGCTACGACAGCATAGGGTGGCCGCATACGATAGCGTACGACAGCCCGGGCCCCGAAAGTGCTCCGCACTTAGAGTAAAGCCGAGGAAACTGAGGCAATTGTGCTATAACGCGTGTGCATTGGTGGTATAACGCCTTGGTATGGTAGAGAATTCTCTTAGTGCTGTTCAGCGATTTTCGAGCACAACATAATTGCTTAAATAGCGATTGCAACACATGCAGCATTCAGCTAAGATGTAAATTGTATTGACGAATAATATTAGAGAAAACATCGCTTACCTATAAATCGCAGGCGCGCTGAACTGCAATGTACGTCCTTACTTTTTTTTCCACAGCAACCATAACCAGAATGAAGGCCGCATTTTTCTTTGTCGTGGTTATTCTCTCCGTGACGGCAACTTGTAAGTAAACATTTCTGCCTGTTTCGCTGTTGCTGCAAATTTCACTCCAATATCTCTAACATATTTAACTGTAATCTCAATTTCAGATGGAAACCCCGAGTAAGTAGCGATAAAGTCTACCTAAATTTCTTAACTGAAAGGTGTTGTTTCGTGGCGCGCATTTGAATATTTGTTGCGGAATCCATTCCTCAAAATTGTGACAACCGTGTCCATACTCTTGCCCTGCAGGTACCGACAAGATGAAGTGGACGTAGGTAAGTGTAATACATGTTACAGCCTAGTGTCAGCGTTCTGAGGAATGTAATACGTAGACAATAAGAATTTCCTACAGAGCGCTAATAAAGTCATTCCCATTTATATTTTAGTTACAACGAGATCTATGGATATGAGCAAGTCAGGTCTGATTACAGGTTTTCATTTTTGTGCCAATTAGGAGCAAAAAGTTGTTAAATTTTCATGATCAGCCTTCGTTCGCTATTACAGGACAGATATTTATGCACGACTAATACCCGTGCCACACGGGCACAGAAAATGGCAGTTACCTCCTAATGCCTTCAGATTTAATGCCATTTGCGCGGTGTATACACGGACGAACGAAATGGCATTCGCCCAAATGCCATTCGTCACCTAATGCCATCGCCAGAACTCATTCGACTAAGAAACGCATACTCTCGACGGCACAGCTGACGAAGTGCGATATGCCTAAATTATGTAAAACGACATCCTATTCATCTGAAAGTAAATTTTTCGCGTCTTTTATTTACACTAATCGCTTAAACAAGCGCTTCAAACGCTGTATTTTGGATGCGACAGGCGCCATTTTCTTTTTACGCTGTGGATCTGACTAGCGTTGGCTTAGGCTGCTACGGTCGGCTGCAACATCGTGAAACAAAGCAACGAACTAAAACTTACGGCAGCGTTATATGCTTATTTGAAAATTTAATTATTCTAGGAGGTATGTGAAGCTAGTAAACGCATGTTTTTTTTTCATTACTACTCAACAGTTACTCACTACAGAAGATGCTGCGATCGACATCATCAAGTCAAATGTCATTCACTTTGGACGTGTAGCAGCTATGCCGAAAAAAAATGTCATTCGGGAACTGAATGCCTTCACTACCGAATGTCATTTTCCGTGCCCGTGTGGCACGGGCATAAGCAGGCATGATGTTTTATTGGGTTGCGTTGAGCGTGCGCAGGTTTACGAATCAGTGCTTTTAGCTGACTTAAGCACTACGCTGTGTAGTGGTTTTCGGACAAGTGCTCGCTAGAATATAGCAGAAGGCACTTCTTTGCGAACTGTTGTTAGTTCATTCTGAAATTGCTGGTGTACTCTGAAAAACTATGACCGTGAGGTACGAGCAACGGTTTCTTAGCCTATTTTCTAACGTCTCTTTGTTTCCGCACTTTAGTTTCGCGCAGTACATAATGATTCATAATATAGCAATAGTGGTGCCTCCTATGCGATGTTACATACAGCCGCTACAGCTGCATGCTATGCTCATACTCTGCTACAATCTGAAAAAAAGAAAAAGTTGCTATAAATCTAGTAACGAGTGCGGAGAGTACCTTCCCAGCGGAGCTGTTTCACGCAAGTTTCCAGCGGATCACTGCGTGTCTAAACCAAAAACCCTTGCGCCAACTAGGAAGCATGTGTGTATTTTAAAGCATTAAAGTGGAACCGCCCTCTGTGGAAGCGCAGAACAAACTAATGCATTTCTAACTAAGCAATCTAGGAATTAATCAATAAAACAAAATAATTTTTTCTGGTGTAGCTTGATTTGAAACGTAGCCCCCACGCTCCTGAAGCGAGTGCATTGACCACTGCGCTAAACGCCACCCCATCTACCCTTTCTTGTTTAGAGCGCAGCTCCTAGGCGCCCGTTCCTGCGTTGAGCGGCGTCGCCGTTGGCTGGAGTCGGTGGCGTAACCGATACAGCGAACGAGGACGAAAGAGAGTGAACATGGAGTCTGTCGATATCACGATTCACTGGCCTCTAAAGTCGCTTTCTTCCTTCGTCACGCGCGCTGGCCCCTCGGTCGGAGCTCGCGCTCATGCATGGCTTGCACGTGCACTGCGACTGGCTGCGCTTGTCGCAACGGGGCTGAGAGCGTTTCACTTGGCTCGCAACGCCTGCAATGCACAGAGTGGTTGGTGTGCGTAGCACTCGAGAGCTGTCCATGTTTCGATTGGTTCGCGACGCCTGCAATGCACAGGGAGTGGTACGCATACCATTCGAGAGCTGTCCGCGTTTCGATTGGTTCACGAAGCCTAACATGCACAGACTCTGTGCATTTTAGCACACTACTCTGTGCCACAGAGTGGTGTGCGTAGCACTCGAGCGCTGTCGGTTTTGCTTGGTTCGCGATGCCTGAAATGCACAGAGTGGTGTGCGTGAGATTTTTAATCAGTTATGTTCTCTTTACCAGTTGTTTCCTGCTTTATCAAAAACTCAGTAGTGCTTCCATATGTGTAACATTAAGGCAGTGATAATTATGTCTTACACAGAGGTTAAATTAAGCTATGTATTGGCGGTCTATTTGAAGACGTTACATAAAATCCGGTGTATTTATACATGCAGATGCTCTCTCTTATCTCGTGATGCTCATACACACAGTTGGCACATTATCATAGCAAAGCTTATAGCTTAGCCACCGGGGAAAACACTGCTTCCTAGAGTGGCGGCTATGAACAGTACAGAAAACGTCGTCCTGAAGCAATCGTGTAGCGTACTCTACCGGGCATTCAATTGTGTGTTGAATTATTCTATGTGACTATTGTTCCTTTTCTACATAGGGTACCTACAAGAAACTGTTCTCTTAATAGTGGATTTTAGTTATTGTTATTTCCTCGGCAAAAAATAATTACATACCACGAATCAATGCCGCTCTGATTGTTTTGATGTTTTTTTTAACATGCTTGCGCCGTTACTACGCACAATAATAACATGCTAGCGTGCTTTGTGACAGGCCGTGGTGATAGCAGTCGGACATCGTTCGGTTCAACCCAATATTTAGATTTAAGCAGCACATTCCGACTTAAAAATTCGCGTTCGCATTAATGGTGAACCTTGCAATTTCTAGGAAACGTTAAGTAACACAACAAGTCTTCTTGCCTGTGTCTCAAAGTGCGACGTTCTTTCTTTGAGCTTTCTTGTTGGTTTAGCCAGAGGTCATTTTAGCTTGAAGGTTCGAGCTAGGTTTTAGGTACCGCCATATTATTCTTATATATGCATGCCTTTCGAGTCCGCCTCATACGTCGTAGCTGACATCGCAGATTACGCAACATCGCCGTACTGGAAGAAGCCTCTTGGTTGGATCTTGGAGCAGTTAGGCAGGTGGCTTCAACAGTCAGCCGAACAATCACCGGCTTCCTACTCCGCAGAAGACGCTGCTAATTTTCCTGGAGAAATCACGATTGAGCACATCAGAACGATCGCCAGTCTTCTGAACAAAGTTGCGGACGCGGTCGAAAAGGGAGAAAAAGTATACCTCTACGACTGAATCACCATTTCTGCACTCTGTTAGAAGCTTCAAGTTACATGATTGAATAGATTTCTTTGTACTTAATATGCTAGTAATATTACGTCTATTTCGCAGCTTAAACTGAAACCAATAAACCACTATTGAAATTTTCAGAAGTGAGAAACTATTCTGGCTAATTATTGTGTAAATAACTGCATCCTGACACTATTTAACAATGGTATATATTTTTGGAAATCATCTACGTCTGGGGTAGGGTAGTAAAAGTCATTAGGATAGTGTCATTACTTAGTGACATGGTCTGTCAGTATGCTCTTGAATGTTTTTCTTTGCTTGTTCACATAAAAGGGAAACGCGGGCTCCAGACTGACCTCTGAAATAACTATAGCTAGAAGAGAGTGCGCCTGAAAAAAAAAAGGGGGGGGGGGGGCAAGGGGGCAGGATTTGGAGTACTCTGTGTGCTCTGATGTAGGACACTGGTAAGCTGTCCCTCAATGTTGAAAAAAAATAAGAAGCGGCCAAGTGTAAACGATACGGGTTGTTATCCGTTGTGTATAGAAAAAATGTGCAGGGGACTATTTAGAGCATACTATTTCCTCTACTCTAGGAAATCTACACGCAGCTGCAGCTTACAAAGAAAAAATGGACGAGTGTGAATGAAACGCCAGCAGAAGCAGTTGAATAGCAATGGTTACTTTTGTGTTTGCATATTTTTAAGAAAAAAAAAGGGCTACGTTTTCGAGCACTATACACTCAACTGCGATAAGCGGCAAGCTGTCCCTCGAAATACGCAGTTTGGAACGTAAAAGAGGCTGGTGTAGAATTGTGCAAGCTGCCATATGCCCTGCGTTTAGATGCAAAAGGGAGTGAAGTAGAGCATGCTACGTACTGTATACGATGAGAGAGTTGCATGTAGATGTATTTAACATTACTCTTGACCCCCAGAATGCCTTGTTCAACTGTGTTTATAGCACGAAAGGTGTACAAGGAAGAGTACTGCGCACTCTACTATGGGGAGCAGCTTGCAGTTGGCCCTAACTACGTAACCGGCTAAATCCACATTGAAAACAAACGAAGGTCTCCGCTCGCCGGTGTCACGTCCCGCTAGTGCGATGGGCCAGAAAGTCGGCTTCACAGTGTCTATAGTCGGTGACAAGCTAAGAATAAAAAGTAAACTATACCACGGTCCATTTGTATTATGCGCGTCCAACTACGGCCGATCTTTACATTGACGTAACGGTTAAGACGAACCAATGAAAAATGCAACATGGCGCCGTTTGCGACGAGAGGCGAGGTACCCCTGCACCGAGACCGAGATCCGTCATTTCGAATTTCCTGCGGTGTTTGTTTCTTCCAGAAGATGCTATTTCCTACTGTTATTCGCACGTACCCAGCATCGTCCTCGCCGGTCGTGATCCGATGCAGAAAAAGCCTGTGACTGTGCCGCGTTTGAAGTGCACCGAAGTGGCAGCAGCTCGGAGTGTTTTACAACGCTTTAGCGCGTTCCGTCGTTTCGGCACCGTCAAGTTGCAACACGGCGTGTGTTCCCTCCATCGCTCGGATACATCAAGCATATCGCCTGAGGGTCACCACACCGGCGATTGTCGTCGCGTTCATTCGTGTGCAGTGAGGTGATAGTGAAGTCAGAATGTGCGCGTCTGTGTACGATTTACCGCCCGCAAAAGCCATGGCATTAGCGTTGCCACATGTGCGCGTGTGTGTGTTGCTTGAAGCTCGCGACATGGGAATCTTGGTGATCTATTGTGATATGCGCCGTGCTGTGCGCCTATAGGCACCCGTCACTGACCAGAGGGCGCGATGGAGCTCTTATCGAACGCCTGAGTGTTGAGGGCACCAGCCGCCAGGGACACCAAGAAAATGAAACGCTCGCTGGACACATCGACGCGCTCAAGTGTCTCCCTTCTGGGCGCCTCTTTCAACGAACGCTTCCTACGTGCGTTCGTAATCACCTCAGGGATGTTGCCACCGCCTTCAATGCAGCACAAACGCGTTTAGAACGCGCTCTTTTCAGGCTGTGCCCAGGCAGCAGAAACGCTACAAACGCGTTTCAAACTCACTGCATTGAGGCGATGGCAAGTCACGTTCAAGTCAAGGAGCGTTTCTGAACATAGAGGATGCGGAGGATAGACACTCGATTTTGCTGCGTCTACTCGCTAGGCTGTGTTTTCTGGCGCTACCATCGTATCTCGGATACTGCATTGCAGGGTGCCTATATCAGTGGTGTATGTGCGGACGAAGCGTGAGAGAAAGCGACCAACATAGCCCGTTAGCGCAACACAATGCGAAAGTAAACAAACCAGGTGTGAAGAATATGCAGTGTTGTGTGGTTTATAAGAAGATAATTGCGGTCATCTGGTGCGTGTGTGATTATGTGACGTGTGCCTATTGGCGCAGTTGCATCGTATCAACGGAATTTAGTTCCACCAGCCCAGAATCATGTGCTAGGTTGAAGTGCCCGTCGCGTAAGTGTCGCGCTCGATGCACGAACGCCTTGCAATGAGAAACGCCGTGCAAGGTAATCGTTGCTTACAAACCGTGAATTAATGCGCTCGCTGTGACACGTCGATTGCATGGATCGTGACCGTAACTGAAGTGACGCCGCTAAAACTATTATTTAGTTAAAAAAGAGCGTTTGTTTTTAATGGCGTTGCATCATATTTCACGATATCATATTTGGAATCCTTGTTTTTGTCTAACGTGCGTTTTTTAGCATTTTGTGAGAATTGTGGGGATGTATTGCGCAGCGATAATTTGTTTATATTAAACTCGTGAAGCTTATAGTGCATAGACCCTTTTTTTAAGCGGGTATCCCTTCTTGTGAAGCCTCACCCCCTCACTGTACTTCACGAACAAATGAGGAGGAGGGATCCGGAGTGGTGGGGCTTGACAATGTACGAAAGGAATGTACTTACAGATTGTGTCCACCGAGACATCTATAGGATTTCCTTTTTTTTTTTTGGAGGACGCACGTGTTTTTTCTATGTCCGAGTGTATACGTGTGGTCTTTTGGCTACTGATTTTTTCATTTCAACAGTTTAATTATTCATTTTTTTCTCTCGCTCTACCTGCACGGAGGACGATGATTAGAAGTGCATCAAAATCTCGTAAATTTTTCCTTGATAAAGATCGGTCTCCGATCGAAACGTTGACAAATAAACTGTCTTTTGAAAAGCGTGTATCTTTTTCCTGTTTGTCTTGCGGCAACCGATGACAGCCTTTTCACAATCTACGTATAGATATATATGCCTTCGCACAGACACACTCATATATAAGGTAGGGGCCCCTCTTCTAGCAAAAGTGGGCCCCCCTGCTGTAATTCCCACTGGGGTGACGCAGTTATGTAATAAATAAGTAATAAATTAACTAAAAACTTGAACGAGAAACAATTCCACGTAAAGCTTTTTTTAGTCGATGCCAATTTAGCCGCGTGCACCTCCTTGGCGTGAACGACAACGCACGAAATGGCCCCCACAGTTAAACGCCATGTGTGCAACATGATTTTATTTCGATGAAGCAAGACGTCAAATGAAACCTTGGCGTCTTCCTCAAACATGATTACAAGCACGGCGACTAGAGACGCAAATGCGGTATTAACGCCAACACAAGAGTCGAAATTCACAAAGGCGATCTCAGACCATTTCGCCATACTTCGCTTTGAGTCACAGTCGCCATAGTTACAGCAGGCAGTTAAGGAAACTGGCGGCGAGAGTTTCGCAAAAAAATTACAAACGACCTTATTAAACGTGATAAATGTCCCTGTTTTGTTCTGTTAAACCGTAAAAGAATGATTCCTTTATTTTAAGTTTTATGTTAAATCTGGCATTCTTTGTTTTAATATCATATTAGGTACTGCTCAAAAACATAGCCTTTGAGATTTACATTACTTTTTCGTACAGACTCCGAGATGAAGGCGGCGGGGGGTGCGATTTAAGCAACACAAATATTGTTATGCTGACGGTGAACTCCGTGACATCACAATTTATTTTATCTAGCTCTGCTTTCTTTATTTCAATATCAGTGCAGTATTGCAAAATAACGTTTATATGAGTGAAAAGTATTGCCATTGTTTAGAAACTACTTCGTTTGTAGCGCGGAGGCATGCAAAATATGAGCAATGCGGCCTCGTGGGCGGAGCTTATATTTATTCTTAGGTTGTCACCGACTATAGGTTCGTAGCACATCGCGTGACGTGATGGCTATGGCTTCAGGAAATTACAGCTTTTCTTAATCTAGTAGGAAAATAATAATAAATATTGGTTGGGTTTTACGTCCCAAAACCACGCTATGATTATGAGAGACGCCGTAGTGGAGGGCTCCGGAAATTTCGACCACCTGGGGTTCTTTAACGTGCACATAAGTCTAAGTACGCGGGCTTCAAGCATTTCCGCCTCCATCGAAAAAAAAAAAAAGAAATGCGGCCGGCATTTGATCCTGTGACCTTCGGGTCAGCAGTCGAGCACCCTAACGACTGTACCACCGTGGCGGGTATAATAGCAAAATATCCGTGTAAAAGCTTCGGTTCAAAAGGAGGACTCGTAAAACTGACACAGAAATAAGTGGCGCCCGTGGTTTCATCGCAATCAACGCCATATAATAAAAAGCAGCATTATCTTGTGTTTCTTTTTTATTCATTGGCTTGTTACATTGCTTGTGCACATATCCTAACAAGGCCTCTCTGATAGTCCTTCCTGTGGCTTTGACTGACGCTAAGGCATAAAAACTGCGTACATATATGCTATGCTTAGTCAGTTTGAAAAAGACTAAAAAAGAGGGGAAAACAACGTATGCAACACATGCAATAAATTTCCTGTGGAAATTAAAGGCCATGCTAGATAGAACACACGATGCGCGTAGCGTTTCGAGTTCCCTTTCACGACGCTTTAACAGAGTGCATATCGAGTATCAGTGTTTATTATGTGCTTGTTGATGCCATCTTTGCGCGGGATTCACCATATGAGTTGCCGACGTATATGTTAAGAACTTCAGCTACCGAAAGAATTAGATAGGTTAAATCATGATCGTGGGCGTCAGGCGCCAGTACGGAGGTGTACCACTAGGCGTCAACGTGAGTGCGTCCACATCAAGCGGTGTTATATCTGCCAAACAGCGGTAAACTTTGTATAACCTCTAATATACCAATGCATTATAAACAATCAACTACTTATGTGACAACGCGTCTCACTTTTGCGTTATACCGATTCCCATGACGAATGGATCAGCACTAAGGTGCGTATTTGGGCCGGTTGGTACATGTTTAACGATACGAGAAACAGCGCGACACAAAGGACAGTGACAGCGCTTGGTCCGTCTCTTTCACTGTCCTGTGTGTCGCGCTGTTTCTCGTATCGTTGAATGGATCAGCCATATTTTTCAACAAGCAGTTTAAAAAGTCCATGCACAATCATCGTTGTCGATTTTTCGTTCTTTAAAACGCACTTTCCTATACACAAGACGCTCGGTGTTCATTTCATTGGTGCATATTTCATCACAACAATACGGTCACGCACATAACACGGCGCCATCAGTTTTGCAGCGTGAAACTACTCATTACAGGTACTAACGTTTATATCATCAGTTAGTACAATTTCAAGTGCATTTACGGGAAGACCAGTTCATTTAACTATTCTTCTCTACCAAGGCATTCGCTTTTGTAACTACCTTCATAACGCCAGAGCTTCCGAGAGTAACAAAGAAAATTCAGGCATCTTATATCAGCGTATTTGTTAAAACAGTTATGCGTACCTTGCGTGTTACATTGTTCGTAACATTGTTTTTGTTATTTATGTGCAATTTTAGGTTCAATATTATTTTGTAATAGCCATGTTATGTAGCGTTCGTAGTGTAATTATAATGGTTGCAATTTAATGTGTCAACTTGTGTTGTATATTCAGCTGTGCCTGTCCAAATTGTATTTTTGTTGTCTCTTCAGATTGTTTTGTTGTATATCATTTAATGCAATAATAATTTACATTCCCACACGTGTTACTGTAACGTTTTTTTTAGGAGCTTGCTTCTTATGCTAGCGCTTTGTCCGTCGGCGGCGCGTACGCTCTCCGATGACTTCAAGAATGCTCACTAGATGGCGCGCCGCCGCTCTAGGCGGCGCACACCACGCTCGGCGCATGCGCTAGTTAGATAGGTGACCGCTAAAGGGCCGCGCCTCTCGTTTAGCGCTCGCGTTTGGCGCGCTTCCTTGCTCTTCACCGGGAGCTCCCTCAGTGCACACTCTTCGTTGCTGCTCAGCAGCATGAACACCCCAGCCAAGGCAGCAACGCGACAGCCTCGCAAAGCAGCAGCTCGGGCTCACCGCCAAGACCATGCAGTGAGATCCCGGGAGGACGAAGCGATGAGGGCTAATGTATATAAAAGAACGTTGTTACGTCTATATATGACGGTATAGGAAGGTGTACGGAAGATTCGCGGGTTACCCGATCATCTCCGAGCAAGCTCCTCTAATAGCGTTCACTTTGTGAATATGGCGGTTATTTTTTTAATTGTTCTCATTTCTGTGTATAATTATGCCTCTTCGTTTTGTTTTCAAGTTATTGTACATGCTTTTACATTTTATCACCTTACCCCTCCTTCGTAATGCCTCTAGGATCGGTAAACTATATTTAAATAAATAAGTAACAACATCAATGAACATCATTCTCACACATCAAGCTTCAACCTTAACTATGCCATTTGGTGCCTTTCTTATTTACCCGCTCTATTCACAAGTCTTTTGGGTGATCACAAAAGGTAGAGATAGTGGTGAAGAGCATCCCGAAATGAAATGGTTCCTACGTCAATAATAAAGGGAAAGACGGGCTAAGGGCGTACAGCAACTTAGAGAGCTCCAAGCAGCACCTACTTCCTCCAGTAAAGGTGAAACCAACCTCGAACGATGCGGTGTCTTTTCAGAATGCGCAGCGCGAATATCCTTGTAAGTATATTCAATATGATCTCTAGCACTGTTTTCTAATCTCTCAGGTCACACACACTTTCAGAGACCAACGCCATAACCACACTTGCTCACGCGCATTTCATCACACAAAAAAACAAACAAACAAATGTTCTAATTCCCACACGTTTCTTGTTTACTATAATCACGCCATGACCAAACAAGCGAAACGCTTTAGTGCTAGTAACAACTGCAGCAAGGACGTCTATGAACCCAGTATAACATTATACAGGAGGAGTGCTTACTGCTCTGTACTTCTTTTGAAAGAGATCCGTCTGAGGAACAGCCCTTGTCTACGCGGCCCGCGCCGTTTCGTCAGAAGGAAACCTGTGCACTCGGACACAGCTGCTCGCGCCGGCTGGGCTCTCCCCTTTTACCCTCCACATCTATTGCTACCATCTTACTACTGCGACGTGGTCAGCTGGAGGGCGTGGTCGGGCGGAAGCCTTAGCTTTTGTAGCTGGATCTTTAAACAAAAAGCATAGATTCTTGAATATGTGTTTAGAAAAATGTGAAAGATTAAGAATATACTTGGTATTCTATTATGGACGAGTTGCAACATACCAATATAAAAGATTAGTAAGCTAGACACATCACAATGATTACTATTTGGCACTAGCAACAACGGTCCATGTGACCGTATCCATATAAGGCAAGAACACATACATACATGCACGAACACTCATTTGTCATATGTCTGCGATATGGCATTATGTCGCTATAGCCACTTATGGAGAAACAAAGAGGCGAAACTTACATACACTCCCATCAATTCCCAAATCCTGCAGCATGTGCACTCAAGCATGAGCTAAACACGTATGGTGCCGCCCGCCTAAGGTTGGCTCATACGCCACTTCATATTATGTTAAATATTACTCGTCAATACACACTTTATGGAAATTGTGGATTGAGCAAGATCCCCTAATAGTAGTATAGGGCGTTGAATTGTCAGGTTGCTCGACGTAATGCAAATATTACGGGGCTGGTTTCTTTGCCAATAAATGCGTTCATTTGGGTTCCACGTGGAAGTCAGATGTTGTCGCGCTCAGCGAAAGGCACGCAGGACTAACAGGGAGAACAAAACGTTTGTGTGCGCAATCGAAAAGACGAGTATGGTGTGTGTGATAGTACTGCGTCGTTTTCGCTCGGCGCAAATGCATCAGAATGTCGTACCAACTAGTCCACGTGGAGCATTACTCAATGTGTAGCATAAAAAGTAAACAATGCCTTGGTCTGCCTAGGGTGCTGTCATTGCTGCTGAAGCAATAAAAAGTCACAGTTCAACCTTAAGGGCGAAGCAATGAATGCGATAGCAACGAATCGTAGTGCTATACGAAGTGAGGCTGGAAGCTAACTGTTTTGTATCCGATCTCGCGTAACTACAAAACGATGGTGTAAGAGAATACAGACGCTCCAGGGAGAGATGCTGTTCGCATAGTTCTTTCGCGTTGAAAGCGCAGCATGTACAAGGGTATACAAGTTGCCCGCTGTGATGGCTGTCCAGATAGCGCGCGCGCCAGCGATTGCGACCGCGCCCTTAGGTTCAAAGTTCGAAGTTGCTGCTCGGGCAATACCGACCCCCCCCCCCCCTTTCCTCTTTTCATGCTCGTTAAGGACGGGCGGGGCGTTTTCTGTCTGCTTCGACGGCAGGCCTCGCGGGCGGGATGATGTTATCGCATGCACCGTCCGAGCGACGGAAATGAGCCGGCTCGTTTGGTCTCTGCTTCGGCCGCGTTCGTCGCCCCCGCTCGCGCGCTTTTACCAGCGGTAGAACATGCGATGCGCGGGGGGATCTTATCAATTATACGGGAGGGACATGACGGCTATGGCGATGGCAACGGCGACGGCAAAAACCCGTCGAGCCTGTCCATATAATTGCTATCGCAATAATTTAGGAAATCGGTTTACTCTACAGCTTCCTGCTGCAAACAGGACGATGTAAACAGGAGAATGTAACGCGATGCGCGCGTCTCCCTCCCTGCATGAGTGGGCGGACTGTGGCCAGGCTACAGGGAGGAGCCGTGGGCGCGTCTGGTTTCTGAGTGCCCCTAACGGCGAATGTCAGCGAACTCGGGACGGGCCAGTGCCAGCTACGCAGCTCCCTCTGGTCAGTGGACGATACCTATGGTGTCATCGCTATACGCTACGCCATTCTTATCGTCTTCCAGGCCACGCCACAATACTCCTTCATCTTCCTCTTCTTTCATCTTATTTTCGTTGTCACGTTTTCTGTGACAACGTTACAAGACGTTTTCGTTTTCCTCTAAATGCTGAGTTGTCTCAATGCTTTTGAATACGTGCGCCCCGTTTCTTTTTTAGGGGTGTTCTCGGCGTGTCGCCGTGCATCGTGCATCGTCGTCTGCTGCAGGGACGGTCCATTTGCTTGAGCGCAAGAGAGGGCACCACCGCCTCAGCGCTCGCCGTGTGGCGAGAGAGAGCGAACGGTCGCGTTGAATATGGAAACGCTCTTTCTGCGAAGAACGCTGGACTACCAGCTTGCAAGGAACGAGAACACGCCCGGTCCCGCGAGAGACAACGCCGACGCCGCCAGCGTCTGCTAGCGAGTTTCTTGACTGAAAAAAACCGACTGCTCAGGCTGCACAACAGTTCACCGGCCACCACGTATATTTAGGCACTGGATCATGACCTGCAATGTTGTGCTGGTGGGAGATTTTTCTTGTGCGTAGTTGAACAATAAGGATTCTCAGCGTGCACGTTACCTAAAAGCGGACTGCGGGTCTCTGTGTTGAATCTTTCTTCTGTCTCTCATTGTCCATTAGCAGCGATTTTGCTGTGGGGAACACCGGCGCACACTGCGCGCTTAGCCCCTGCACAGGTTTCACGTTAGTCGAGCTGGAACACCCTTCCCCACATGCTTCGCCCCTCCCCAAATGTGTTCTCGCTGTTTGTCCACATAACATGCTGGTTTCAAACGCAAAGGTTCTGAAAACAAGCTACAAACAGCGTTTTGCGCGAACGCTTTGGTTGTACCCTCTGTGTGCTATCTTTTTGAACGCATGTGCCTAACATGCTCTCGATGTATGCACGAAATGTCCAATTAGGATTGTTGGTTGAACATAGTAGATAGCAGCAGCAAAGAAGCTACCGACGATACAGAGAGGCACATGAAGTAGGCAAAAGCATGGCTGACATTCAACAGAATGGTTTTGCTTTTTTGCAAGTGGTTTTTCGGAGAATGCTACTGATGAGGAGCCAACACAATCCTTCCATATTTATTGTTTGACGAAAAAAAATTGTTTCATTTTTATTAACACGAAAGTGGTTTATGCCGTGGTCCACCAAGACTTCACTGACGTATTTCTATCACAGAAATACGTCAGTGAAGTCTTGGTGGACCACGGCATAAACCACAGAAATACGTCAGTGAAATAGAGATGACAAAGAAAACAAGAAAGATGTTTCGTTGATATCAATGACCTGAGAGTTAAACCCACGATCTCTCGGTCCGCGACGATAGGTGCCGGGCGCTCTACCCACTGCGCTACCGTCGCTCACCGTGAGGCTTCACAGACGCCCCTTATATCTCTCATACCTTCTCCCTTTCACAGGGACCTTGGCTGGCGGGACGCGTAGTCGCCGTCTGGGATCGGTGAAGTGAAGCACGGCATCATAACGCTAACGAACACCGACAGCGAGAGCTTAGGTTGTTTAAGCTTTCGGTGCAGCGAGAGACACGCCAGCGTGAAGCGGACCGCGTTCACGGCTAGAGCTACGAACTGTGCCTTTCGCATTCCTGAAGCCCTGTGTGGTAGGTTACCCTATTACTGGGGAGCGCACACCTTGGCGCTCCTCTCCTCAAATGACGCCGCTTTGAATGAGTACCAGTGTTATCTGCTTGTTGATTCCATCTTTGCGCATGATTCAGCACATACTATGTCTAGGTGTTTGTGTTCGGCTCCCACAAGGGTTAAATCACGGTCTTTCTCTTTAGTCGTAGGAATAGGGATGTGCCACTAGCGTGGATGCACTTTGGTACATCCACGCCAAACGGTGCTATAGCGCCAAACACCATTAGAGATTGTGCGAGCTATCATACATCAATGTATAATAAACAATGAACTATAGTACTGCAAAGACACGATTCACTTTCATGTGAAAGCGATTCCTATGAAGAATGGATCAACCATGCTCTCTACTGGTATTTCTTGCTACCTCAAGAAGGCTGGCGAGATTGCTAAAAGGTTTATTTTCTGCACTTAGGAAGCTTGTCTTTCTGCGTTGACAAACCAGCGGTACCTGGCATGCAAAAGCCAGATGTAATACCAAGCGCACAAAGCGATCCACACAATGCGCCCACTGTGTTGTGTACGAGATACGTATCTCATGTGGTAAAATATTTAATAGTCAAACTGTACGACGCATCAACATTCACCTAAGAGAATACTACTGCGATGACAACAGTGCAACTGAAGGTCACTTTGGTGCGCACTGTCATGACTGTGGTTGCAAACATATATTCAATAGATGTATGGCTTTATAACGATAGTCGGTTAAACCTAAGAATATATAAGAGTTTCCATTTCGGCTTGTTCGTGCGACATCGTCGATGAAAATAGCGCTGAATCAACAGGAATACGAAAATAGGATACACAACACAGGCGCTAACTCTCAACAAAATATTTATTTTTGCATGTGCACAGCTACTTATAATGAACACCTTACATAACACACAGAATCACACATGCGCACAGATCCTTCTCAAATCACTATCGCCCTGGCATGTATATCTTTACCTGGGAAGGCCAGCTCTTTTTCACTCAAAGCTACAGATCGATAGCTAACGCAGTTCTGACCTGCACGTGATATGGCGGCAGCCTCTATGTTTCCTCATGTAAGAGATGGCTTTCATCGATATAAAATCTGGCATCTATCAAAAATAGGTTCGCACCCACAGTCGCGACATGCGAACCAATATGACCTTGAATCGCGCTATTCACGCTGTGATACGGTTCTCTTAGCCAATCGTTGATGCATCGGCCAGTTTGGCCGATGCAAACTTTACCACGGGAGATAGAAATGTGATACACGACACACTGGGTACATTCTGCAAAACGCTGTCTGCGCTTAGTTTTACATCCGGCTAAGAATTTAACCCACCACGGTGAATCAATGGTTATGGTGCTCGACTGCTGACCCGAAGGTCGCGGGATCGAGTCCTGGACGTGGTGGCCGCATTTTCGATGGAGGCGAAAATGCTCGACACCTGTCTACTTATATTGAGGTGCACGTTAAATAATCCCAGGTGGTCGAAATTTCCGGAGCCCTCCACTACAGCGTCACTCGTATTCATATCGTGATTTTGTTAATATGAATATATTATTAACCCAACAATACATGTCAACTCCGCCAACAACCGTCGCTGCCCCACCCAGAGAAAATTTGCATAGGCGCCCCATCCTCAACGGAAAGTTTATTGAACCAGCATATGCAAGCGCTAAATGCACTTATACACCAAATACTTATAAAATGCGTCAGTAGAACTTATACAAACGCTCGACTCAGTTTTACGCAGACTGCAATAATACACTGTAGGCTACTAAGAAACTATAGAACAATAAGCATGTTGAAAATTCCTGTTTGTTCTTGAATCTTGCTCAGATGAATGGCAGGAGCGCTGCAGTTCTGGGGGTGGAGCTTGAATTACTTTTTAGGCTGCAACTGGCTACAAGTATAGTCAAATCTGTAAACAAATGATCGTGTCTGCCGCAATTCACATGTGGGCCAGAATTGTGTTAGCCTTCCATCAGTAAGTTTGTGCGAGAAACACCTCACCTTACTCGATAAGAATACCACGGTAATCGCCGCGAGAGAAACACAGGCCTTGGTTTGAGCTTGTTTCTTTTTCAGGTTCTCAATGTGAATGGCTGTACGCATGTAAAATAAATATTTATTGAAAGTAAGGGCTGCGTTTTACTGCTTCGTGTGCCTTTGTCTTCGTCGGTTTCTGCCATGTTGTCCTCCAGACTACATGCTCATGTGTAGAAGCCACCCATTAAAGGGCCCCTAAACCACCCAGAGGTCGAAATTTAGTTGTAGCGTTGCACTTGTGCACAGGGTTGCCACTGACTTTCGAGTAAATGTCGCCAAAAAACGAACAGAAAGTCGCCAAAAGTCGCCATTTTTTTAGAAATTTCGCCAAAAAAGTCGCCATTCTAGATGTGTGCGGCATATCCTAGTAATAGGAATTTTCACTGATGTATAGCCCCGTAGAATACAGTGCCATTCAAAGCCCTTAAAGTATCTTGACATTTCTCAATGCCAGGCGCATCGCCCCTTCACCATGGGAGTGCTTGGTGCACCTGGTTATCCGACTAGCCGAAAGATGTGCGCGGAGGCGCAAATATGAAAGGATAAAACGCTCATGATATCCTTCCATCCCTGTCCGCTCGTTTCAAAGGTAAAAGTATGGTAAACCTTGGGCGAAAGCCGCGAAGGCGTTGTTTGTAGACAGCTTTACATCCCCTCATATGAAAAAAAAGGATTAACAGGTTTATTGAAAGTAGTAAGACTGAATTCTTACAGGTATCGTTCATTAGTGAGTCTTATACCTTTCAGTGTGAACTAATATGATACTTTAGGAGTGCTGTTTCTTGGGCGAGTTGGAAATTCATACTTGGAAGGGTAGCGCTAGTAGACGCGGACTAGAGGAAGACACATGGACACACAGACGGAAGCGCTCTAGCAACTGGTTTTTTTTTACACAAGATCTCGCACAGGCTGAAAAAAGTAGCGAGTCAGGTGGGCGTAAAGGTGGTTTTTTCAGCACCCGATAAGCTAAGCCGCCTGTGTAAGCTCACCGATCCTGCCACTGAAAAGCCGAAAGGGTGCCAAAAAAGCACCAAAGTCCTTTCGTGCCATGCGCAGCAGGCGTGGTATACAGTTTACCACTGACATGTGGCGGGATATACATCGGCCAAACGGGCCGTTGTATCAATGATCGGCTACGGGAGCACAAACAAAACGTTGCTCGATACAGGGATGGGCACCTGTCAACACATTGCAATGATTGTGGTTGTTCACCTGTTTATTCAAATTGTATCATAATCAGCCGCCACGAGGATAAGTGCACTCGAGAAATCATCGAAGCAAAGACCATAATCAAAGAAGGGGCGAAATGTGTCAGCACACCGTCGATAGTGTTGTCAGAAAAAGAAATTATGTTCCTCAATTCGTCACTGCGCTGAAATTGTCACGTGGCCATAAAAGCGATGTATATATGTAGGGCGGATTTTCAATAAAAAACCAGTTGCTAGAGCGCTTCCGTCTGTGTGTCCGTGTGTCTTCCTCTAGTCCGTGTCTACTAGCGCTACCCTTCCAAGTAATATGATACCGGACGCCACTGTCCCTTTCGTATATAATCACTTATATCTACCCACGTCAATCCAGTGCGTTATAATTGAACAGGTAGACATTGTAAAATGCTATATAGCAATTGTTTTCATTGCACACGCTCACCGAGAACAGTAGAAAATGCCTGAATAAATAATTTTTTATTGCACGAACACCCGCGTATCCGCCCATCTTCGCTATACGAGCTCGATTAGGGGATACCGCAGCGGTGAATTGGTCGCCAAGCTATTCAGAATAGTTGGAGCTTTGGCGGAACAAATGGCCGGAACACACGACCAACCCGTCATCTAGCCCCTTCAGAAGCGAAACTTTAGCGAAGCTCTGAAGCATCTAGATGAATCTAGATGAATTGAGTTAGAAGCATCTAGATGAATTGAGGAGATACACACGAGTTACAGGACGGACATACAGAACAGCGTGTAATGTGCACCTCAAAACTCAGAAAAATAAAGAGAATAGTGCCGCTCATTCGTTGAGAAGGCACTGAGCTTAGGATGCATAACTCAGTGGAGACCTAAGCTGAAAATCGCCAAAAATTCGCCATGTCGCCATTCATAATTTTAGGTCGCCACGGGCCTCTAAAATTCGCCAATTTGGCGAAAAGTAGCCGCCATTGGCAACCCTGCTTGTGTAGGAGTCAACAGCGAAAGACACCGGAGTTGAACGCGTTTGCTCGTTTCACTCTTTTCTTCGCTAGGCGGCGTTCGTCGGCTCGTCTGTCCACCTAACGCCTCCTCTGGTCCACCTCTCCAATTGGCCTTGCTCAGCGTCCGAGGTAAGCGTCGTCAGCGTCAGCGTCTGGCAGAATGCAGGTTCTTGTTCACACACTGACGGCGTCTGTTACCCGCGTCGACAAATAATTAGAGAGATGACGTCACGACTGCCTTTGCCGGTCGTGTAAAGGCGCGCAGAGGAGCACGCGAACGTTTTTTGGTGGTTTAGGAGCTCTTTAATAAAATGTTTGTGTTCGTAACTAATAAAAAAGAATAATTGCTCACCAATAAATTACTCCAATCATTATTCAGTGTTATGCTTCTTCCTTATTATGTCCTACAAGTAATTCCTGTAACTCTTTCTCCGAAACTGTGCAATCCTTCTTAAATTCGCGATCAGGAAGATTCTGAAATATTCATTAAAACCTTGCGGTGAAACACCCGATGGTGTGAGAACGTAAAACGATACAAGTTAAAGCACCGCCAATAAACTCAACACTTAACTTGGTTTGTTTATATGCAGCTGTGCAATCCAGTCCGGAAGTCCTGGTTTATTTTTCGTTTTCTAGTTAATTTGCTGCGTTATAACTACAATAAACGCCGCTGCCGATTTAACATTTCACAAAGGTATCGTTCGATAAACAACGGCATAATGGCTTACGATGTGAGAGCATTCCTCCGCCGCGTATGGACTCACGCTGATTACATTTTGCAGAGAATGCACGTGGCCTGAGATATGACACAGGTCACTGATTAGGAATATAGCGTTGAGCAGCCCCGCCATTATTAACACAACGCGTGTCACAGGAACGTAGCAAAGTCACCTTCAAATGGCTGTTATCGTAAAAGATCAATTGTCCTGCGTAGTGAGTACATGCCGGCGACGTGCGTATCGATGCGCGTACGCCTCGTGTTTTTCAGAGAGTTCAGAAATTTTTAATTTTAAAAATCAGGAGCGCCTCCCCTCGCGGGAAATTTGGGCTCAAGCAAAGCTTGATGTGTGCGTGTCTGACCTACGTATTCTGTCTCCTGTTTCCTTCATTCGTGCTGGGAACTTGACCTTCATCCACGTGCTGAGCAATGCAAAAATTAAGTTGCTACATGCAGCAATGACGGACGTACCTTCAAATCGAGGCAACAATGAAATGGGCAGCGTGAATGGACAAATGATCTTGATAAAAGGTCAGATTGTCACATCAGAAATGGCTGATAGCAGAGAAGCCCACTATCGAGAGAGCATCATTTATTGGTAAACGACACGTACAAATGCCCATGTGAGCGGTGATCGTATGCGAGGGCAGCATTTCTGTACAATCTCCGGGTTTTTCGCATACTATACCACCGCCGCCACCAAAACCTGCAACTCGTAACAAGCTTCGCTTGAATGGAAATATAACTGGGACTTTAAGATTAAAACTCTCAAGATTTTTTTCAGTGGTGTTGACCTTAAAGAACAGATCAGGTTTATTTCCTTCTACGAAAAAATTTCAACGCAAGTTCTACATGTATAATGACAGCTTTATCCCGTGGCTATATTTTATTCTTTGTTGTATAAAGCAGGGCAATTGTTTTCAGGTAGCTTATGTAGTAAACATTTTGCGTATTTCTCGTTATGCCTCTCTTATAACCGGTGTTCGGAATAATTTTTATATTGAAATTAAATCGCCAAAGCTTCTGTTTCAAAAACTCCTCCGGGGTTCACACAAACAATTTAAAAATCAGCAATTTTTCCTGAAGTTTAGGCTCAAGAATGCGCAAATCAACGAGGGATCTCGTTATCAAGGCTCTTGTGGTACGCGTATTGCGTAGTAAGTGCTCTAGCCGTCACAAAAGGCAATCATCTTTCAGCATGAACTCATATCTACTCACGCATGCGCACAGTGGTTCACCGTGAACATTTTAAAACGTTCTCAGGCTGCCGTGCTCATAAGGTATAGCTCACGCCCCCAATGCTGTTTTCTCTATGTGTGCCAAGTGTGACATCGCTCGGTTGCCAGCGACACAAACTCCACTTGAACGTCTAATTCATTGCGCGATATCATGGCACAATCCATAGAGAAATCAGAGTGCTTATCAGGCATCCGGTTCACGGCAATCATTCTTCTCAAAATAGTGTCGGGAAATATTAGCCCTCCAGAACCACGCGAATGTTCTCATTACATTATGTCGGCCTTAGATGCACACAATTGGGAGCACTGGTTTGTAAGGAGGCGGAAAATTGGCAGCAATTTTTATTGTTTAGAGAGCTGATTGTGAAAGACCTACCTGTTACCACGGAACGATATTACATGCAGATCAGGCGGGAAGCACAGCATTGTGTCCGTGATACCGGCATATCAGTTCGATACTCTTGTGAGCAACTGATTTCGAAGTATACGCATTTAAGACAAAGTGGTGCGATAGGGAATAGCCTGACGTATGTCTGAATAGATTTATATAAAGCCGCTGCTAATACAAAGTTTTGCCAAGCTCTTATTGATTTCGGCGAGCGACAGGTAATGATTTCTCATGTACTCTCATTACTTGTTTTTCAATATATATCATTAGGGACATTCCAACTAAAGCATTAACCTAAGTTGTACCCTCATTCACTTTCTCTCTGAAAACTCTCCAGTTCTTATTCTTATTTCGCAGAGTTGTATCTATTTCGAGATGCTGGAAACTTTACCCCTTCGGCATTTCTGTTGACATGGGTCTGTTCGCATGTCCTAGAGATCTTATTTTCTTGTTATTCACCGCTTAAGCGAAGATGAAACAAAATAGATAAAAACGATTGCCCTCCATGAAGTTCGAGCGACAGTGCGCTACTTTTGTTTCTTCTTAGCCACGAACTTTTCACGGACGGCCAGGAGTTTTGCCGGTTCTTAACTAAGTACCATGTAGCTTTATAACTACAATTTAGCCATTTGATGTTAGGGATAACGGATGCTTTCAGTGCATCGTTCTTCAGCTCTCTTGAACGAGGCGAACGGTTCGTAATGCCATCTACACTGCAACGTCAAAGATAAGACGATAACCGTTAAAAACAATGAGTGGTAGCAAACAAAGGCATGCTTTTTGCATCTGCTTCGGACGGTAATGATGGCTTTATGCAGTTGATACAGTCTACTTTTCGTACCGAAAACCAAAAACGTGTAAGAGACCTGCGGAATCAGAACAGGAAACTGCACTCAGACAGTACGGATATATCAATGTTATATGGCACATAGACACTGGTGTTTCTTTTTTCGTGTGTTGTGGATGAAACTTTATCTTTTACAGATCGCGTAAGCATTAAACATGAAGACCGCGGTGTGCCTTCTTGTAGTTTTGCTCGCAGTTACTGCCACATGTGAGTATTTTTCTGCATTGTAGTCTTTGCTATATTACTCTCCGTAGAGAACGACCACCGGTTGCTGACGTTTCGAACGACATATGTCTCTTTCAGATGGCGCTCCTGGGTAAGCGTTCTGGAAGGTTTTTTTTATTGTTTTTTTATTACGGCATATCTGTCGTTGAACACACGACAGATCGTCCATAAAATAAACGTTACTTATCTTCACAACCGTGTTATCATATGCATTAAAAGCGATTTTGTTTCCCTACGCTAGGCTGCCTGTAGAGGAAGACGACCATGGTGAGTAAGGTTTTTATACCAATAAGAATATCAGCCGCTAAGATATTTCTGAACCTAGCGCAAATTTAATAGAAACACGCATAATTCATTATGCTTCTGAGATACTATTGTATTTTGTGTACTGTAATTCATTGGCAGTTAGTTAAAAAGCAGCCAGCATTTCATTGTGTTTCTTTTTCTGGAGTACACTGACTGTCATAGTTTTGGTAATGACTATTATCTCCCATGGTCACGGCGCTCTTTGTCCAAATTTTCCTGTTGCGCCAATAACCATCACCGAGCCAATTACTATTATCTGTGCTTTTGACACTTTCCCACTTGTATGTGATGCGCTTCGCTCGCAAAACAAGTCTAACTTTCGCAACTTGTGTTTCATATAAGGCGAACAATTTCAGTCTTAATCGGTAAAGTCCCAAGCACACACTTCGGAAAAAAAATGGTCAAGTGTAACGGGTAAATTTTCGACGGTCTCCGGTCATGCCGCAAAAATCGTGCTAGTGTTTGTGATTGCGAGAAGTAGTAATGAGGCTTTATATCCTAGGAAAAAAATTGTGTTGCCTAGAGGGCGCTTCAAACTTCGGGCACGGAAGGGAAGCTGTGTCGCGCTAAATAAAGTTATACGAAATTACTGGTTTGAGCAATTATTACGAAAGAAGAAAGAATTGTTTGATCAATCTCTATAAATATATAGCCCTCATAACTGGTGGCCCGGTGTAAATAGCGTACTAAACATTCCTAAACATATATATATATATATATATATATATATATGTATATATATATATATATATATATGTATATATATATATATATATATATATATATATATATATATATATATATGTGTGTGTGTGTGTGTGTGTGTGTGTGTGTGTGTTTGTGTGTGTGTGTGTGTGTGTGTGTGTGTGTGTGTGTTCCTGTGTCCCGAAAGTCGTGGGATGCAATCCCGGCAGCGCCGGCTGCATTTTCGATGGAGGCGAAAATATTTGAGGCCTGTGTACTTAGATTTAGGTGCACGTTAAAGAATCGCAGGAGGTCAAAATGTCCGGAGCACTTCATTACGGCGTCCCTCATAATCATATTGTGGTTTTGAGACGTTAAACTCCAGAGAATAATAGTTGTGTTCCTAGAACATAAAAACACTTTGCCCTACATGCTTCGAATTAAAGATTGTTATTCAGATCCAAAAAAACTTATACACAGCAGATTGTCTTAATAACTCGCGGCCCGGATTAAATGATGCACTGAACTTTCCTATTCAGAGAACCGTTAACAACACTGAACAAGCATACACAAGCATCGTGCGCACCTGTATTACTACGTTGAAGAAAGTGATTTAAAAAAGAATTATTTCAGGAAAAGAAAGTGTGCGTGCGAAAGCAGCATGTATTTACTGCGTACAAATCTCGAAAGTATTGTTTACTTGCTTACATTGCTTCGTTTACTTAGAACACCTGCACTCCAAGATAATAGTTAGAAGTTTCTGAATTCGTATATCGTTGAAAGAGACTCTTTCACTGCTTGTCATGGAGACCCTGGTATTTGCCTTAAGTGCTGAGGGAACTATATCGGGAACGCGCATGGTATTATGTGAGCCCATCGTTTCTGGACTCCGTTCGAAGGAAAAAGGTTGAACCTGAACTAAGCGAGCACTAGATAGTGTGTGTTTTTATTTTGTTCTTATTCTACTAATGAAGTCAACAGGGGTAACCGTCTGCAGGAGATGAGAGCGACAAGTGATCCGTTTATTTTCATTTCAATAAAACATACGTCCCAGGTGACGCAACGGCTCCTTACTGGAAGGCGAAGCTCGGCTGGATCCTTCAACAGATTGGCAAGTTCCTCCAACAGTCAGCGCCCTCGTACTCCTCAGAAGACGGTGCCGTCAAGCCTCAAGATATCACTGCCGGGCAGATTAGAAAAGTTGCGGAGGTGCTCAACAAGGCTGCCGATGCCGTCGAAAAGGGAGATGATTTTAATCTGTTTTGAACAATAAAACCATTTGAAGATCATTATCTTTTGCGCGTTGCCGTAACTTGCTAAAAGTGCGTTTGTTGAGTGGCATACGCATTTGAGTCACCGCTGCTTACGAAATTGACACTCTTTGCCAAAAATACAAAAGGAGCAGTCCCACTTTTTAGAGCGATGTTTCCAAATGTGGTACGATTCAATCACTCCTCTCTCATGCCACGTCTTCGGCTTACCCACAACCGAAACGTAGCTAAATGTGGCAGTGCAGCCGCACGGCTTGCAGCATACCGATAGGCGTGCGCAGGGTTCTTTATTATAGGGGGCCAAGTGTAACCGCAGACCTCCTTCCCCCACCCCTTTTATCGAGTCCGAAAAAAAAACGAGCCCCGCTATTGGATGGAAAATGCAAAAATGAAAATGAAGCCACGACTTGCTTCTCACTACAACCAAGTCTTTCTGGGCTGAAAGTGGGAAGTACACAGTTCTTTGAATGTAACATCAGGGATCTTTGGTTGCGATTACCGCCGAAAGCACACTTAGCCATAGCCCTGCGCATTAAACAGTGACGTCAAAGGTCCGACTGAGTAAATGAATGGGGCAGAATTGGAGCCCCCCTTTAGACCTTTGGATGATTAGGATGGGGGCGCCTCCATGCCCCTTCGTCCGCACGCATATGAATGTACCGGAAGACTAGCATCAATGCGAATGTGATACAAAACAGAAGTGTCACACATGCCGTATACCCTGACATGCTTGGTATAGCATGGTTTCCCTTGCATACTGTACTACCAAACCTTGTGACAGAGGTTTGTAAGCTTGCAAGATAGAGAACAGATGAACCTGCCATTGTTCTTTGCAGCAACGTTCTTAGCCTCTGTGATATGCCATGTTCATAGGTATGACCACCAGGTCTTTTTTTATTTTTGCTCCAGAACATCATATTCCCATATGTGCCCAAATATTAAGCTCGAAAGCAACAAGTCAGCCATAGCAGTGATTAAGAAATTAGGGTAGTGTGCCACTAACAGCGCATTCTGCTGCTGGACAAGGTTCTCTTGACTTTGATGACCGCAGCTATTTCCCACCGCATTTGAAAAGTACAAATTAACGACAGCCCTCTGAACTAATTTGTCGTGGGTGGATTCATATGCTTACAGCGTTTTTCGAGTCCTTAGACTAATGCTTCTCAGCCGTCGATGGGTCGGGAAATACTTGTGTACTGGTCGACGTGATGGCGGACCCCCTGATGTGACGAACCGGCGGATGGGGGGAGGGGGTGATGTAGCAGGCTCAGATCTTAATTGAGGCGTTGGGGCCGCCGAGCCGATCATGTTCAGAATTTTGCTGCGGTTTCTGGAATTGGGAATAGGTTATAACTCGCCTGCAAAAAATTTTTTTTCGCGGGCGATGGCGTCGCGGAACCCCGGAACCCCTAAGACAGCTGCGAGGAAGCCCATTTGAGAACCACTGTCTTACACTAGAGATAGAGCAATTATGAGCTTGAAGATGAAAATTAGGTCCAGGTCAAGCGCCCTCATTAAATTTTATTGAGGTACTTTGTGAGTGGAAAAAATGTGGAGAACTTGAGCAAAATACTTCCATCATGCTACTAATGGCGTAAATGATAAAATCACTCTCTTCAATATTTAAAAAACCATAAATTCAGCAACATATCTAAAAACACAGGCAACTCGGCCAGCAGGGTGTCAAACAAGCATTTACCAATATTTGCAGAGAAACGAATGCAACGCACCGGATCAACACTTGGCTCTTTACGAATACTACTTTTCTGCAGAAATAACTTGTATCAAATGCAACAACCGCTGCCGGAAGGTAAAATGAGAAAAGGTCAATAAATGTCTGAGTTTAAAGGCCGCATCCGCCGAGAAAAGATGTATCTCTCTGAGATTTAATTGCTTCACGCACTGCTACAAACAGCTCTTTATGTGGGACCTAAAGATGCCGCTCTTCACTGCCCACAGGAAATGCTGCGTTGGCAGCTACCACTCCCGATCTCAAAGCTTGTACTACGACATTCGACGGTTGTCAATGGCACATGGATCGTCAGAAACTTTTCAGGGAGTCTCATAGGAACTTTTCGACAAGCTTCTGCCACAGACCTTCTTCTGTTACACTATAGTACTGAGGGTACTCAAATTTACATGTCTTACTAGTAAAAGCACACATAGTGCACCACTTTTGCTCTCAACAAACGTCCGAAGAGAATGAGGGTGAAGGGTCTTATATCAACTCTGCTGACGTTGTTGTCCAGAGCTTCTTTGGCTTTCTTGCTAAATCCATTATTCGAGAAAACCGTAAACCCATCTCCTCCGTCAGCATGCACAATGCTGAAGTCATCTGTAGCGAAAAACTGCACCAATGGCCGCAACACTTATTTCGATGAACAAGAAGTTGGTCAATGCCTTCCGATAGGCACATTCCCTTTTCCTCAAAATCCTATTTTAGTGACAGCTCGCGAACTGTTGCTACAAACAGGTAGCAGGCCACACTCTAGGCCAAGGCGAACTTAGGACCTCCCTCTAGGAGGCTGTGAACTCCAGATGGAAGCGACGCCCCATCGACAAAGACAACACCTTCACTTACAGGTAACAGCTTCTAAAACGCATGAGTGAAGCTTTTCGGTAAGCAGACCCTAAATGTAGCTTTAGAGAGCACTCTAGCAGAAATTCGAGCATGGACTATAGTCCAAAAATATCAATGTTAGAATAGTACCTGTGTATACGCAGGAACGGTTTGAACATTGATATTTATTCCTACACTGATCGATTCATGTTCGAAATACCAGTATGTAATTAAAATAACTAGACATTGTAATTCCTGCTGCATGTAATTTCCGACGCTATATATAATTCACTTTGACAGGCCTAACTGAATAAATTATTCATGCAATTTTTAAAAAATGCTCAAACAAAAAACACACAGTAAGATAATAATGCAGATGAAAGGTGGCGCACAATTTAAAAACGAAAGACCCGAGAATACGACGCATTATACCAATCGCTGGAACAGTATTGTTCAGCAAATAAACAAACAAAAAACAGGACAAACAAAAAACACAAAACAAAACATACAAAAGTTACTTTGCGCTGCATTGACGATGTGTCCATAGTAGTGATGTAGAACTATCGATGGTACTATCGTTACTATCGATAGCTGAGTCACTATCGAACTATCGATGGTAAAAAATACTATCAATAGCGCTATAAATAGCAAGTTCGCTAGTACGATCCATAGTATAAAACCAACAGCGCGAACTCACTGCAGCATAAACTTGGATCCCCGCGCGTGGTACATACTGTAGTGTCGGGAATCATCACTGCTTCGGCGTGCTTACAAGCGCCATTTCTGATGCTCGACAGAAACAGCAAACGGCCTCGAAGATGCCTTATGGTTGCCATGCGCCGGACGGTATGTGGAGAGAGCGACGCTTAAGGGCTCAGGTCTGGTGGAACGGGCTTCAAATATCCAAGCGGCGCGCGATCTACCCGGGGGCACTGGACGCTCGACTGGCATCGCGGTACGACGCATATAGGGTGTCGCCCAGTCATGTTGCATTAGAGCTTTGAATAAACCAGTTTACAATTCAACTCTACAGCGCATCACTATAGAACATGGTGTCAGAAGTTTGAGCTACGATACCTCACGTCACCAAGTGAGTGCTCATCAACACCTCCAGCCATGACTGAATCAGGCACTCAAAGCGATCAGCGCATCCAACTCCAACCCCCTCAAGCCTTCAGCTTCATCGCGGAGCAATGTAGTGCCTAAAGAGAAGGGGGGAGCGTTTCCGAACTGCAACTGGTCTTCATCACCAATAAGACACTGATCAAATCAACTCGTTGATCTACATCATGGGGGACAAAGCTGAAGACGCCCCCACAGCACTTTGTCTGGCAGCCGCCGACGCTAAGAAGTATGCCAAAGTCACCGAAGCCTTCGAAAGTCACTTCGTTGTCAAGAAAAACATCATCTATGAGAGAGCGCTCTTCAATCACAACATACAAGACGAAGATGAACCAATGACAGAGTTCATCACAGCTTCTGACACTTTAGCCGAACGGTGCGACTACGGTGACATAAAGGACGAATTAACCCGTGACATGATTGTCGTCGGCGTGCGTGACCAGAAGTTGTCGACGAAACTTCAGCTTCAACAAGACCTCACACTAAAGAAAGCAGTACTTTGCGCAAAGCAGTTCGAAGAACTCCTCAAGACGCAACCGCATATTCATGCTGCCGGCTCCACAGAAGGAACAGCTGCCATCGATCGCCTGCATACAGCTAGCCAACCATGACGCGTCGACAGCAAGCTTAAACCAGTTGAGCAATTCCAGACTCAGCGTTCGCGCGACTGGTGTGGTAAACAAGAAACTCACTCCAGAAAAGAATGTCCCGCGTCAAAACTGTACTGCAAGAAGTGCCTCAAAAAGGGACATTTCGCCGCGGTATGCCGTTCATCGCGCGTGCTTCATATCCAATCAAGCAAGTCTCCGGAAAGCACGAGCTTCCTGGGAGCAATCAGAAACGGTGGAACTACCCCGTGGAGAACGCAGCTGTACGTCAACGGACAGGAGGTGCAGTTTCGATTGGACACTGGTTCGGACGTATCAGCCCTGCCGGACGATACGTATCTCAGCGTCGCTCATCAGCGTCGCTGCGTGAGTCTGATAAATACCTCATCGGTCCCTCTAACGAAGAGTTAGACGTTAGACGTGCTAGGCATGATCGAAGGAACTGTGGTTTACAAAGGAACAACCACCTCGGAGAGATCTACGTTGCACCAAACCTCGGTGAGCCACTACTGGGATTGGGCCTCATAGAGAAGATCGACATATTAAGGCGGGTGAGCGATCTGTCAGTTAAACACAACTGGGACGCTCTACTCGAATGATATTCGCAACTCTTCTCTGGCCTCGGTGAAATCGAGCATTCTTTCACCATCAGACTTCAGCCAAACGCTATGCCTTTCGCCATAACCTCTCCGAAGCGCATTCCCATCCCGCTGCACGACGCTGTTGAGGCTGAGCTAAAGAAACTGGAAAATCAGGGAGTGATAAAAAAAGTCCAAGCTCCGTCTCCTTGGTGCGCGCCCATAGTCGTCATGCTGAAGAAAAGTGGCGGCGTCAGGCTTTGCGTGGACTACAACATGCTCAACAAAGGGGTACTCAGAGAGCATCGCCCCATTCCAAGCGTAGAACACACGTTGGGACTTCTCGGAGGAGCGAAGTATTTCTCGAAACTCGACGCGTACGCCTGATTTTACCAAATTAAGGTGGATCCAAAGTCATCTGAACTAACCACCTTCATTACTTCTTTCGGGAGGTACAAGTTTAACAGGATGCCCTTTGGAATCTCATCAGTTTTGGATCATTAGCAAAGGATGATGAGTCACGTACTCGAGGGTTTGAAGGGGTCGTGTGCCACCTAGACGACGTGCTAGTGTGGGAAGAGACCAAACAGCCCCACGACGAGCGTCTTGCCCTAATCCTTGAGCGGTTACTCAAGGCAGGTGTGTCGCTGAACAAACAGAAGTGCTCCTTCTACCAAATTAGCGTGAAGTTTCTCGGTAACATCATTGATCAAACGGCGTGCGTCCAGACAAGGGTATGATTGAAGCTATCGTTAAAATGAAGCCGCCAACCAACGTGACAGAAATCAAGCGCCTCCTCGGGATGAACAACTTTGTATCTTGGTTCATTCCGAATTTAGGTGGCATCGCGCACCCGCTGACAGAGCTTTTGCGAAAGTCCAACCATTTTGTCTGGGACGCCGCACAGTAGCAGGCTTTTCAAAAAATTAAGAAAGCCTTAACTTCAGGACCCGTCATAGCTCTCTATGACGCGAGGCAACGACTCATCGTGTCATGAGCCGCGTCAAGCTATGGTCTGGGAGCAGTTCTGCTCCAAGGAGACTCCCACGGCAATCGGCGGCCTGTAGCCTACGCTTCAAAAACGTTGAGCTCAGCTGAAGCAGGCTACTCTCAAATTGAGAAAGAAGCTCTCGAAATAGCGTGGGCATGTGAGAAATTTAGGGACTACCTCATCGGGCTTCATTTCAAGATAGAAACTGATCACAAACCTATTGTGCCCATACTTTGCACTAAACCCATCGACAGCCTAACACCCAGACTTCAGCGTCTTCGTCTACGCATAATGCGGTATGACTACGAGACCACGTTTATACCAGGCGAGCACCTCATCACAGCCTATGCTATCTCTCGTCAGCCTCTCGCAACGCATGACTCCGGAGACATCACAGGCGAAGCATCAAGCTGCACAAGTGTCATAGTGGGCCTTATGTAGTCGGAGGTGGCAAGCACAGAGAAAGTTGCCATGGCACAGAAGCGTGATCCAACATGTAAAGCTATAGAAGCCTTTACGAAAAACGGGGGGCCAGTGCACAAGAGCAAGACTCCGAAAGGCTGCCGTGAGTACTGGCAATTCAAGCATGAATTCACAGCCAGCACACGACGGCGTCCTATTAATGGGCAACCGGCTTATCATTCCTCAATGCCTACGGAAGGCAACACTGAACGCCTTGCACGAGGGACATGAGGGAGAAGTAAAGTGCTCGCGACGCCTGCCTTGCACAGTACAGCCTGCAGTATTGCTCAGGTTGCAGAATGACGGAAGGAAGAACATGTCATATAGCTCAAGCAGAAAATTCCACTTTAATGAACAAAAGATCTAAGGAGCCTGGTCGTGCGGCAAATCAGCCCAGAAAGCCACACGAACCTTTCTACGATACTTGAAAGCAACTTCATTGAGCGACCGCCTGCGAAACTCTGCACTGTGTGTGTGATGTGAACTGTGTCTATCTTTCTCTCTATCTCTTTTACTCCCTTATTCCCGCTCCCCATGTAGGGTAGCAAACTGGACGCATAGTCTAGTTAATCCCCCTACCTTTTCTACATTCCTTCTCTCTCTCCACTTTTACCAGCACACCTTTTTAGGCTTCGTGTAATTCCGGGTACTGTACGCAAAAACTCGGGCGTTTATGCGCCACAGCAATTGTGCAAGCCCCACTACGGAGTAGAGCAGGTGCAAGGCAAAGCGTGAACATTAGAGGGAAAGCGCGAAGCGAAGAAGAGTAACGGAGAGCGGTGGGGAAGGAGGTTGAAGCCAGGGGTGAGAGAGAGTAAAACCTAGTAAAACGAGGAGTGCTGGGCAACGACTCGAGAAGGAGGAGGGAGGCTCGGCGAAGTGGAGAGGAGGACGGAAAGAAGGAGGAGAGGAGATGAAAATGAGAAAGAAAGAGAAGGAGAATGAAATAAAACGCAATAAAAGTTCGAGGCGGTATTCGAACCCGAGTATCCGCGGACCAAAGACGAGTGTCGTAAACACTCGGGTATTCAGACGCGGTAGCTGAAGAAGCATTTATGGGAACCAAATGACTGCGTTGCTAGGGGCGAGAGAACGAGAAAAACTTAGAGAAAGAAAGATAGACAGAATGAAAGGTAGAAAGAGAAACAAAGAGATAGAAAAAAATCGAGATAGAAAGAAAGAGACAGAAAGAAAGAGACAGAAAAATAGAGAACAACAACAAACCACAGCCATGTATAGTATAGTATGGCAAAGGCGTGTGACGGCCGGGCTAGCTGACCACGACTGCCAGCCGGATTTTGACCGAAAGCGGGACAAAACAGCGTCCCGCAAGCAGGTTGGCGGGACAGTGGGACCCAGCTGGTAAACCGGGACACGTACGTACCGCCTAAATCGGGCCGTCTGGTCACATTACCCTCAGACAACTCATAAAGGATATTTTGCACCAGTCAACTCCACTGGCACAACCTCCACGGGGTGGAGCACTTAGATTGTTAATAAGTTACGTTCTTTTTGAGAGTGGTTTTCTGCCCTCACAAATTAAAACTCAGTAGTGCTTCTGTATGTGTGAGATTAAGGCAATATCGATTCTATCTTACACAGAGGTTAAATTAAGCTATGTATTGGCGGTGTATTTGAAGACGTTACATAAAATGTGGTGTATTTATATATGCAGATGTTCTGCCTTATCTCGTGATGCACATATACACAGTTGGCACCTTATCAAAAAAAAGGCTTATAGCGTAGCCACCAGTGAAGACACTGCTTCCTAGAGTGGCGGCTATGAACACTATATAAAACGTCGTCCTGAAGCAGTCTTGTAACTACTCTACCGGACATTCACTTGTGTGATGCATTTTTCAATTTGATTATTGCTTGTGTTCTGCAAAGGCTACTTACAAGAAAGGTAATATTTCTGCTAATGATGGAATTTAGTAAATGTTATTTTGTCGGCAAAAAATAGCTACATACCACTAATCGATGCCCCTCTGGTTTTCTTTAATTTCTTTTGTTGTTGTTTTTTTTGCTTTTTTAGCATGCTGACACCGTTACTACGCACAATAATAAGATGTTAGTGTGCTTGGTGACAGGCCGTGGCGACAGTAATCGGACAGTGTTTGATTCAATCTAATATTTAGGTTTTAGGAGCACATTCCGTCTGACAAATTATGCGTTCGCATTCGTGGTGAACATTGCAATTTCTAGGAAATGCTAATAAGCACAAAATGTCTTCTTGCCTTTGTCTCAAAGTGCGACGTTCTTTATTTGAGCTTTCGTATTGATTTATCAAGTTGACATTTTATTTAGAGGGTTTCAGCTAGTTTTTAGCTACAGCCATAATATTCTTATATTTGACTTCCTTTCAATTCCGTCTCGTACGTCGTAACTGACATAGCAGATGATGCAACGTCACCGTACTGGAAGGAGCGTCTCGGCTGAATCTTGGAGCAGTTAGGCAGGTGGCTTCAACAGTCAGCCGAAAAGTCACCGGCTTCCTACTCCGCAGAAGACGCAGCACATTTTCCTGGATAAATCACGATTGAGCACATCAGAAGGATCGCCAGTCTTCTCAACAAAGTTGCGGACGCGGTAGAAAAGGGAGAACAAGTATACCTCTTCGACTGAGTCACATTTTCAACACTTTGTTAAAAGCTTCAATGTGTTACATGAGTAAATAGATTACATCGTACTTTTGTTGCTGGTAATATGTCTATTTCGCAGCTGAAACTGAAACCACTAAACCACTATGGAAATATTCAGAAGTGAGAAACGATTCTGGATAATTAGAGAGAGAGAGAGAGAGAAAGCTCTTTAATGAAAAACAGAGAATTCTGCCGGCGTACCTAACGGCGCGTACATGCTACTCTGCATAGAGGAGGGAAGTGAGGACAGAAAGTCCCTAGGAGGGCCTTTCTGTCCCAGGGCAGGAAAGGAGAAGGAGAACAAAATAATATGATCGTGGTATGTACATGTCACAACGTAATGATGCTGATGTAAGTTAAATTACAGTTTATCAATTTGGTGTATATCCTCGAGGAATCGGAACAGAAATTTAAAATTTTACGTTGCTGAGAAGGAGAAGACGTAGGTCCAAGTATATTCCCGACATCTAGCGGTGCTTGGGAAGTTGAGCATATTCTACTTTCAAGACAAGTTCTTTCATCTCTGTATGCCTGGCAATCTAATAAAATATGTTCTATTGTTTCTAGAGCACCACAGTTATCACAGTATGGGTCAGTAGTCAAACCAAGGCAGCACATGTAGCTATTGGTGAATGCTGCGTTGAGGCGAAGACGATGATAGAGTGTCTCAAGGTGACGAGGAAGGTAATGCGGAAGTCTTGTTCTTAAGTCAGGGTCTATGGAGCGGAGAAAGAGGTCTTAAGGCGAAAGATTCCATAACTGATCCCTCTTTCGGTGGGCGTTCTTCTTTGCCATTGCTGATGCATCTGATTTAGTGAAGTATGTTCGCCGCATTTTCCTTAAGCATATACCTCTACGCGCAGCTAGATCCGCCTTTTCATTTCCCTATATGCCGCAGTGTCCGGGAATATTTTGTCAATAAATGCATCCTGACATGGTATTTTTAAAAATTGCGGACTTCTGTACACCAGTGAGCCAGGCACACAGACACAGTTAGTATCGATTCCAGGGCCTTATGCTGGACACAATATCGCGCATTTCCTTCACAACCAAGGCAGGCATATGGTGATGATCCCGAAAAGTGCAACAGCAGTGTGTAGCGTATATGTACACACTCTCGCACGTCATATAATTCCGAACTTTTTACCACTTCGTCTCACGTGCGGCATTTCACGCATACTGTAATCGATGTGTCAATGAATTGATCAAACTATCATGTCAATCAGGAGGAGTTTTTTTATCCAATTTCCCCAATTAGGGCTGCCTTGGGGAAAAATTGCTACTAGACTGAAATATTTAGGCGAAACCCATAGATGCCATATCAAACACGAAGAGTGACCTCGGCATTGGATAAATCAACGCGAGTGATGTAATAAATCATCATAATTCGATGACGTCACTCTATGACGTCATCATGACATTAAAGGTCGCCAAAAATGAGTGGCGTCAGCATGGCTTGAATTTAACGTCACTATAACGTCAGATCAGGTGACAACACATGATGCCGTCATCGCATCCCCTCGTCGCTTTGCCAGAGATGGGCAGATTTCGGAGACACTGCAAAACAATGTGAGGTGGAGAAAAGGCCCCCGATCGAGGAGGCAGTGAAAAGCCACGTAAGGTGCAAGGGAAGGTCAATATAATCGACTGAGCAAAAAAAAAAAAAGATGGTTTTCGCCTTCCAGTTGTGTGAGGCAAATGCGTAAGGGACCGAGTGAACTTTTTTATTTGTTGTTGAAAATTATATATGATATAATAGTTTGCCCACATTTAGCCCACATTAACCATCATTTAGCTACCATTGGTTATCATTGGCCGACATTATCCACTGATAATAAATGTTACAATTGCGCCAGTAAATGGGTTAGCAGTCTCATGATTTAGTGACACGGTCTGTCAGTCCGCTCTACCTTTGAGATGTTTATTCTTTGCTTGTTTACATAAAAAGGAAGCGCCGGCTCAAGACTGACTTCCAAAAACAACTATAGCTAGAAGAAAGTGCGCCTGAAAAAAACAAAGGGGGGGTGCACATTTAGAGCACTCTGTGTGCTGTGCTGTGGGACAATGGTTAGCTGTGCCTGAATGATGAGGCATAGTGAGATGGCAGCGCTGTGAGATCACAGCGCATAGAAAGGTATACTAGCCACTCGCTGATGTCTCCCGAGGTAGCGCGCGTGCCAGCGCTCCCGACCGCGCCGTTTTAGTCAAAGTTCACAGTTGCTACTCCAGCCACGCAGCAACCCACCCCCCAATACCTCGGCGTCCCTTCATGCTCCTTCGCCCAGGAAAAAACGGGCGGGGCGTTTCCTTTCCGGTTGAGGAGCAATCGACGGCAGGAGTGGCATATGTGATGATGTTATCGAATGCGCCTCCGTGCACCGGAGATGGTCAGCTTGTTTCGTCTCTGCTTCAGCAGTGTTCCTCGCCAACATACGACGTGCGGAGCGATTTTATCGATTTGGACGTTCTACGGAACACGACGGTGACGGTGAAGACCTGTCCAGAGTACCAATATAATTGGTTAGAAAAACATTGGCGCAAAACAAGAACCAGGACGTAGACGTAACACGGACAAGCGCACACTCGCAACTGCTTTTTATTAAATCGACGCTCATCTTCTGGAACCCTCACGCATGCGTACAACCTTCGGGATGTTGTTGCGAGTGTGCGCTTGTCCGTGTTACTTCTACGTCCTCGTTCTTGTTTTGCGCCAATGATTTTCTAACCAGCTATGCACCAACTAGCCCGACAGCATACGTTATTGATTTACCAATATTATTGATATAGGAAAAAATATACAAAAACTGTGGATGCGGGCTCGCCTCATTTCTGGGGAGCTGCATCGTCTCCACTGTAAAAAGTTCTTGCGTTGGAAGCATCCAATATTCCGACGCCTTTTCTATTGATGTCATTCTGGCCGTCACTACCCTTCTTGCAGGCGATATCTCCTCGACACATATTCCTTCATAAAGCACGCGTACAATGTCCGCACTAAGCGTTCAGCCTATCAGGATTTCGCGCTTGTCGGCTGCACCCTGTTATCTACGCTTGTGCAGTCGGAAACGCACAAAATGGAGCGAAATCATTTGATTGAGAACATTAGTCACGCGAGACAAGAAAGAACGGGTAGGTAATTGCATGACAAAGCAGAGTGGGAGACAATTCACGACTGACATCTCTCGTATATGGGCCAATCGAGAGTACGTAGGCTAATGATGTCACGCGAGTCACCGTTCTGGCGACGCGAAGTGCGCCAAAAAAAGACAAGAAACGCCAAGAGAATAAAGCGCTTGATTTTGCATTTTCAGAGGCTGCTTTGGGGCCATCTAAAAGACAAGGCGTACAAACACGGACACAAGAGAGTAGCCAAGACACCACGAACGCCGCTAACAACTGAAAATTCGTGCAGCGGCGGAAAAGAAGGTAGACACAGATACTTATCTGGGCATTCCCAGGTAAGAGGTGATACCTATTATAGAGGTGCGCGTGGTGATATGCGTGAGAGATAAATGGTCACCCTCTTGACTTTTCTCTTGTGTCCGCGTTTGCACGTCGTGGATTTTTAACGTGAATATCTACCAACTAGCTCAGCTATCTGTTATTTTAAGTTTTTCACTGCCTTACTTCTATGTTTACTTGTCATTTTGGTCATTCCCATCGCACATTCCCATTGTAAGAAGGATGTCAACGAAATGTACAGAAACAGGAATTTGTCAACTCTGAACTTGCGTATGAATGTGTACCAGATGTTTGAAAACGATGCAGGGAATGCGTACCGATCTTCACAAGTGCGTAAGACGGGCGGCCGCATTAAACCTAATTCGATGGCTAACGCGGCACGAGTTTACGCACGACCTCCGAGATGTGCGGCAAAAGTGGATCTCTGGGGGCTGCGTTCGTTGCGTTGAAACGCATTCCGTCCCTCTCATTTGTGTCGAGAGTTGTGAAAGCTTCGTGACGTCTAAATGAGGTTGCGGAAGAAGAACCGGAAACAGAGGGGGCGCTGCTCGCCAAGTTCCCACCAATCAGCGGCGGCTGAAATGGAAAGTCCATTTCATGGACACATCGAGAGAGCCAGTCCGGTGAAGCGGTGTATTTTATGTCCAGATTCCCCGTTCATATTCGAAGATAAGACAAACGGCGGCGCGCCGCAATTATGGCTTGGCGGCGGCGGCGGCGGCGGCGGCGGCGGCTGCGGCGTCATGACTCTCGGGACTTCGGCGGCGCCGCGAGCGGCGTTTGCAAAAATAGACGGCGGCGGCGGCGCGGCGCTGAGGCTCACAGGTCTAGCCCTATCTACGTAACCGGCTAAATCCACGTTGAAAACAAACGAAGGTCTCCGCTCGCCGCTATCACATCCCGCTAGTGCGATGGGCCAGAAAGTCGGCTCCACCGTTTCTAGGTTCGCAGCACTTCGCGTGACGTGATGATTACGCTCATTTTCACGCAAAGCTACAGATGGGTAGCTAACGCACTTCTGACCCGCACGTGATATGGCGGCAGCCTCTGTGATTAATCGTGTAAGAGCTGACTTTCATTAGGATAAAATCTCGCATCTATCAAAAATAGGTGCGCGCCCAACGTCGCGACAATGCACATCAAGATGACCTTGAATCGCGCTATTCACATTGTAGTAATGTTCTCTAAGCCAATCGTTGATGCATCGGAAAGTTTGGCCTATGTAAACTTTACCACAGGAGATAGGAATGTGATACACGACACACTGGGTACATTCTGAGGAACGCTGTCTCTGGTTAGTCTTAGATCCGGCTCAGAATACAACCCGCCACGGTGAATCAATAGTTATGGTGCTCGACTGCTGACCCGAAGATCGTGGGCTGGAATCCTGGCCGCGGCGGCTGCAATTTCGATGGCGGCGAAAATGCTTGAGACCCGTGTACTTAGATTTAGCTGCGCTTTAAAGAACTCCAGGTGGTAAAATATCCGGAGCCTTGCATGACAAGTCATGATATTCATTACATGACATGTCATGATTAATATTAATATTTATTAACCTAACAAGACATATCAGCTCCGCCAACAACCGTCGCTACGCCACCCAGATGAAATTTGCATAGGCGCCCCATCACCAAAGGTAAGTTTATTGAACCAGTATACGCAAGCGCTAGGGGCTCTTATACACTAAATACTTATAAATTGCGTCAGTGTAACTTATAACAACGCTCGACGCAATTTTACGCTTACTGCAATAATACACCGTGCGCTACTAAGAAACTATACAACAATAAACATGCTGGAAATTCCAGTTTTTCCGTGCGTAATACGGAAAACCGAGTGTGGCAGCGCCCTTAAGAAGGCACCAACACCACTCACATCCAGCTCGTCAACTAGTTATCAGAAACAATTTGATAAATTTGCTGTAAAGCCGGGAACGCTGCACGATCGACGAGCTTTCGCCTGGCACCGACGTCTCCACATCACGTACATTGAGACCAAAAGCACCAATCGGGCAAACATGCCATTATTCTTTTGCATCCACAAAGGAAAGGTTACTGAACCAGTACACGTAAGCTCTTGAGGCGCTCATAAGCAAAATACTTATAAATTGCTTCAATATAACCAACACAAACGCTACACGCAATCTTATGCAGACTGCAGTATAACACTCTACGTTACCAAACAACTATACACTGATAAACATGTTAACTAAAAGCATCGTACTTCTCAAAGAGATGGGAGAAGGAAAAAAAAAACAACAGAAAAATTCCAATTGCATTGCTTGATTTCCATCACAACAATCACATCCAGCGTATTTCAGGTACATGATCTTGCCATATCGATATATATTCGTGTCACTGCTTTTCGTTGCTAAAAACACAAACTTCGTCGCAAAGATTCAGACTGCACTTCTCGGGGAAACAGTGTTTTAAATAGGCATGACGAAGCCTTAATTATTAATATGCGTGGTATTTACATTACCAGCGAGAACGTACTTACGGTTTGAGCAGAAAATTCACAGCACGACTCTTGCTCAGATCAATGGCAGGAGCGCCGCAGTTCTGGGGGTGGAACTTGCATTCATTCTTAGGCTGCAACTGACAACAAGTATAGTCAACTCCGAAAAGAGAAATGATCACATGTGGGTGAAAATCGACTTAGCTCTCCATGAGTAAGTTGGTGGGAGAAACATCTCATCTTGTTCGATAAAAATACCACGGCGATCGGCACGAGAGGCACACATGCCCTGGTTTGAGCTTGTTTCTTTTTCAGGTTTTCAATGTGAATGGATGTACGCATGCAAAATAAACATTTTTTTTTTAAAGTAAGCGCTGTGTTTTTCTACTTCGTGTGCCTCTGTTTGTCTTCTTCGGTTTCTGCCATGTTGTCCTCCAGAATACATGCTCATGTGCAGAAACCACCCGTTATTAAAATGCTTGATTTTCTAAGAAGTAGAAAAGAGTAATTGCTCGTCAATCATTTACTCAACTCATTTTTCAGTGCTATATGCTTCTTCCTTATTATGTCGTACAAGTAAATCCTATAAATCATTCTCCGAAACTGTACAATCCTTGTTATATTCGCGATCAGGAAGATTCTGATATATTCATTCAAACCTTGCGCTGAAACACCTGTCGGTGTGAGAACGTAAAACGATACAGGTTAAAGCATGGCCAATAAACCCAACGCTCAAATTGGTTTGCTGATATGCAGCTGTGAAATCCGTTGCGGAAGTCCTACTTTATTTTTCCTTTTCTGTTTCAATTGATGCGTTATAACTACAATACTGCTGAAGCGGAATGCATCTGCCGATTTAACATTTCACGAAAGTTGTCGTTCGATAAACAATGGCATAATGGCTTACGATGTGAGGGCTTTCTTCCGCCGCGTATGGACTCACGCTGATAACATTTTGCAGAGAATGCGCGCGGCCTGAGATATGACGCAGCTCACTGATTAGAAATACAGCGCTTAGCAGCCCCGCCATTCTTAGCACGACGCGTGTCACAGGAACGTAGCAAAGTCACCTTCAAACGGCTGTTATCGCACAGATGAATTGTGCAGACTAGTGAGTACATTACGGGGACGTGCGTATCGGGGTGCATACGCCTGGCGTTTTTCGGAGTTCAGATATTTTTTTTATTTTTAAAAATCAGGAGTCCTTCTCTCATGAAAAAATTCGCTTGGCCCCATTTTTCAACTTTTTTCGATTTTTCAACAACTAACAAATTAAATGTTTTACTTCAAGATATTTTCCTCACATATATACCCAAAGGAAAGCATCGCAAAAACCCGAAGCAAGATAAAATGTTCAATAGGGCATGCGCATGTCAAGAGTTAGTTTATTCCTATGAAGTGGACTTCTTTGGAAGAAAGATTAATGGATGGTGCGCTGATACATTCGTCGGCATGCGCCTGTGTCATCATGTAAGAAATAACAGTCAAATAATCACGCATAAACATCGAAATAACTGTCAGCTAATCACGCATCCGGGAAATCTAGCAACACATGCTTCGCAGTGTACATGTGAGCCGCTTTTCGAGAAAACCACAATATTGTCGCAGGTACACGATAAAATGGAACGAGTTATAACCGAATCTTACATGATGACACAGGCACATGCCGACGAATGTATCAGCGCACCATCCATTAATCTTTCTTCAAAAGAAGTCTGCTTCATAGGAACAAACTAATTCTTGTCATGCGCATGCCCATTTGAACATTTTATCTTGCTTCGGGTTTTTGCAATGCTTTCTTTTGGGTATATATGTGAGGAAAATGTCTTGAAATAAAACAGTTAGTTTGCGCTCCACGTTTGTGTGTACTCAGTCCGTCCTCGTACGATAAAAAGCGCGACTTTACAAGATGCAACACCAACTAGCCCCTGTAGCTGCTTTTATTCTCTTAGAACCGGTGTTAGGACTCATATTTAATTGAAATTAAATCGCCAGAGCTTCTGGTTTCAAAAACTCTTCCGGGATTCACACAAATAATTTCAACAAGACTAATTTTTCCTGAAGTTTGGTTCAAGAATGCGCAAATGAACGAGAGATCTTGTCATGAAAGCTCTTGTGGTCCGCGTATTGCGTTGTAAATTATTGGCAGTATCAAACGGCAATCCTCCTTCAGCATGAACTCATATTACCTCACACAAACTTTCCGTAAGTCTTTATTCTCTCATGTTTTCGCACTTGTTGTGGAAAAGATGTGAAGGCCCGGCCCCACTAGCGGCACCGTGGCTCACCGTGAACATTTTAAAACGCTCTCAGGCAGCCGTACACATAAGGCTTAGCTCACGCACTTCGTTTTTTTTGTTTGTTTTTTGCCCTGGTCTTCGCGCGTTACTGTTTCCTCCGTTCCCTCCTTGCTCTGTAGCTTTTGTGAAGACCTCCGAACTAGCCAAAAACACGACGCTTATTTTGCCGCGACGTTCTCCTGCATAGAATAATAGAGAGCTGAGCTAGTTGGTAAGTATTCATTCTAAAAAGATAGGGCGTGCAAACACGGGCGTGCAGTCGCACAGCGACGTGGCCAATCATCAATGGAGGTGTGGTTACCATGGCTACATTGACGCGCCGAATTGTCTGCTAAGTTCTACCCATAGTTATTTGTTCGAGCAGGGGTTTTCTTCGTCCCACGTTCACGCAGCGAGCATGCGAAGGGTGAAACGTGTCATGTGACTGCCGCCCGACGAAGCTTGCCGTGCACTTTCGACACCTCTCGTGTGACGTTACGGCAGGCTTGCCCCTAGCGTGGACGGAGCTTAATGCTGTAGGCCACATTCGGTCCTTGAATCACCCATATCATTCACCCTAGAGCATTCTCAATGATGTTTTCTCTATGTGTGCCAAGTGTGACATCGCTCGGTTGCCAGCGGCACAAACTCCACTTGAGCGTCTAATTTGATGGGCCATATCATAACACAATCCATACAGAATTCAGGGTTCTTATCAGGCATCCGCTTTACGGCAATCACTCTTCTCAAAATGAGGAGTATTGGGAACGATTAGCGCAGCAGAACTACGCGAATGTTTTTATTACATTATGCCGGCCTGACATGCATGCATTCGGGTACACCGGTCTGTCAGGAGGCGGAGAATAGCTAGCAATTCTTGTTTAGAGAAGTGGTTGAAAAACGTCCTACGTGCTATCACGGAACGATATTACAGGCAGATAAGGCGGGATGCACAGCATTGTGTTCATGATACCGGGATATCAGGTCGATGCTCTTGAGCAACTGATTCCGAAGTATACGCAATCAACACAAAGTGGCGCCATAGGGAATACTCTGACGTATGTCTGAATAGACGTATATAAAGCCACTGCTAATACAAAGTTTTGCCAAGCCCTTATTGATTTCGGCGAGCGAGAGGTAATGATTTTTCATGAATTCTCATTACTTTTTCTTCTTTAACATTACTGACATTTCAACGGAAGCATAACCCTAAGTTGTACCTTTGTTCACTTTCTGAAAACCATCCAGACATTATTCTTATTTCGCAGAGCTGTATCTATTTAGAGACGCTGGGAACTTTACCACTTCGGTATTTCTGTTTACATAGGTCCGTTCTCATGCCCTACATAGCTTATTTTCTTGCATTCCATCGCTAAAGCAAAGATGAAACAACATAGGTAAAAACTATTCCCCTCCATGAAGTAAGAGCGAAAGTGCATTACTATTATGTCTTCCTAGCAATGAACTTTTCACGGACGGCCAGGAGTTTTCTCTGTTCTTAACTAAGTACCGTGTAGCTTTATAACTTTACAATTTAGCCATTTGATGTTAGGGAGAACGGATGCTTTCATTGCATCGTTCTTCAGTTCTCTTGAACAAGGCGAACGGTGAGTAATGCCATCTACAATACAACGTCAAAGTTAAAACGATAACCGATAAAAACAATAAGTGGTAGCAAACAAAGGCATGCTTCATGTATCTTCTTCGCATGGTGATAATGGTTTTACGCAGTTCTAACGGTATGTTTTTCGTACCGAAAACCAGAAACGAGTAAGGGATCTGTGGAATCAGAAGAGGGGACTGTACTTAGACAATACTGATATATCATTATTACGGCACACAGCAACGCTTGTTTCACTTTCGTGTGTTCTGAATGAAACTTCATTGTTTACAGGTCGCGTAATCATCAAACATGAAGACCGCTGTGTGCCTTCTTGTAGTTTTGCTCGCAGTTACTGCAACATGTGAGTATTTGTATGCATTGTAGTCTTTGCTATGTTACTCTGCGTAGAGAATGACCACCAGTTGCTGACTTTTCGAACGACATATCTCTCTTTCAGATGGCGCCCCTGGGTAAGCGTTCACGCAGTTTTTATTTGTTTGTTACTGAAAGTTTGTTGTAAAAAGCACGACATAACGGCCATAAAATAAACGTTACTTCTCTCCACACGTGTGTTATAATCTGCATTAAAAGCCATTTTGCTATTTTGTTTTCCTACACTAGGCTGCTTGTAGAGGAAGACGACCATGGTGAGTAACATTTTTAAAGCGATAAGAATATCAACAGCCAAGACATTTTTGGACCTAGCACAAATGTAAAAGAAACACACACAATTCACTATCCTTCTCAGATAATATTGCATTATTTGTGCTGTATTCAGTGGCACTTCGTTAAAAAGCAGCCAGCATTTCGTTGTGCTTCTTTTTCTCAAGTATGACTATTATCTTCATCTTCACGGCACTCTTCGGCCATACTTGGCCGTTGCGTCAATAAACATCACCGAATCAATTACTGTTATGTCTGCTTTTGACACTCCCTTACTTGTATCTGATGCGCTCAGCTAGCGCCCTAAGCATTTACAGTTGCAAGTCTAAGATAATGTAGTATTGCAACTTGTGTTTCATTTTTATAATATAAGACGAAAAACTAATTCAATCATAATCACTAAAAGCACACACTTCTGATGTATATATTTGTGTGTATGTTCCTAGAACCTATGCAAACCCTACTCCCTACATGCTTCGTATTAATAATTGTTATTCAGATAAAAAACAACAGATTGTCTTCAGAACTCGTGGCCCGGCTTAAAAGATGTACTAAACTTCCCTATTCAGATAACCGTTGACAACGCTTTCCAAGCATACACAAGCATCGTTTGCACCTGTGTTATGCGGTTGAAGAAACTGAAAAAAAATAATTATTTCGGAAAAATAAAGTGTGTGGCGAAAGCACCATGCACTTACTGCATAAAAATCTCGAAAGCATTATTTACTTTGACAACATTGTTTACTTGCTTACTTTGCATTGTTTACTTTGAACACTGGCACTCCAAATAATAGTTTCAATTTCTTGAATTGTCATATCGTTCAAAGAAACTCTTGCAACGCTTCTCTTGAAGACACTGGTATTTGTCTGAAGTGCTGAGCGAACTATACGGGAACACGCATGGCATTGTGCGCCCCAAGCCTGTCTGAACCCTGTTAGAATGAAAAAGCTTGAACATGAACACAGGGAAAACTAAAATATGTCTTTTTTAAAATTTTGATGTTATTCTACTAATCAAGTCAGCAGAGGTAGCCCTCGGCAGAAGATGGCAGCGACAAGTCCTGCGTTTATTTTCATTCCAATATAAAAATGTTCCAGGTGACGCAACGGCTCCTTACTGGAAGGCCAAGCTCGGCTGGATCCTTGAACAGATTGGCAAGTTTCTGCAACAGTCAGCGACCTCGTACTCCTCCGAAGATGGTGCCGTCAAGCCTCAAGATATCACTGCCGGGCAGATTAGAAAAGTTGCGGAGGTGCTCAACAAGGCTGCCGATGCCGTCGAAAAGGGAGAGGATTTTAACTTGTTTTGAGCAATAAAACAATTTGAAGGTCATTATCTTTTGCGTGCTGCCGTAACTTGCTAAAAGCACGTTTGTTTAGTGGCATGCGCATTTGAGTCATCGCTGCTCACGAAATTGGGACCCTTTGTCAGAAATACAAAAGGAGCGTTCCGAATTTTCAGGGCCATGTTTCCAAATGTGGTACGCTTCAATCAATTATCTCTCATGCCGCGTCTTCGGCTTACCCACAGCTTACATATTGCTAAACGTCGCAGTGCAGCCGCACGGCTTGCAATGTACTCATAGGCGTTGTGATCATGCAATGTAATCATAGATGATTAGAGGGGGGAAGGGAATGGCCGCCCCCCTGTCCCCCTCATGCGCACGCTTATGAATGCACCGGAAGGTTAACACCAGTGCCAGTGAGTAAAATATTTGCATGTTCTCGCTACTGATTATCTATACATCCACCAGTTTGTCCAATGTATACCTTATCACAAGTAAGCTGAATGCTATGCAACATAGAAATGTCACGCATGTAGTATACTCGAACATGCTTGATATCGCATGGTTTAGCTTGCGTATTGTCCTGCGACACCTTGTGACGTAGGTTTGCAAGTTTGCAAGGGGGGAGAACAAATGTACCTGTCATTATTTGCAGCAAGGTTTTTAGCCTCTTTTATAGGGGGGGGGGGGGGGGGAGGGCATGTTCATAGGTATGACCACCAGGACCTTTTTTTCTTTTCCTCCCAAACACCGTTATCGCATATCAGTCGAAATTTTAAGCTCCAATGGAACAGTTCAGTTACAGCAGTGCTTAAGAAATTAGGATAGTGTGCCGCTAACAGTGCGTTCTCCTGCTGGACAAGGCCTTCTTGAATTTAATGGCCGCATTTGAAAAGTACAAATTAACTGTAGCCCTCTAACTCATTTGTCGTAGGTGGATTCATATGCTTACAGCGTCCTTCGAGTGTTAGACTAACGGTTCTCAACCGTCGATAAGTCAGGGAACGCTTGTGGACTGGACGAAGTGATTGCGGACTCCTCGAACGGGGGGGGGGGGGATGATGTAGCAGGCTTAGTTTTTAATTGAGGCGTTGGGGAAAACGAGATGATTTGTTCAGAATGTTGCTGCAGTTCCTGGAACTGGGAATAGATCACTCTAAATTTTCTTTTTCGCGGGAGATGACGTCGCGGCGCCCCTAAGACGGCTTCGCGGAACCCCATTTGAGAACCAACCACTGCCTTTGATTATAGATAGAGCAACTTTAAGCAGGAGGATGAAAAATTCGATCCACGTCAAGAGACCTAATGTTATTTTATTGAGGTACTTTGTGAGTGAAGCAAAAATGTGGAGAGCAAGATTAAAATACTTCCATGATGCTACAAATCGCGTCAATAATAAAATCACTCTCTTCAATGTTTAAAAACCCTCAAAATGGTCAACATATCTAAAAACACAAGCAACTCGGTCAGCAGGGTGTCAGAGAACTGTTTACCAATATTTGCTGAGAAAACTGCCATGTGCCGGATCAATACTTGACTTCTTAAGAATACTCCTTTTCTGTAGAAAGAACTTGCATCAAATGCAACAACCGCTGCCGAAAGGTAAAAGGACAAAAGTTCGATAAAGTTCTGAGTATTAAGGCCGTATCTACCCTGAAAACAGGTATCTCTCGGAGATTCAATCGCTTCACGCGCTGCAACAAACAGAACTTTATGTAGGACCTAAAAAATCCGGCAGATCTCACGTACTGTGGGAATCGATGTAATGCGAAGCAGCCAGCAAAGAGCTGCAAACGCCTTGTTTGTCTTTGAGACAAATGAAGTCATTCATGTGATGACATCTAGTCCATTATATATCGTATGTTTGGCATGCATGAATGCGGGTGTTTAGAATGCGCTATATTCCATGCTAATGAAATGTATATTCTGGTATATATAATGCATAACCTGCCATTTATATTCGTCACGCACTGGTTTCATGCGATACCAATTTTGGTATATACCCAGTTCACAAAACAGCCGGAAGCTCCCCAAGACAGTGGCATGTAAACATACCGCACATGAAATGCATGTCATGATTTTAATGTATACCACCTGTAATTTATGTTTGTCATACAGTCACGTCACGCAATACCACTTTTGGTGTATGTCAAGCTAGCGAACCGGCTTCCAGCGCACCATGAGTGTGGCTTGTAAATCATGTCCTACTTGACATGCATTTCACGATTCTCTTGTTCCTACCTGTCATTCATGTTCGTCATACAGTCCCATCACTCAATACCAGTTTTGGTGCATGTCAAGCTAGCGAACAGCCGCGAGCGCACTATGAGGGTAGCATGTAACCATATTTAAACTTTTTTAGCGCGCACAAAAGACAAGGACAAGAAAGAGACACACGAGCGCTAACTCTCAACTGTTTATTTTTTCAAAGGAAGGATACATATAAATACCCAAAAACCAGCATAGAGCATGTGCGGCGCAAGTCTGTCTTACTGTAGCATGTAAGTCATGCCCTACATAACATACATGTAATGATTGTCATGATACCACCTGTCAGTTATGTTCGTCATACAGTCACGTTACGCCATACCAGTTTCGGTGTATGCCAAGTAGCGAATCATCCGCGAGTGCACCTTCGGCGTAGCATGTAAGTCATGCCTTACTTGACATGCATATCACGATTGTCATGTTACCACCTGTCATTTATGTTCGTCATACAGTCACGTCACGCAATACCAGTTATGGTGTATGTCAAGCTAGCCAACCGGCCCCGAGCGCACCATGACTATGGCATAAAAATCATGCCCTACATGACGTGCATGTCATGATTGTCATGTTGCCACCTGTCATATTCGCCATGCAGGCACGTGAAACAATGCCAAATCTGGTACATGTCATGTTTGCGAAACGGCCGCGAGCTCCTCGAGACCAGGTCTTGTAAATAATGCTGTACATGACACACATGTCATGATTTTCATGTTATGACCTGTCATTTACGTTTGTCATACAGTAGTCATGTTATGCCATATTAATTTTGGTGCACATCCCATTAACGAAACGGTGAGGAGAGCACAAAGTCGTAGGCAGCTAGATAGATAGATAGATAGATAGATAGATAGATAGATAGATAGATAGATAGATAGATAGATAGATAGATAGATAGATAGATAGATACGCTTCAAGTCGCAGAAGTTCGTTAAGAAATGCTTCGCATTTAAAATACAGCTGTTCACTGGTCACAGGAAAGGATGCGTCCGCAGCTACAACTCCCGATCTCAAAGCATGTGCTACGGCATTCGACTGTTGTCAGTGCCACACGGATCTTCAGGAACTTTTCAGGGAGCCTCGCAGGAACTTTTTGACAAGCTTCTGCCACAAGCCTTATTCTCTTGCAATATAGTACTCAGGCCACTGAAATTCATATGTCTTAATAGTAAAAAATACAGATAGTACATGGCTTTTGATCTCAACAAACTTCCAAAGAGACTCGGGATCAAGTTCGTACAGAAGATCAACGCCAGTTTTCTTCACTTTTGCGGGTCTTACTTCAAATCCGCTAACGTGCTTGTCCAGAGATTCTTTGCCTTTTTTGTTTATGGGAAAACCATAAACCATCTTCTCTGTAAGCAGGCACAATGCTGAAGTCAGGTGCAGCAAAAAACTGCACCAATGGCCGCCACACTTCGACGAACAAAAAGTTGGTCAATGCCTTCCGATAGGCACCTTCCCTTTGCCTCAATATCCTATTTTAATGACAGCTCCCGAACTGTTGGCAGAAACTGGTAAGGGGACGCACTCAAGCTCAAGGCGAACTCAGGACGTCCCTCTAGCAGGCTGTGAACTCCAGATGGAAACGACACCCCGTAGACTAAGCCAACACCTTCAGTTACAGGTAACAGCTTCTAAAAAACATGCGTGAAGCTTTTCGGTAAGCAGATCCTAAATGCAGCTTTAGTGAGCACTGTAGCAGAAATTCAAGCATGGACTATAGTAAAAAAAAATATCAATCTTAGAACGGCACCTGAGCATACTCAAGAATGGTTTTAACATTCACATTTATTCCTACATTGAACTATTCAAGTTCTAAATGCCAGTATATAATGTAAGTAACTAGGCATTGTAAGTTTTTGTGCATGTAATTTCCGACACTATATATAATTCACTTTACCATGTCTAATTCACTAAATAATTCAACAATTTTTTTCAATATTCTCATACAAAAAACTCACATCCAGATATTAATGCAGATAAAACGAGGCGCATAATTTCACAAAGAAAGATCCGAGAATACGAGCATTATTCCAATCGCTGGAACAATATTGCTCAGCAAACAAAAAAACACAAGACAATCAAAAATAAAAAGAAAATATACGTCATGTACTTTGCGCTGCATTGACGATGTGTCCGCAGTAGTGATGCAGAACTATCGATGGTACCATCGATACTATTGATAGCTGAGTCACTTTCGAACAATTGATGGTAAAAAATACTGTCGATAGCACTATCGATAGCGCTATCGATAGTAAGTTCGGTGGTACGATCCATAGTATAAAATCAACACCGCGCACTCACTGCAGCATAAAGTTGGTTCCCTGCGCGCGTGGTACGTAGTGGAGCCGGAGGAGCAAGCTGAAGGGCAAGAAAGTTGACATGCTTGTGTTTTTCACCAGAGTGCTTTGCTGACATATGATCATAAAATCAAATTATTCAGCTGTAGCGGAAAGGAAGCCGTTACTTGTGGTAGAACTGCGCGGCTTCAAATTTATATTGCATTTTACGATTTCAAAATCAAATATATGGTCAAGAACTAAGTTTGTTATTTGTAAATTGTAATTGGTTGTTTTTGAGTACGAAATTATAATGAACATATTGCGCCATATTTACTACGGAAATAATTTATTTCTCTCGCAACAAATTGATCATAATTTAAGGGAAGCTTATAATAGGCTATAGCAAATATTTCGGCAATATGGCCGGCCAGCAACAGCATCATTATTCACACCACTATTGATAGTATTATCTCGTGGTTGTGACGGTGAGGAATGCTGCAGCAAAGCACGGAAATACGAAGCTCTTTAGTTGGGCGACCTTGCGCCCAGTACATCAAGACTGAAATTGCAAGCGATACACGCTGCGCACTGATAGCGGCGAGAACAGTCGTCGGCTGTCGAGTAATCAGATATCCGGTGGAATGCGTCGTATTTTATACATTATTCCTCGAACTTTCCACCGTTATCGCTGGTGCTTGTGTAAGCTTTCGAATGAACTTGACTATTCTCGTCCGCAACGCGTAACCTTAACAAAATGATGTCAAGGAATCGCGAAGCTTCTCAAACATAGCGGCGCGGTCTCCGTCAAACGTTGCTAACAGTCTTCGTAGGTGCAACCCAAATACATCCAAAAACAAAGTGCTCAATAAACACGCATGGCAGTAACTATAGTAATATTACCGATGGTATTACCGATTGAAGTATTGATAGCTTTTGGATAGTAGTATTATTGATAGTTTGTTTGCACTATCGATAGTTTCAAAAAAAAAAAACTATCGATGCTATCGATAGTCAATTTACCCATAGTTCTTCATCACTAGTCCACAGGTGTATCCAATTTTTTTTTCATACAATGTTACGAAGGGAAACTTACGTAAGCATGACCCTATTTGTTAATCGCTTGCGCAGCAGCCGTCAGACCAGCATATGACCGGCGCTATCAGCGTATCGCATGACACCTGTGAATCTCCCAGGCATTCGCACGTGTGCTGCAATGAATAAATATGATGCTGCTTGTGAAAGGGAACAATCAAGCTCTTTGGACAGGACGAAGTGAAGATGACAGAAACGGTGCTTCGTCCTATGTAAAGCGCTCTTTTGCTTCCACCCACCAGGCTAGTCAAGCACATCACTGCTGATTTTAGATGCGAAGCATCTTATGGCGGAGTTCAAACCGGTGGTGGTGGTGGTGGTGGTGGTGGTGTGCGGCGTGGCTACCCTTACTCCGCACACCTCCTCTCCCACTTCCCCCTCCCCCTGCTTCGCTCTCTCCCCTTCCCCTCTCTCATTCTCATCTCCCACTTTCCCTCTCTCTACTTCGGCTCCCCTCTCCACTTCCCCTCTGAAACGCGGGCTCGATATGTCGAAACACTGCTTCGCATCGCCTCATGGTCCCCTTTAGCGGAGATGGTGTGATTTTTATCTACCGATTAGCTGCTGAATGAGAAAACGACTCCTTCTTTCAACAGAGGCCCTCGATCCCGGGAAGAGGGGCCTCCTGATAGCGCGCCCCTCCCCGTAGATCGTACACGTGGCTTCTGTGATGCTCGGCGGGGCGGTGATCGTAGAAGCCACCCGTAGACAACATGCGACTCATCCAATGCGACTCCTCCAAAGCAGCATCCGTGGCGTTAGTGATAGCGGTGTCAAAGAGCCGCGTCTGTCCTGGTTGTATCAATGCCAGTAAAAAAATTGATCATTTAGGTGTTCGGGTAATTGTTCTGGCAATTTAAATTCAACGGAGGACAACAGACAATGCCGCAAGACTAGATATTTTCTTTGTAAGGAATTTATGCAAATGGAAGTGGTTTTTTCATAACAGCGTTAACGTGGCGACGCGTCTGTAGGTTGGCGATTATTTCAAGAAAACAAATGTCAGTATTTTTGTTTCAAGCAGTGCGTATTGCCTGCGTACTCTTTTCAAGCTTTGTATCGCGAACTCAGCACTGGGTAGTCGCGTTCTTTGTATCAATTATTAGGACACAAGCTAGATCGTTTCTCTAAATTATTTAAGTGCCTTTTCAGATAAGTACTCGATACTATTTTACAGTATGGAAACCAACAGTGCCCTGTATATAATGCTACATTTGAAAGGACGTCGCTTTCTATACTGCTCATTTAGTTCGTGTCTTCATAGAGAATTTGTCTGGCTTGTCATTGATCTGGCACGTTAGCTACGATTTCGCCACTAGTGTTTACCTGTATAACTAATTTCATCTGGTCACTAAAGGCTTATGCTATCCACGTCGTCTTACTGATTATTCAATATACCTTGAAATGAAACGCAGACTTCTGGCAGCCTTTTTACTGTTGTGGAGGTACTTAAATTATGATAAAAGGCAATATGAGTCCTTCTTTCTATCCTCTGTACCCGCCACGGTGGTCTAGTGGTTACGGTGCTCGACTGGTCACCCGAAGATCACGGGATCGAATCCCGGCCGCAGCGGCCGCATTTTCGATGCAGCGGAAAATGGTTGAGGCCCGTGTACTTAGGTTTATGTCCACGTTAAAGAACCCCTGGTGGTCAAAATTTCCGGAGCCCTCCACTACGGCTTCTCTCATAACCATATCGTGGTTTCGGGACGTTAAACCCTAACAATTATTATTCTATCCTCTGTACATCATATGGCGTTCAAAACTCTTCGTTGAACAATAACTATTTTGCAGAGTGGCCTCCTCCATCAATTTAGCAGCCAATTTTCAGTTTACTGAAATACAAGAAGACACGTAACGACCGTGAAAATGACGCGAGAGAGAACAGATTTGCATTTCAGTCTTTGATTGTCTGCAATAACGTTCTTCTGACCTTCATCAGTTCACCTTACCGTTGCACTGTTGATGATGCCCAGTCTTAAGGGGGTGGTCCCACTCCTGCGACACCCGCTCCGCATTTTAGTCACTGTTTGATGACTCACTCCGCTTACGGCACTTATTGAATTGATGCAAATTATGTTGCATTAGAAAGCTTACGTTCTTCGCTTTTTAATGACAACTGGTATTATCGCGTGGTCGAAGGCGTTATCTGATGGCAATTGAAAGGGAGAGCAAGAACAGCGCTTTTGCTGTACTAGCCTCTGTTGTACGGCAAAAATATTGAGCATAAGAGAACGATATTTGGTATGCCTTTACACGAAGTGGTATGCAGCATTTCTTTGAAGAGATAGTGCTTATCAATAAATTTGAAATTGACGTATGTTTCAATAAAATGTCGTAAAACAATTAAGGCTTATGAATGAATATCTTTTTTGTTTCAATGTGGAACAATATTTAGCGGTTTTCTAGGCTGCAATGTGCTTATTGTCTACGCGAAGTTATTTTGTGGCCTGATCACAGTTAGTGATATACTATTACTTCAATTCGGCCATTTATAGCTCTACTTGGTCACGCATTGCCGACGAAGGGACAAAATTATCCAAGCTGAAACTCTGAAATTTTCCATAATCAAGCAGCAAGCCCTTCTCTAGGATTCTATAAAGAGAAAATTGTCCTATGTCTACTAGAAAGTTTACAAGACAGCAGTGGATTTAGCTCATTTTTCTGCTGGAGAGGTTTTTCCAAACTGAAATTTTTTTTTTCTTGCCTTAAAAAACAAGCTCGCCTTCAATCCTTTCTTCAAATCTCTTGTTGCAGTATTTAGGAATATTCGCCTGCTTTCGTGGTAGTTTCTACGCTTCGCATCAAAATGCAAATATCTTCTTTTATGTTGCCACTGGCTTACGTTTCTGTTGGTTTCATATGTAGGAGTCTGTTTTATGATTTACAAATACCAGGTGTATTTTAGACAAAGGTATGTGTGTGTGGCCCAGAAATTGAGCTCTTTTATTTGTCTTAGTCCTCCGAAGAACCTTGCAAAGACCCCTGGAAATCATGCCGTTGTACCTTGTTTTTGCAGAGTCAATCAGCTTTTGTGTTCTTGCAAATTTATTTTAACAGCAATGATTCTACATCGTGTTTTCTCAGAGCGCCTTGAACAGCGTAATTTGATGTCACAGTGGGACCAAAACACACAGGCCCCTAAAAGCACCGAATATATTTATTTAAAAATAACTGTAAAAATTCTGAATTGTGCTTCACAAAACAACATATAGAGATTTCCACGAGTGTTTCGGTCAGATATACAAAGTCGGATCAGTATGGGCAATCAATGAAAACGGATGACTTCGCGCACATTTTATGAGCACTTGTTCTGTAACTCCTTCCTGCCTACGTGCTAGATAATCATTACTCTCCCTGGCAATATACATTAGAACTGCGGGGAAAGTGGCGACTTGCGAAAGTACGTCTATGCAACAATCACAACGCCGGATGTTCTAACACTTCGGAGCAGAGGCAGGAGATAGATACTTTGTGGAATCACAGCGAGTTGGTTTGGGTTCCCAATGAAGGGACAAGGGGGCAGCGCTAGAACGAATACAAAGGACGAGATGAAGACAAGGTATGTGCTGTACTCACAACTGTAGTTTTTATTGAACACGCCCCTTATATGCAACCAGCATCATTGCACAAATTGTCACAAAAGGTGCATAGCGAACAACATCATGATAACAGCAGGGCCACAGCCTTTTGTGTATAGTACAGTGGCATATCACATGTAGTTTTTGCTTTATAAGTTTTTTTTTACAAAAAGGCTGTGTATCTGCGGTTATCATGTTGTTGCTCGCTCCTTGTTACAATGTCACGCGAATAACTGAACCACCGACGGCGATGCCTTATAATCAGCCGAGGAACGCGCGTGATCACATCGTATTAAGTGCCAAGAATTTGGACTGGGGGTATAAGATAAATCTTATCAAGGGCAAAGGGGATTCGACCTTCAAAGCCGTCCAACGCTCTTTGCCCATGTGATCGTGCATTGTAGTTCTGTACAAACGCCCAATCACCGATCCACAAGTAGTGCGCAAAAGTAGAGAACAAGCTCTTATGAGGTTTGTCACATTATAGCGGTGATCACTAGTCCGTGGCAAAAAGAACTTAGGAATGAATATATCTATAGGAGTACTACACTCACAAGAAGCAATTTGTCCGAGAACATAAAATTCCGCAATTTAGACAGGAAATAAAGCCCCTAAAAACCTAACAGGTGATGCCGTCATTTCTTTACACATCAATAATTTCTTTGCAGTGGCCGTCCCTGTCGACACACGAATGGGTTGAGTTTCTACAATGAGTGCGAGGTCTCATCTACATTACTTTTACAGCAAGAGAGAAAGAGGGTGTCATACTCCACGATTGGTGCAGGCTCAAATAAAACGAAGCTGCCCTTAAGGATATATTTAATGATTTTGTATTACTATAGCTCATAATGTTTTGGCAACTAATAATAATGACTCTACCTCTATCCTGCCACCAACACAAGAAAACTCTTTCACATTCAGATAAATTACTTCGCTTGAAGAGCTGACTCTCAAAGAAATGACTGCGAACAAGGCTGTTGAACACAATGAAGTAAAAGTTACACTAATAAAAGACAACATCGAAGTTCATTGTCACCCACTGGCAAGGATTTTTAATCAGTCCTTCACCACACAGATTTACCTAGGCTAATTAAAGCTTGGTAGGGTAGGACGAATATATAAAACTCGTGACCAGAATAACCTATCAAATTATCGTCCGATTACTCCACTCTCCTGTATATACACACTCTTTGAAAAACTCACAGCCAGAAGAATGACTGAATTCATTGAAAAATAATTCTTGGGATTTATCGTCCCAAAACCACGATATGATTACGAGGGACGCCGTAGTGGAGAGCTGCGGAAATTTCTACCAACTAGGGTTCTTTAGCGTGCATGGGCCTCAAGCATTTTCGCCTGTATCGAATATGAGGCCGCCGCGGCCGGGATTAGATGCAGCAAAATTAATAAAAAATTACAATATTTTATAAAAACACCGACATGGTTTTTACAGCAAGCTTTCGCCATCTGCAGCTGTCATTTCAGTATCAAAAATCATTAACCATGCGCTGAACAATGCCGAAATTTGCTTGGGTATATATATTGACTTCAAAAAAATTACAGCATATCCACGGGTGAATGATGAAGAGCATGGGGAAGCTCCGAAGCAATCATGGTTACACCGTGAAATGTTCAGCGGTTTCGCCCAGCAGTAGTCAAAGCGATACGCCGCTTTGATAACTGCACGCCATCTAGCGTGCAGGGTACCGCTGATTTTTTCTCTTTTTTTCTGTTTTTTTTTTCCTTTTTTTCTTTTTCTTTCTTTTTTTTGCACACATATTCATGGGACAGCGCCATCTAGTATATCGTCACCCAACTGCAGTTTGCATGCATCACTATAGGACAGCGCCATCTATTGAACTATACGGGAGACGCGACGGCGGGGGAACGCCGGATGGAGCGACGACCGACCAGGTGATGCTATAAGGAGCTTCGCCCCTAAAAAAACAAAACCTTCGATTCCGTTGACCATGGCATTCTCTGCGTAAACTTGAGCGGTACGGATTCCATAGCAAAACATGTTCTTAAGCAACAACCTGAGTACTCTTATGGGGTACACACTAATAGCACAAACGAATCAGGCATTAAATGCCTAACAGCTGGAGTTCCGCGGGGCTCTGTACTTGGACCTCTCTTTCTTTCCTTGTTTATTAATAATCATCATTCGTATCTTGCGCATTCAAAGGCTGTAGTCTACGCGGATGAAACTGCCCTTTTGATAAACACCGTTCTTTCGAAACAGCAGAAGTCCTTGCAAATTAAGACCTGAACAAAACAATGAACAGTTTTGACAGCAATAAACTCCCCCGTAATAATAATAAAACAAATTATATCATCTTCGCCTCCAACCGCACACCCACTCCGAATAACAGCAATCTCCGCCTTAATGGAGTAGCCATAGAAAGCGTCAACACGTATAACTACTCAGGAATGATACTTGACTCGGATTTTCGTTCGGAATTCCACACATTGACCATCTACGCAAAATGTTGTCGACTGGTTGTCTAGCTCTGCTTAAGGCACGATCTCATTCAAGCAAGGAAATACTGCGTTTAATATATCTTAGCATCTTTCATTGCCATACGTCCTGTTGCATAGAACCCCGGGGTCATGCTTACCTGTCGCACCGCAGAGCTTTTACGAAAATGGGGGAATAGTCCGAGGAGCTCGTTTTTTCTGTATCATACACAACTAATGGAACCGACAAAAAATTAAGCAAAGGAAAGCATAGGAGACATTATTTGTGTTTTCTTAGCTGTATTGTAAAGATTCTCACTTAAATTGAACGAACGTAAAGTGGACGAAAAAATCACCCTTTCCGTTGGTGGGAACCAAACCCACAAACTTTAAATTCGAAGGTTCTGGAAACGAAAGCGAGAAACGGAAGCAGGCCATTCCGCTGGTAGGCAGTGGCCCTTCTAACTTTCAATCTAGGTACGCGCATGTGTTCACCAAACGCTTCCATTCCTCAACATCGTCGCTGCTTACGTTTCGAACACCAACGGCGAAACCGGGTCCCTGGAACGTGACAAGCCAAGGTTGATGCCTGTTAATTCTTTATTTTTCTTCCATCAGTGCCACGCCTACAAGAAAATTCTTCGTGAATGAACGCATTCTGCTGCCTCATTGCCATTTTATTTAGAAAAAAAGTTGAAGGAATCATTCCACTCCGCGATGGTGGATAGCCAGCGAAGCTGGTACGTAGACGACTCGGTGTTGACAGAGTGTTTCGAACCTTATCCGATCACGCACCCTGGAACTCATTCCAAAATGTCTGCCCAGGAAGTGCCTTTTAAATTTAGCCAGTGTTCCTTTAACGTTTTCAATTTAAGCAGCATGCGGCTCTTTGCCGCGGCATGCATCGTCTTATCTGGCCTGATGTGTGTGCTTGGAGGTTCGTGCACGATAGTAATCGATGTTTGCCGCCCGTATGTTGCCTTCATCATTTTTAGTGGACCAATGGTGAGTAGTGGCGTTTGCCCAATTTCTGCGGCGGATATTTGCGCTAGGAGTTTTTACAGAAACATATAAAGGACAAATCCGCTAATCTTGTACAGTTTCGCTGTAATAAATACAATGTCGTGCTTTTATGTTTTTTTTTGCTCCTAACGTTACATATCTTGTAGGGGTGAATCTTAAAGTTATTTTCCTTCTAATTTTCCCAATGTTACTTTACAAAGAACGGAAATATTTTGACCTTTTGTAAAGCATTAGTATTAACTGAACCCCTGTTTTGCATTAAGACACGCATACACGATGCAGTTTCAACTGTGCAGGTCTTAAAATTTCTCATTCGCTTTAATGCTGTTTTAATGGCAGCAGCGAATAGATTTAGTAGCGGTGTGCGCCTAATTTCTGTCCTATATAAATAGCATGCGCAAATTCTATCGATTCACCTGAAAAATATCCAGCACACAGGGCAGCACAGTTTTTTTTTCTTGCTCATTCGAGAAGATTATTCTACGGAGGCACACGCAAAAATGCAGCTCGTGCAGGAATATACTTGTATAGCCAGTGCGCCGGGGGGAGGTGGGGTTCGACCTGCCCTTCCTAATATTTTTTTTATTTTGCCTGTACATATACAAACGCACACATACAAACAGACGCACGAATATAAATAAAGGGTGGTTTAACCCTTTTTCTATGTTTCAAAGAGGGTTTTCCAAATCACAAAGCGGCAAGGGGCTCTTCGCCGGAAGGACGTCTTCAATTCTGCCTTTTAAACGGACCGCCGGTATTCACTATTTTGAAAGCGAACTATTTTATTTTTTGAATTACGACCTCAATTGATATCTTTAGTCCTCCTAAAATTTGTGCCCTTATAGGAGCAGTAATCACGAAGGAAACGAGCAAATGTTCCAGCTCCCGTATTTTTCAGGATTTTCGAACACATTTCTTCCAACAGCGGGTATATGCCCCTGCCAAATACAGTTAACATATGCGAAATGATTCAGGAAAGTTAAATACGGCAGGATGGGAAAGTGCTCTGTTGTGTTGAAAAAAACGCGGTATACTTGATCAGTCATTGAAAAAAAAGACGGTTCAATAGCTCACCAATTCAGCACCAAGTGATAACCTGAGGCGTAGTCGAAAAACATATCACTTTCACTGCCGCATATATCCTGTTCTATGTCGCACATACATAGTGTGGTGATGCAATGTTCTACACGGTAGAGATTAACCTGTCGCCACATGAAGACGCGGTGGCGGCGAGGCTTCTGCAAAGAACTGCAATGTTTACTTAAAAGAGCCAGAATAACTTTATTAACCTTCTCGCTTGGCTTGGTTCTTTTCCACGACGTGCTTTACTCCAGCGGATAATATTCCAGTGCCTAGTCCAATAGCGATGGCTTTCACAATAAGCATTATGAAATACTCCTGGGTGCCTTCCGCTGGTTCTCCGGTGATGCTTAGAGCTTTCAGGGCATCCAGCACGCTGTCTTTTTCCTCAGCCGATTTGAATGAAATGTCACCCTGCAGAATCTTTCCAAGTGTTTCGACGCTTTTTCCTGCTTTCTTCAGCACCGCTGGGTTCAAATCTGTAAATAATCCACGAGCAGCATTTTAATGTTTACTGCTCGGGGCATTGCGATCTTTTTGTCTCCATCGCAATGCTTTCATCTTCTCGACAGATTGCCGCTGTTAAAACGGTCGAATACCTCCTTTCTTGTAGCTTCGCAAAAAACCCAATGTAGTGAGTCATTAATCGTTTACAATGGGAATATTAATCATTCCTCGAACTGGAATAAGTTGCTGAGAAGAAAACACAGGGAAAGTAAAAATTCTACAAAACACGAATAATCACACAAAATTTAACGCTCTTGAGAGAATAAGGCAAAGTAAACGAAAAAAACATAGACCGATTATTGAAGCTCAAAAACAACAACGTCATCGGCAAAAAAAAATTAACAATAAGAGCAATGAAAGGCAAGCCGCGACGGAATTCCAGTTAATAACAAGTCAACGTAGAACGAACCATAATTTGACATACCTGATTTCACGTTTAGCTTTCGCTTATTGCAAGAAAAATTATTTGCCAAAATCTCGTTCTACAAAACATAATGTGTACTACGACATACATGTGGATAGAGAAACAAAATATACGCAAAAAGAAAAAAAAATGTCGCATTACCCCTACGTGCTAGTTCACGCTCCGAAGAACACAAATAAACTGATGCCATTCTATTACTGAGCTATTATTGAGTAAGACGTTTTTAGTGTCTGCAAGGACCTGTACCAATGCTTCATAACTTTTTATAGTTAAAGAAAGCTCATGACGAAACATCTGTACCACACAAAAGCTTTGCACCTGACGCAGGATTGTGGCCTCCTCATGGAGAGTTAGGGAAGGCTTTTTGTTTCTTATCACCCTCTATGATAAGGTGCAGTTGAAATTAGTAGGAGCAATAAATCTGTGCAAAGGTATGAGCAGGTACAGGATCTCTCGCTACACTGATATGTTGCGTGATCCATTCTGCTGTAGAGAAACAATACTTGAAAATGGTTTTCTCTCCTGAAAAAGCATCTTACGTCATTCCAGTAATTTCGCCCGCTGATTTCCCCGTAGACTAATCGAGTACTACTATAGAAAAAAATAATTCCCACGGGGCGTACAGCTCAGAGTGAGTAACGCCTCATAGAGTTAACTTAAACGATAATATCTAAGTTAGCAGGGTCGCTCTTCAGCATGCGTCAGGAACTGAAGTTACAGTTGGTACAATTAATAGCTTTGAGCATCCGCACTATGCCACAGAATTATCCATGTTTACCACTACTCTAAAATAACGCCTCCAATCTGGCCACCTTCCCATCTGGTCATGTTGCGTACAACAGATCACGTTTTTGTGTAGGACGTGATAGAGTTTACTAACAGATGACTTTTTGTTTGTTTCGATAAAGGGTGTAAATATCTGTAAAACGAACAGATAGTGTCTAAAAGCCTACAATTTTTAGCTATATGCCTTGAGAAAACTAGTAATGCGCATTGTTCCACGGCATAACTTGTTTCTTCAAGGAACGGGAAGTCAGCATTCATGTCGTACGTCACGATGAAACAATGAATAGCACTCAGTGAATTGCATTAAATTATTATAAAAAATAAATTCCGCAATATGTGTCGGCATTATGCTTTATGCGCAATGGTGGAGTTGTTTTTCTTACCCTTATTATTTCTAATATGAGGGAAGAAAAACGTTGCCACAATAAAGTGTCTGACCCACTTTACTGAATAAATCCAGGTTTATTACTCAGATTTTGTCCCGTTTGTTTTTTGTAGTGACGTGCACTCGGTGATAAGTTCAACGCATAATGAACATTGATATCCCCTCTTCACTTGTAACACCGCCCTATCCCCTACACGAAAACACTCTCTTTACCCTCCATCGTTTCTCTTCTATCACTAAATTCAAGATTGCAAACGTAACTGATTTCCTACCTTTTACAAGCTTTTCCCCTTCAATTCCTCCTGCTTCTTGACTGTAAAGAAAGTTAGAAGCTTTCAATGTTGTCCCAATGTTGCGTAGGCTTAGCATTTCTTGCGTATAATGCGCTAAAGTATGCCATGAAAAGGGGTTCTTTCCATTGGCATCAAGGGCGAACGTGCTATCATTCTTCTTTATTGGAAGGATATGCCGTGAACGTACGTGCACCGCTTAGTGTGTGTTAGTGTTAGCCGTAAGGAAATATGATAGCTCTATGTCCCAACAAGGCTGGACCGGATTCCAACTATAGTGGCACGTATCCTGTGTAATTTTTAAACAGTTCGCTCGGAAAGGTGACCGCCTGCAGAATATGAACCCCAGAAAGTAACACCCGAACTACGTGTCTGATCATGCGCTTTTGTTTGAATATTATTGAACTGCTCGCCGTGAAGGTCACCGCCAGCAGATCCTGAACCTTAAGACTTGCATTCGAGCTACGTGTCAGATCATGTGATTTTGTTTTGCATATCAGTGAACTGCTCACCGTGAAGGTGACCTACAGCGGAATCTGAACCACGAGACGTTGTATCCGAGCTACGTTTTAGACTGTGTGCCTACGTGACTGGTGTTTTTTGTGTGAGTTAATGGTTCACCTTTGAAGGACGCCGAAAGTGAAGTGTGAACCACGGCCGCAACCAGTGCCTACCTGACCATTTCAAGGATGCATCGAAACTACACTGGAAGTGGGACCGGCGCCCGGAGAAGCGTATAAAAACGGCCCGATCCTATACTTCGGCAGTCTACTCTGCGCCGAAGAAGAAATCCACGCTGCGCAACTCCCGGGACACAACGCAGCACACAACACGCCCGGAAACCCAACACCCCCAGTCATCGTGGAGCCGCCGCCCACCCGTCTCGGCAGCTTCCAGGATCACTTAGGAACGGTGCCGGTGTCGAAGGATTCCGCTGCACCCGTTTACGTATGTCATTCGCTTGAACTTAGTGGACCGCGGACTCTAATTATTTGCTCGGCTGTTGGTGTTTCGTCATTCATTTGAAATTGCTCAGTATCTCTACATATTTGAACTTTCATGCATGCTACACTAATTCGAATAATTGTATAATGTATAATTACTGCACCTTTGTTTTGAAGATATCCGTTCTGTTCGATTGTAAATATCTTTGTTTGTTTCAACACATTATTAAAGCTTGTCGTTCTTTGATTGGAGAAGGCCCTTGACTCCTTCACTGGCGCAAGCCATACGATTGGCGATTGGCGCAAGCCATACACCAGAGGCCCAATCCCCATGCCACATCTTGGGAGGAGCTTGTGCTTCGGCCCCGAGTCGTGACAAATGTGAACACTCTTAATTGCTATTTTAAATGTAGTTGTGACAGTTTCAAATAGTGTGCAAATATGACAAAGAAGGAATACGAAAAAAACTTATTTCACAGGTCAATCTCCAATAATAGTCGATGACTGCAAGCACAGGTTTATTTTAGTGAATTTAGTGATATTTTGCAAGCAATAAGTGAAACATTTCTATTTCATTTGTTTCTTTTCTGAAGTTACCATGTACATACACATCAGTAAAACATGACCGAAGGAAGCGAATAAATTCATATTGAACTGGAATACATAGGGAAGAGAGGAAGCCTGAGAGCGGTGTCATAAAAACGATGATTAGTTAAAAGTGCAATGAGCCACATCCTGCGGCCGTTGACACATGCCATCTCAATTATTGCTTCGCAACACGGCGCTAATATCGAAGAGAAGAAGAGAATCGCACGAACGCAGCGCTCATTATGCTGGCTATTCACACTGTGTTGAAAATTATGGAATACCCATGCGTCTAACGTTCAGATCGTTCAGTTCATTGGGACTTTGTTTGACATGGATAACTTCCCTCTTTTCCTGTAAAACAGCGTCAGTCACAGTACGTAGTCAAACACTTACACTGTTACATAAATAAGAGACGCTTTGCTATGTGTTATTGGAAAAGAGGCTTCAACAAAATATGAAACCTAAAGCGCACTTACATTATGGCAGCATCTGGAAGGGTCAGGAGAGATGGGACGAAAAAGACGTAAAATAATCAGTAAGAACATGAGCTTCAACATCTTGTGTAACAAACATTATGCTCAGCGCACTAATGCTCATTAAGCTTTGGCGATGGCCAATTCTTATATCTGTTCACATTTGTTACCAATGTTACATCCTACGCGCGAATTTACAGAACTGGTTGGAAAACAAGTGTATGACTTTACATATATTCGACAATGTATTTCCGGGAACACGCACTCGATGTGTGCAAAAGAAAATGGCGCCTTCATGCTCTATGACACATTTTTATCACGCCATGAACTGCACTTCCTACCTTTACTTGCAACTAGAGACTAACTGGCTTCAAGACTAACAACATCAATTCAGGGAAATTGTTCAATTTTAGTTCACTGCCTCCGCATTTATTCACGTTTCTGCACCAGCAATATCGCTTTCCTTGGAGGGCTTGTTTCGTCATTTCATAGATGTGCTGCAAAATCGGTCTATGAACTTCAATCATACGCTTCATCTTGTACCTTTAAAAAATCAAGACCTAGTATATCTTGACAACACCACCTAACGCCCTAAAGCGAGATTTATTGCGGCTAAACTCCAAATGTGCAGATGTTAATAAAAGCTTTAATGAACTCCGATTTTCTTTTCTACATATTTGTGGATATCTACCATGATGCTTATTTGGACAAAAACGATTACACTGAACACATTATCGCATCTATTGCTTTCTCATCTTCGCCTAAATAAGCAAGGTCAGAAACAAGAAATATGATTTATTTCCTGAAGTACACCATTGATAAACATTTGCTGCGAGATGTGCCCTAAGAACATCATGCCCACATTAGGAATCAGGTTTGTTCTACGTGGCACCAACGCATACAAAATTACCGACTCACCAAAAGATGTAGTGAGAGCCAGCAGAACGAGGAAAATGAAGACCTTCATATTTACGACCTCTGGAAAAACAGAGCGCGTACGTAGCGTTGCTTGGTTGACACTTGCCATCTCGGCACTCGGAAGTGACAAAATGTGGTCAACAATATACGCCGTTCTCAAGTACAAAAACACTCAATGACTGTGTGATCTAGGAAATATTCATTTTGAGCCCAGCAGCTTCGGAATGCATCAACTGTGTTGCTGCAGTGATAATCAAACCGTGATGAGATAGCAACGACCAGCAGTAAACTAGCTGCGTCTCCCCTAAATAATATAGCAGTACCCGACTTATCTGAAATAAAAAAGGCTAGCTTTCATGGGAAAAACCAATGGGAAATAATTTTATAGAAACATTCCCCGTTTTTCTTCCTTTGAACGCTAGTCCGGTGGTTAGTTCTGAATTCTAGAAATTATTTTGCAGGCTTTCAATATTGCATGAGTGTCAAGGAACCTCAATATTTGGGACGAGACAGAGTGGGGATTGGGCTTGCAAAGAGAATTATGCAAGACTGTGCGCCTTCAACTAATTACATATGTAGGTTACGAAAACGGAAATAGATAATGAAACTGAGTAGGAAATAAACATGTTCACAAGTGTTATTATGCGGCAAATGCTAACTTACGTCAGATTCTGGGGCTGTTTGCGCTCAAAGCATGAACGCACTTAGGCACGGAAATCTTACCTGCGCCTTGCTATTCCAGAAGCAGAATGAGCGCAGCCGTCCTGCCGTGCCTCCTTATATTCAGGAATTGGTAAGCTGGTGACTGACCGCTGTAAGTCGCGAACAATGGAAAGATGTCGTAAGGCTCTCACTAGCGATTTCTCACAGCGTGTGAGCGATAGTGGGTGAGCGTTATAGATGAACGTATTTCTTCGTGACCCAATCTGACCTGAATGATACTTTTTTAGCTCGTAGCCCGAGGCAATTTTGCAAATGCTGGCTAATTCCTCTTTTCAGCGGTATCGGCCGAAATCAAAATAGGAAAGCCACATGCAGAAGCATCGCGAATATGGACCATTAGCAGGCTCGATAAGTCATTCATTCCCATGTAACAATTGTATGAGACATTATACTGGCAATGCAAAAATGAGAAGGAGATCAATACAGCATTAAAGTTGCCACGTGTATAAAAAAAGCTGGCATGTGTGTAGAAAAACCTCCTTGACATTATGTGATCATTTCTGTCAGGTGCATCGCTGTGAATCATCAACTGACATAAGCCACTGTATAGAAGACACATTTCTATATCAATATGATACCATTAACGTGAAGGCTCGATCGATCTAACGAAATGCGATTTCAGCAAGTTTCCGGTGTAATGACCGAATTTCCATTCCCCAGGAGATGCACATAGGGCTCAGTGCTGTCATCAAACCGAATAAGGTCGTGCTGCTAAGCTGGAGGGTGTGGGTTGAATTCCCGACCACGGCGGCCGCATTTCGATGGGGACGAAATACAAAAGCACCCGTGTGCCCAAATTTAGGTGCACGTTAAAAACCCCAGGAGGTCAAAATTAATCCCGAGTCCCCAAAATAAGGCTTGCTTTATAATCATATTGTAGTTTTGGCACGTAAAACCCCAGCAATCATTGTTATTATCCCAAAATAAGCAAACTAACAAGGCTAAAACCTGATTTAGCGAAGATTTTTGTGAAATGAATGAGTGAAAAAGTTGTGACCTGTTTTTAACATTGACAAAGAAAAGCTTTTCTGAGGGCCTGCGCCCTAATGATACTGCCTTTAAACAGATATAGGTGCCATAGACATGGAACAGCGAACAGGAGACATGCATGGTACAGCGTACTCAATAGTAGACAGTGCTCTCACGTAACACTGGTGGCGGTAGTTGCTTCCATTACTTCATAGTTTATGCATTTAGATGGTCTCGCAACTTCTTTGCTCGGCCTTGCACAATCAATGCACAATCACTGCATTCGCCCAATCTGTCTTTGCATACCACCAGCCTCCCAGAGCTTCGCCTGTCCCACGGAGGCCTGCATCTCAGGGCCTCCGTCGGACTGCTCTCGCAGTCTATTCACACGCGCATGCCTGGCTTAGCGGCAAGTACAAAAGCCGCGGGAGCTTTGGGATTTCGCCACATTACAAGTTTTCGAAATCGAAGGACCGAAAAATTTATTTCTCAAATTTGAGAACTTCCTGATTTAAAGAAAAAATTTGAGCGTGAACATCACTTCGTTAAATCGAGTTTGAACTTTACTGCAATACGGCGTGTTGCAAACCATCGCAGTATCGCTGTAAATTATAAACAACTCTGCACTGCTTCTCGCTGTCTCTGTCGTAATGATCACAGGCAGTGACTGTCATTTAATTGTTGCACTATTGTGACCATTACCATAGTTCCTGCCACAGCTATCTCTTTTAATTTTAGGCTAGAGTTTCAGTTAAGAAAACGTTGCCGCCAATTGTCATGTACGGTCAAAAGATAATATTACATAGTTGTAGAAAGTAATATTTTTTGTATTTTTGCATGCGGCAAATATTTACATTAAACAAGTTAGGAAAATCTGTGCTGCAGACATGCCGGCTTATTGAAGGAGTGGTGGGGACGAATGCTTAGACGTATGCAGTCTTGGCCATCGGTAAAGATCTGGAACCGAAAGCCCAAGTTGGAACCTGCTGATTTATGAATGTTTCATAGACATTTGAATGACCGCAACTAGATTAAAGAAAGAGAATGTTGAATATTTAGTTTTACAGCGAAATGTGTTATGAGATCACAATAAGGGCCGTTTTTGGCGCCGTAGTTGTTCGCCGCTGAAGTCGCCGCCTGTGTCCGCAACCACTATCGTTCGAAATAGGAAAAAAAAAACTAAGAAAAAATATCCGGGTTGGAACGAGGTTCTTACCTGGGCCCTCTGCGTGGGAGCTCAGTACTCCGCCTCAGAGCCATGCCGCTCCTTGAAACTTCTTTGCAAATAGACCCTATAGAGGCTTCATGTCGGAAAGGAACCACATTAACATATGTAATGTAGCGCGGTAGAAAAGTAAATTAATAACCAGGCGTCACACAACGCGAATTCTGTAACCACGCGTCACACAATGCGATTTGCGCAACGAGTGGGTTGTTGAATGCTTCCAACCCATTAAAAAGGGCTCGGCCATAATTCTTCATCGTCATCAGCCACAGCATCAACAAAGTGCAGAGAATACTTTACAGGTGTTTAGCAGGTATCACAGTTCTCCGCAGAACGAAAAATTGCATAGTGGCTGCTTGCCTACTTCACAAAAAATATGACGATTTACAGCGTAGTGGGTTCCTCGTAAGTGCAGTTCTAACGGTTGCCAAGGAAGCCCATAAGCCTTCCCATGATCCGTTTCCTCAGCGTCTCAATAAAGTTAATTCCCCCTCTCTATGTCTTTCTCATTTTAACGTACGCTATAAAGCGTGGTGGGAGAGTTAAATAACGACCACAATGTGTCACACAGTGGCAATTACGTAACTAGTGGGTTGTTTATAGTTTCCACCTCATTCCAAAGGGCTCAGCCTAATTCATCATCATCATCAACCTTCGTATCAACAAAGTGCTTATAATGACTTACAGGTAGTACCTCGCTTCTCCGCCGAATGATGAATGATGTCGTGGTGGGTGCTTCACAACTTCACAAAAATTATGATTTGGGGCGTACTGGGTGCCTTGTTAGTGTACTTGTATTAGTATCCGCAAGAGAGTTTATAAGGGGATCTAGAAATGCCGCTCTTCCAGCTTTCACTGTGACTGTGCTGCGCTTCCCGCGCAAGCCTCGCGTTTTTTTGTTTTTTGTTTTTTTGCTGCCATGTTTAAATTTCATGTGAAAGAATAATAATCGTGCGGAAATATACTAAGTGCGCTTAAAGTGCAGATTAGTTTCGCAGGATTCTATTTGTACGTCCACGTTAAATGTCATCGTTTTAACTTGGTTATCCAAACCAGCTATGCAAGTTGAACATCTAATGAAAGGGTTTTCTACAGGAAAATAAAATTGTTAGATACTATTGCCAACGTTATCCTTAATATTGTCATATCAAGTAACAGAGACTGGTTCCAGGAGTAGCAGAAAAAACATTGTCTATGAAATACTGCCCAAATAGAGGAAGACATTAGGTGAAGCACATTAAAAGAAAGAAAATTAAAGAAATAAAAAAGACAAACTATACAGCTTCTTCAGACAGGTAACAAGGCTTAGCAATGTATTACGAGCATGTTCGTCTCACATATTGTTTATTAAGTGAAATGTCACTTCAATAGCAATTATAGACAAATGTTGCACTACATGGCATGTCGAAATAATAACTTGGACCAGTTCACTGCCATTGGCGCATAAGCTGTCCCTCTCGCACTGTTCATTCTAATCCGTACAATCTGTGTTGAGTCCCCGCTATTCCATGGCCAGCCGCTTCTGTTTCTATGTATCGACACTTCACCGAGCCCATTGCTCCAGTAATGCCATGCTGGGCGATAAACTTTGTCCAGATCATTTAAAACAGCTTCTATAATACTTGTTAAGTGCCCTGCCCTTTAAACAGCATTGCAATCTTGCCTGCCTAAATGGCATGATGCGACGGACATGGGAGTATTATCCCGTCCATTTTAACAGAGGGGCTGTCTAAGCTTCGCAAAACTACGGGTTCGTCCGCACAAAACTGGGTGGGTATGCACCACAGAAAGCGGGTATGTGCTAAGCAGCTCCTAACATAGCATAGCATGCATACTATAGTATACCAAAGAACCGGAAAGGGGAAGTGATGGTGGGGATGGGTGATGTGAGGGCGAGGAGGAGGGTGAGGGAAGGCATAGCATAACCTTGTATAGTACAGTATGGCAAGGGGTTGCGAACGTGAGAAGGAGGAAGAGGAGCCATGTGCATAGTCATGTACAGTATAGTATAGTATAAATATTATAGGCGCCATGAACATAACCGACTACAATACAGCGTAGCAGGGGTCGGAAAGGGAAGTGATGACGAGGAAGAGTGATGTAAGGCTGAGGAGGACAGAAAAAAAAGAGAGAGGGTAACGCATAGCATAGCCAAGTGTAACATAGCAAAGGAAGGGGTGCGAAAAAAAGTGTGGGTGAGGAGGAGGAAAGGAGGAGGGGGAGGCCACCAGCTCCAGCATTTCCTGAGTGTCCGCATCACTAGTGCGTACTGCCCCAAATTTTATTCTCGTATTCCGGAAAGCCGCACAGGCTTTGTTGTATTCGTCTTGAAGAAGCATTTTGAGCACGTTCTAAGCATGCATGCACGGCACTTGAATGGCTATAGTAATAATTAGCGTTGGTGTATTAAGCCCAAAACAATGATATGATTATGATGGACGCCGTAGTGGAGGGCTGCGGAAATTTCTACCAAATAGGGTTCTTTAGCGTGCACCTCAATCTAAGTACACGGGCCTCAGCATATTCACCTGCATCGAACATGCGGCAGCAGCAGCTGGAATTCGATCCCGCGAAATTCATCAAAACTTACAATATTTTATTAATACACCAACATGGTCTTCGCAGCAAAATTTCGCCACCTGCAGCGGTCGTTTCAGTGTCAAAAATCATTAACGATGCGCTGAGCAATGCCGAAATTTGCTTGGGTATATATATTGACTTCAAATAACAAAGCATTCGATTCCGTTTAACGAATCCGTTCAGCGGTACGGATTCCATGGGTAAACAATCAAGTTCTTAAGCAGCAACATGAACACTCGTACGCAGTAGGCACTAATAACACAACTCAAATCATGCTCAAAATGCGCAAAAGCCGGAGTTTCGCGAAGCTCCGTACTTGAACCTCTCTTTCTTTCGTTGTTTATTGAGGATCATCACTCGTATCTGGCACATCCAAAAGCTGTACTCTACGCGGATGAAAGTGCCCTTTTGATAACACACCGTTCCATTGTCACAGCAGAATTCCTCGCAGATTATAACCTGAGCAACACAATGAACAGTTTTGCCAGCAATACACTCCCCCTTAACACGAATAACACAAAGTGTATCACCTTCGTCTCCAGCCGGACACCCATTCCGGATAACTGCAATCTCCGCCTTAATGGAATAGCCATAGAACTTATCAACACGTATAAATATTTAGGAATGATACTTGACTCAGATTTTTGTTCGGTATTCCACATTGACTATGTATGCAAAATGTTGTCGACTTGTGTCGCTTTGCTTAAGGCACAATCTCATTCTAGTAAGGAAATACTGCGTTTAATATATTTTGGCATCTTTCATTGGCATAAGTCCTGTTGCATAGAATCCAGGGGATCATGCTTACCCGTCGCAATACAGAATTATTACGAAAATAGGGGAATAGTCCGAGGAGCTCGTTTTTTTTTCTGTATCATAAACAACTAATGGAACCGACAGACAATTAAGTCAAGGGAAGCATAGGGGTCGTTATTTGTGGTTTCTTAACTCTATTTTAATGATTCTCACTTAAATTGAGCGAACTTAAAGTGGACGAAAAAATCACCCTTTCCGTCGGTGGAAGTGAGTTCGAAGGTCGGGGAAATGAAAGCGAGAAACGGAAGTGGGCCATTCTGCTGGTAGGCAGTGGCCCTTCTAACTTCCAATCTAGGCGCACGCATTTGTTCATGAAACACTTCCATTCCTCAGACATCGCCGCTGCTTACGATTCCAATACCAACGGCGATGCCGGGTCCCTGTAACGTGAAGCGCCCACGTTGATGCCAGTTAATTCTTCATTTTTCTTGCATCAGCGCCACGCCCACAAGAAAATTGTTCGTGAATGGACGTATTCTGCTGCCTCTATTCCATTTAATTTAGAAAAAAAAAACATTCAATGAGTCATTCCACTCTGCGATGGTGGATAGCCAGCGAAGCTGGTAAGCAGACGACTCAGTGTTGACAGAGAGTTTCGAATCTTAGCCAAACAGGCATCCTGCAACTCATTCCGAAATGTCTGCCCAGGACGTACGTTTTAAATTTAGCGAGTGTTCCTTTAAATTTTTCCATTTTGGCTGCATGCGGCTCTTTGTCGCGACAGGCATCACTTTCACTGGTCTGCTGTATGTGCTTGGAGTTTCGTGCACGAGAGTAATCGGTGTTTGCCTCCCGTATGTTGACTTCAGTGAAGCAATGGTGAGTAGTGGCGTTTGCCCAATTTCCGCGGCGCATATTTGCGCTAGGAGTTTTCACAGAAATAGATAAACGGACAAATTCACTAATCTTTCACAGTTACGCTGTAATAAATACAGTGTCGTGCTTTTATGTTGTTTTTGCTTCAAACGTTATGTATCTTGTACAGGCTGAATGATAAGTTATTTTTCTTCTAATTTTCACCATGTTACATTAAAAGGACAGAAATATTTGGACCTTTTGTAGCGCATTAGCAATAACTGAATCCCGTTGTCTGCCCATTAAGAAACAAACTACCTAGTTCTCTCTTGTGCGCGTTGGAGCCACGTACAGCGTGAATAACTTTTAGGCTTACTAACGCTTCTATAAATGTCTCCTTGCTGAGACAAAAACATATTCACGATAGAGTTTCAACTGTGGAGGTCTAGAATTTCTCACTCGCTGTAACGTTGTTCTAATAGCGGCAGAAAATACACTTAGTAGCGGTGTCCGACTAACATTCGTCCTATATAAATCGCGTTCAGAAGTTCCATCGCTTCGCCTGAAAATTATCGAGCACACATGCCAGCTCAGTTTCTTTTTCTTGCTTATTAGAGAAAGTGATTCTATCGAGGCACACGCCACTATGCAGCTCGTGCAGGAATATACTTGCGTAGCCAAAGGGCCGGGGGGGGGGGGGTAATCGACTTTTGTTTCAATTTTTTTTTTCATTTTACCTAACGTGAACAAACGCACACATACAAACAGACGCACGAGCATAGATAAAGGGTGGTTTAACCCTTTATCTATGTTTCAGACAGGGTTTTCGAAATCACAAAGCGGCAAGGGGCTCTTCGCCGGAAGGACTTCTTCAATTCTGCCTTTTGAACCGCTCGCCTGTATTCGCTAATATGAAAGCGAACAAACTTATTTCCTGAATTGGGACATCAAGTGATATCTTTCGTCCTGCTCCCTTATAGTAGCAGTATTTTAAGGAAACGAGCAAATGTTTCAGCTCCCGTTTTTTTTTTTCAGGAATTTCGAACACATTTCTTCAAACAGCGGGTATATGCCCCTGCCAAGTACAGTTAGCCTGTGCCACTTGATTCAGGAAATTTAAATCCAACAAGATGGAAAAGTGCTCCGTTGTGTTGAAAAAAAAGCGGTATACTTGAGTGATTGAGGAAAATAGTACAGTAGAATAACAGAGAGCTGAACTAGTTGGTAAATATTCATTTTTAAAAGACAGCGCGTGCAAACACGGACACAAGAAAAGTCAGGACAGCACCAATTCCGACTAACAACTGAAGAGACGCACAACGGCGGAAGAGAAAGAAGGCACGAAAACTTATCTGCGCATGCCCATGCAATAGGCGAACCTATCAATCCGGCATGCGTGGGAGTCTACGTGGAAGATAACTGTTAAGGCATTTGATTTCAACTTTATGCAAGTTAATCGACGGTTGGCTCAAGCATGCGCTACCACTATTCTCGATATGCCATGATTTAATCATCAGGCGCCCTTCATCATTTCTATTCTGACCTCTTGAGAACGTTGCTCGGAGCATCCCAACCGTGACATAAATGCACCTTCTGTGTACTTCTATGCTCGTTATAATGTTTATACTCTATCTTCATGCAATATCACTTCATCGAATTGTTAGTGCTCAGTATTTGTAATCAGGGTGTCGGAACGAAATGTTTTTCGTTTCGGTTTTAGTTTCGTTCCACCGCAAAAAGTTCCGTTCCGTTTCTGTTCCGGAACGAAAAAAAATTTGTTCCGTAACGGTTCGTAACGGTTTTTTTTTGTGGAAAAATTTGAAGTTAAGGTAATCATAACGAACATTCGATTTGGGATGTAGATACTTGCCCTCCTCTTAGGAAAGCGGGACAAAGGTAAAATACGTTCTTCAGAGGAGCGGAAGTAATTGTACCACGAATTTCTACGAACTAGCACAAACCAGTATTAATTTCAAAGTCATAGTATTTATTTTCTCGAAAGACAAATACGAATTTTTAGTAGGCTCAATGCTTTGTGTCAAGGGAGTGAGCATGATCTCAGAAGCAGCACGTCATTGAGTGTACTCTCTGATGTGCGAGACCGCGGTTCTGATAAAGAGATCGCCAGGCCTGCGCGACACACGCAGCACAGTCACAACGAAAGCTGGAAGAGCGGACTTTGTAGAGCCCGCTGGAGAGTCCCATGGGGCAATAATACAAGTACATATGCAAGGTACCCACTACGCCATAAATCATCCACTTATTCTGAAGTAGAGAAGTTCCCACTATGCCATTTTTCGTCATTCTTCGGTGTCTCGTGGTACGCTACACATCTGTAAGACATTATGTGCACTTTGCGCTCTGACTGATGATGATAAAGAATTATGGCTGAGCACTTTGCGGTGGGTGGGAAGCAGTGTGGCGGAATGGGCGCCTCCATTCCATTTCAATTCCATTGCGGGGAATTAGAACTGGCCGCAATTCCATTCCTTTCAATTCCTCGGAATGAAAAAACTTAGCCCATTCGCACTCCGGGGATGGCCGGGCAGTTCAATTCTATCAATGTAATTCCTCCACGTAAGAAAGCCATCTTGATAGTTTTATTGAGTTAAGAATGAACGCCCCATAAAGCTGATGTCATCAGATGCATTAAGAACTGCAAGAGTACGCAAAACAGGTTACCAAGGTCGAGGGATAATAGCTTGATTACATATCTCGTGCAGTACAACCACCCTACTAATTCCCATAGGGGCAGTTCTCCCGCTACCTATAGTATTTGCATGGTCAGCATGCTTGAACGAATCGTGGTGTTTTAATATTGTTTATGCTTCAATGTGTTAATGGTAAAATTACGACGTAGCGTATACTTTTATGCTGACAAAAATAGTGTTCAAGAAGACTAAGCAGTTTTGCCACGCGTCTGGGGCGGTTTTGAATATGGAGAAAAATAATATTTGGTTAATGAGGAATAAGACCCTCTAGATCTGCTGGTATTAGTTGGAACAGTGCACCGCTCGGGCACCTTGTGCCTTTGTATCGAATACGGAACACTGGGCCGCACTGCTCGTCGGCACTCACGCTTGTCAAGCGCTCCTCGCAAACATAGAAGCACTAGCGTGGCACTGTGGTGGAAGACCCGACTGCCACGCAGAGGGCGCGAGTTGAAATGCCATCCAATTCCAGAAATTTGTTTCTCATTTATTTTTTTATATCACGCGATAGCAGTCCCGGACACCGGCGGCGGTGGACAACTATGGCGCCAAAATCAGCTGTTGTGATCTCATAACAGCTTTCGCTGTAACAAACTTCATCGCCGACAATGCCCTCTCTACGCTGGCCTGCGTGACAGGGCGCGCAAAAATCCACTTGCGTTAATATAAACGTCTCTGGTTGCCACTGTTTTAGTTTTTCGCACAATGTCAACATATATTTGCTTTGGAATTCCTGCCTGAGGTACGCGCTAATACCGTACCCTGAGATATGCTCACATTGCACGAGCTCAGTTGCTCCGGATTGCGAAGTTCTCTCGTGAACCGAAAAACGATTGAAAAAATTTCGTTATCACTCCGGAACGAAATAATAGATAAAGTTTCGGGTACGTTATCGTTCCGGTCCAAAATATCGTTTTTTTCGTTTTTCGTTTTCGGTTTTCGTTCCGTTCCGACACCCTGTTTGTAATACCTGAGGCGTTTCCATGTGCATAAATTTGTCTGTACGTATGTGTATATTGTTTTTCTTTGTGCTTTAAGACATCACTCCATTTCCGCCATTGTTGATAGTTATATATGGTTTGTGATATTTTTGTTATATTTGTTGTTACCATAGTTCCTGCCAAAGCTATCGCTTTAAATTTATGCTAGAGTTTTAGTTAAGAGAACTTTGACACCTATTGTCATTATCTACCGGACTATGTACGGTCGAAAGATAATGGTACAAAGTTGTAGAAAGAAATATTTGTGTATTTTTGTATGCTGGCAAATTTTTACATAAAACAAGTTATGCCAATAAGTGTTGCAGATATGTCGGCTCGTTGAAAGAGCGGTAGGGACGAATGCTTAGACTATGCAGTCTTGGCCATCGGTGAAGATATGGAACCGAAAGCCCAAGTTGTAACCTGATGAGTTATCAATGTTTTTTATACATTTGAATGACCGGCACTAGATTAAACAAAGAGAATCATTGTCGCCTATTCAGTTTTTTATATTTGCTGCCGCGTATACAAATTCATGTGAAGGTTAATAATCGTGCGGAAATAGAGTATGTGCGCTTGAAATGCAGTCTAATTTCGCAGAATTCTATTTGTATGTCCACGTTGAATGTAATTGCTTTAACTTGGTTATGCAACTTAGCTATGCAAAGTGAACACCTAAGGAGATTTGTTAGCAACTATTCCCAACGTTATCCTAATATTGTGATATCACGTAACAGAAATTGGTTGAAGGAGTAACAGAAAAAAACATTGTCCATGAAATACTGCCAAAATAGAGGCGTAATAAAGCTAATGGACATTTTAAGAAAGAAATTTAAGAAAAAGAATGAGAAAAACTACACAGCTTCTTCAGACAGGTAACGCGTGTTAGCAGTGCCTTACGAGCATGCGTGTTTCGCAGATTGCTTATTAAGTTATATGTCACTTCCTTAGCCAATATCGATAAATGCTGCCGTACATGGCATGTCGAAGTGATAAACTGGGCCAGTTCACTGTCATTGGTGCTTAAGCTGTTCCTCCAGCACTAATCATTCTTATTTGCGCAATCTTATTGAGTCGACGCCATTCCATGGCCAGCCACTTCTGCTTCCATGCTCCCCCACTTCGCCGAGTCCATTCTTCCGGTAATGCCATTCTGCGCCATAACTTTGCCCAGATCATTTAAAACAGCTTGTATAATACTTGTTGAGTGCCCTGCCCTTTGAACAGCATTGCAGTCTTGCCTGCGTAAATGGCATGATGTGACGGAAATGGGAGTATTATCCCGTCCATTTTAACCGGGGGGCTGTCTAAGCTTCGCAAAACTACGGGTTCGTCCGCACAAAACTGGGTGGGTATGCACCACAGAAAGCGGGTATGTGCTAAGCAGCTCCTAACATAGCATAGCATGCATACTATAGTATACCAAAGAACCGGAAAGGGGAAGTGATGGTGGGGATGGGTGATGTGAGGGCGAGAAGGAGGGTGAGGGAAGGCATAGCATAACCTTGTATAGTACAGTATGGCAAGGGGTTGCGAACGTGAGAAGGAGGAAGAGGAGCCATGTGCATAGTCATGTACAGTATAGTATAGTATAAATATTATAGGCGCCATGAACATAACCGACTACAATACAGCGTAGCAGGGGTCGGAAAGGGAAGTGATGTCGAGGAAGAGTGATGTAAGGCTGAGGAGGACAGAAAAAAAAAAGAGAGAGGGTAACGCATAGCATAGCCGCGTGTAACATAGCATAGGAAGGGGTGCGAAAAAAAGTGTGGGTGAGGAGAAGAAAAAGGAGAAGGGGGAGGCCACCAGCTCCAGCATTTCCTGAGGCTCCGCATCACTAGTGCGTACTGCCCCAAATTTTATTCTCCTATTCCGGAAAGCCGCACAGGCTTTGTTGTATTCGTCTTGAAGAAGCATTTAAGCACGTTCTAAGCCACACATGCACGGCGCTTGAATGGTTATTACTAATAATTAGCGTTGGTGTATTAAGCCCCAAAACCACGATATGATTATGATGGACGCTGTAGTTGAGGGCTGCGGAAATTTCTACCACCTGGGGTTCTTTAGCGTGCACCTCAATCTAAGTACACGGGCCTCGAGCATTTTTACTTGCATCAAATATGCGGCAGCAGCAGGTGGGATTAGATCCCGCGAAATTCATCAAAACTTACAATATTTTATTAATACGCCAACATAGTCTTCGCAGCAAAATTTCGCCGCCTGCAGCGGTCGTTTCAGTATCAAAAATCATTCACGATACGCTGAGCAATGCCCAAATTTGCTTGGGCATATATATTGACTTCAAAAAACAAAGCATTTGATTCCGTTGACCATTTCTTCTATTCCGTTTAACGATTCCGTTGAGCGATACGGATTCCATGGCTAAACAATTAGGTTCTTAAGAAGCAACATGAACACTCGTATGCATTACGCACTATTAGCACAAATGAAATCACGCATTAAATGCGTAACAGCTGGAGTTTCGCGAGGCTCCGTAGTTGGACCTCTCTTTCTTTCTTTGTTTATTGAGGATCATCATTCGTATCTGGCGCATCCAAAGACTGTACTCTACGCGGATGAGAGTGCCCGTTTGATAACACACCGTTCCATTGAAATAGCAGAATTCCTCGCAGATTAGGTCCTAAGCAACACAATGAACAGTTTTGCCAGCAATAAACTCCCCCTTAATACGAATAACACAAAGTATATCATCTTCGTCACCAGCCCCACACCCACTCCGGATAACTGCAATCTCCGCCTTAATGGAGTAGCCATAGAACGCGTCAACACGTATAAATATCCAGGAATGATACTTGACTTGCATTTTCGCTCGGTATTCCACATTGACTATCGATGCAAAATGTTGTCGACTGGTTCTCTCGCTTTGCTTAAGGTACAATCACATTCTTGTAAGCAAATACTGCGTGTATTATATCTTGGCATCTTCCATTGCCATATGGCCTGTTGCATAGAATCGAGGGGTCATGCTTACCAGTCGCACTACAGAGTTATTACAAAAATAGGGGAATAAGTCCGAGGAGCTCGTTTCTTCTGTTTTGTACGTAACTAATGAAGCCTACCGACAATTATGCCAAGAAAAGCACACGAGACATTATTTGTGTTTTCTTAACCGCATTGTAATGATTCTCACTTACATTGAACGAACTTAAAGTGGACGAAAAAATCACCCTTTCCATCGGTGGGATCCAAACCCACAACCTTCGAATTCGAAGATTGGGGAAATGAAAGCGAGAAACGGAAGCGGGCCATTCCGCTGGTAGGCAGCGGCCCTTCTAACTTTCATTCTAGGCACACGCATATGTTCACAAAACACATCCATTCCTCAACATCGTCGCTGCTTACAATTCGAACACCAACGGCGACGCCGGGTCCCGGTAACGTGACAAGCCGACGTTGATGGCTGTTAATTCTTTATTTTTCTTGCATCAGTGCCACGCCTACGAGAAAATTGTTCGTGAATGGACGTATTCTGCTGCCTCTATGCCATTTAATTTAGAAAAGAAGGTCAAGGAGTAATTCCACTCTGCGATGGTGGATAGCCAGCGATGCTGGTAAGTAGACGACTCGGTGTTGACAGAGTGTTTCGAACCTTAGCCGATCGCGCACTCTGCAACTCATTCCCGAATGTCTGCCCAGGTAGTGCCTTTTAAATTTAGCGAGTGTTCCTTTAAAATTTTCAATTTAAGCAGCATGCGGCTCTTTGCCGCGGCATGCATCGTCTTATCTGGCCTGATGTGTGTGTTTCGAGTTGCGTGCACGATAGTAATCGACGTTTGCCGCCCGTATGGTGCCTTCATCACTTTTAGTGGACCAATGGTAAGTAGTGGCGTTTGCCCAATGTCTGCAGCTGATATTTGCGCGAGGAGTTTTCACGAAAACGGATAAATGGACAAATACCCTAATTTTGTACAGTTTCCCTCGAAGCGAGACGTCGCCGTAGTAATGAGTTATATCTAATCTCCTTAAAGAACCTTTTCTGCCCGCGCCGCCCCGCCGGAGCCGCGGGGCCGTCCTGTTGAGAAACAATATGCTAAGGGAGGAAACTATAGACGAAAGATCCCAACCGATTGCCCCACCACTGTCGCCCAGTCAAGGCCACCGACAACTGAATGGTGACTGTCGGTAAAAAAAAAAAAAAAAAGAGGGGGCGAGACGAACACTTGGTTAGCGAGTAAGTCGTTGTACATGCACTTCCACGAACACCAGCCTGTCCCGTGGGCGGCTTTTCATACACGCCGTCCACATTAAAGGTACCGCCACCTTAACACACACAGAACGCAATGCTTCCAAAGATATAAGCATTGACGACGCCACTTGCACGGCGCAGTGGCCCCTGGAAATTTCTCCGGCTTTTGTTTCTCTTTTTCTCTCCCCCCCCTTCTTCTCCTCCCCGTATGTCTTTCTTGCTTCCTTTCTCGTTTTTTGTACAAGACTGCATAAATATGAGTGCAAGCAACATGTACCTTCATTCCTGATGAAGGCCAGCCTCTGGCCGAAACTGTCGAAATAAACACTTCCGTTGTTACTGTTACTCACGGAGGATCCACTTCACTGTTTGCAACGCTACGGCCACTTTCGCCACCATGCCTGCTCATATATATATACATACATACATATATATATATATATACATATATATATATATATATATATATATATATATATATATATATATATATATATATATATATATATATATATATATATATATATATATATATATATATATATATATATATATATATATATATATATATATATATATATCTTTAGTTTATTATTTTTTAATCCTAACAACTATGTGGAAAGGGGTAGCTGTCACTAAGCAATGGTGAACACAACTCCTTCATTTATTTTCTGTTTCAATTAAACAAACCATTTAGTAGCGGTGCTCGCCTAACTTCCGTCCTATATAAATCGCGTTCAGATGTTCCATCCCCTCGCCTTAAAAATTTTGAGCACACAGGGCAGTTCAGTTAATTTTTCTTTTTCTTTCTCTTTAGAGAAACCTATTCTATGGAGGCACACGCAACTATGCAGCTCGCGCAGGAACATACTTGCGTAGCCAGGGGGGTGGGGGGCGGGGTCGTCCTCTCTTTTCGATTTTTTTATTTTGCTTGTACATATACAAACGCACACATAAAAACAGACGCACGAACATAGATAAAGGGTGGTTTAACCCTTTTTCTACGCTTCAAGGAGGCTTTTGGAAATCCCAAAGCGGCAAGGGGCTTTTCGCCGAAAGGACTTCTTCAATTATGCCTTTTGAACCGACCGCCTGTATCCACTAATTTGAAAGCGAACTGATTTATTATCTGAATTATGATCTCAATTGATATCTTTAGTCCTCCTAAAATGTGCGCCCTTATAGGAGCAGCAATTATCAAGGAAACAAGCACATGTTGCAGCTCCCTTATTTTTCAGGATTTTCGAACACATTTCTTCCAACAGGGCGTATATTCGCCTGCCAAATACAGTTAGCATATGCGAAATGATTGAGGAAGGTTAAATACAGCGGGATGGAAAAGTGATCTCTTCTGTTGAAAAAAAAGCGGTATACTTCAACAGTGATTGAGAAAACAGTTCAATCGCTCACCCATTCTGCACGAAATCATAAACTGAGCCGTAGTCGCAAAATATGTCAGTCTTACTGCAGCATATTTCCGGCTATATGTTGCACACAATAGAGTGATGACACACTGTTTTACACGGCACAGATTAACCTGACGCCACATGAACACGCGGCGGCGGCGAGGCTTCTGCAATGAACCCCTATGTTTACGTAATAAGAGTGAGAATATCTTTATTAGCCTTCACGCTTGGCTTGGTTCTTTTCCACGACGTGCTTTACTCCGGCGGATAATATTCCTGTGCCGAGTCCAATAGCGATTGCCTTCACAATAAGCATAATAAGGTACTCCTCGGTGCCTTCCTCTGGTTCTCCGGCGATGCTTAGAGCTTTCAGGGCATCCAGCACACTGTCTTTTTCCTCAGCCGATTTGAATGAAATGTCACCTTGCAGAATCTTGCCGAGTGTTTCGACGCTTTTTCCCGCTTTCTTCAGCAACACTGGGTTCAAATCTGCAAATAAATCAAGAGCAGCATTTTAATATTTACTGCTCAGTGCATTGCGGTCTTTGCGTCTCCATCGAAATACTCTCATCTTCTCGGCCGATTGATGCTGTTAAAATGGTCGAATACCTTCTCTTCCTTGTAACTTCGCGAAAAACCCAATGTAGTGAGTCATTTAGTCGTTTACTAGAGGAATGTATAGCATTTCTCTAACTCTAATACGTTGCTGAGAGCAAAACACATCGCAAGCAAGAATTCTACAAAATACGAATAATGAAACCAAATGTAAGGCTCTTGAGAGCATACGGTAAAGTAAACAAAAAAACATAGACCGCACATTGCAGCTCAAAACACAGCGTCGTAGGCAAAAAAATTTAACAATAAGAGCAATAGAATGCAAGCCGCGACTGAATTCAAATCAATAACAAAGCAACGTGGAACGAACCATAATTCGACATAACTGATTTCACGTTCAGCTTTTGCTTACAATAATTGAAAATGGTTTTGTCTCTCGAAAAAGCATCTTTACGTCATTCCAGCAATTTCGCATGCTGATTTTCTCGTAGACCAATGGAGTACTACTACAGAAAAAAAAGTCACAGTTTCGCCGCAACGGCGAAGCAATGAATGCGATAGCAATAAATTGGAATGTAACGCGAAGAACGGAAAGCAGCTCGAAATTGCCAGCGCGTCGCTCGAGCCCAAAGGATGCACGAAAAGAACGCACACAGGACGAGCGCGAACTATCATGCGTCACAGCTCGACACTGGAAGCGCACTGCTCAAACATAAAGCAGGACGCACGAAACGAACGAACAGGTACACACAGGACGAGCGCGAACGAACTGTACCAGTCGTTACTTATTTCCGTTTGAACAACGCGCCTCTTTCGCAAACGCAGCCGCTGCAGCGTCGAAGCGACCTTCGTACGCTCTGTCACTTCAGCGCAGACATCGCCGGGAGAGCACAAGACATACAACCCCCCGCTCCCCCGCCAGCCGCCCCCTTCTTTCCTCAAGATAAGCGCACGAAGGCGACCACGTTCGCAGGAACGGGGTCACGATCTTTAAAGCGCGCCACGCGCGGACATCGCGCCATCTACGTGGTAACTCAGAAAGGATACTGATGTAAGAGGGGTATATAAACAAGACGAGCGCGAACTAATTGTGACAGTTGCTACTTATTTCTGTTTGAACAGCGCGCTCCTTTCGCAAACGCGGCCGCTGCAGCGAGCGAAGCGAAGCACCCCACCGGCCGCCCCTTCTTTCCTTGAGATAAGCGCACGAAAGCGACGACGCCCTGTAAAGCGAACAGCAACGGCGTCCGCAGGGGCGGGGCGACGATCTTTAAAGCGCGCGCGCACGTCGCGCCATCTATGTGGCCACTAAGAAAGCATCCTGAATTACATGGCGTATATAAATGGCTCGCCGTTAGCAGGCTGAAAGACTGTGCTGTCGTGGCCTAACGTCTAACGCGGCGGGCTGCAAAGCGAGAGGTCGCCCGTTCGATTCCGCGCGTCGTGAAGAATTTCTGAATTATTTTTCTTGGTGGCTTTTCTATATATATATATATATATATATATATATATATATATATATATATATATACATATACGGTGAATGACGGCGGCCACCGACGGCAAAAATCAGCCGAGACTGTCCATATAATTGCTATCGCAATAAAAAGCAATTCCCGCGGTACGCACAGCCCTGAGTGAGTGTCGCCTCATAGAGTTAAATTAAACGATAATACCTAAGCTAAGTTAGCGTGGTAAGAGATCGCTCTTCAGCATGCGTCAAGAACTGAAGTTCCAGTTGGTCTTATTAACAGCTTCGAGTATCCGCATTATGCCACACAATTATCCATGTTTACGACTGCTCGAAAATAACGCCTCCAATCTGGCCACCTTCCCATCTGGTCATGTTGCGTTCAACAGATCACTTTTTCGTGCAAGACGTAATACAGTTTACTAACAGATGACTGTTTGTTTGTTTTGATGAAGGCTGTAAATATCTGTAAAACGAACAGCTAGAGTCTATAAAACCTACAATTCTTTAACTATATGCCCTAAGATCACAAGTATTGATGCACACCGTTCCAAGCCATACCTTTTTGTGTTAAGGATCGGGAAATCAGCATTCATGTCGTACGTCACGATGAAACCATAGATAGCTGTTACAGAACTGCTTTTAATTATTATAAAAAATAAATTCGGTATTATGTGTTGGCATTACGCTTTATGCGCATTGGCGGACTTGTTTTTCCTTCCCTTGTTATTTCTAATATGAGGGAAGAAAAGCGGTACAGCAGTAAATTGTCTGACAGACTCAACAAATTTAGGTTCATTATTCCGATCTTGTCCCGTTTTCTTTTGTTTTGTTTGTAGTGTCGTGCACTCAGTTATAAGTTAAATTCATAATAAACATTGCTATCCCCTTTTCACTTGTAACACCGCCCGATCCCCTCCACCGGAACACTCTGTTTAACTTCCACCGTTTCTCTTACACCACTAAAGTCATGATTGCAAACGTTACTCATTCCATACCTTTTGCAAGCTTTTCCCCTTCAATTCCTCCAGCTTCTTGGCTGTAAAGAAAGTTAAACACTTTCAATGTGAACACTCTTAATTGCTTTTTTTAAGACTAGTTTTGTCAGTTTCAAATCGTCTGCAAATATGACAAAGTAGAAATATAAAACGTATTTCACAGGTTGTCTATTGGAGATCTTCAATAATAGACGGTGGTAACAAGCGCACATTTATTTTAGTAACTTTAGTGATATTTTGCAAGCAATAATTGAGACCTCTTTATTCAATTTTTTTCTTTTATAGAAGTAACACGTACATACACATTAGTAACAGAGACATCAGAAAAACATGTCGAAACGAAGCGAATAAATTCATAATGAAGTGGCATTCCTAGGGAAGGCAGGAAACGTGAGAGCGGTCTCATGGAAATGATTATTAGTTAAAAGTGCAATGTACCACATCTTGCGGCGTTCACACATACCATCTCAATTATTGGTTCGCAACACGGAGCTAATATCAAGGAGAAGAGGAGAATCACACGAACGCAGCGCTAACTGTGCTGGTTATATGCACTGTGTTGAAAATTATGGATTACCAGTGCGCCTAACGTTCAGTTCATTTATTTAATTGGGACTTTGTTTGACATGGATAACTTCCATCTTTTCTAGTAAAACGGTTTCAATCACAATACATAGTCATGGGCCTATATTGTTACATAAACAAGAGAGACTTTGTTATGCGTTATTAGAAAAAGGCTTCAACAAAACATGAAACCCAAAGCTCACTTACATTATGGCAGCATCTGGAAGGGTTGGGAACGATGGGATGAAAAAGAAGTAAAATAATCAGTAAGAACATCAGCTTCCAGCATCGTGTCGAACATTATGTTCAGCGCACTAATGCTCATTAGGCTGCGACGATTGCCATTTTTATATCTGTTCATATTTGTTACGAATGTTACATCCTACACGCGAACCAACAAAACTGACTGGAAGACAATTGTGTGGCTTTACATATATTCTGCAATGTATTTCCAGGAACACGCACTCGATGTATACAAAAAAATGGCGCTTTCATTCTCTATGACATATAGTTATCACGCCATGAATCCCACCTTCGCACCTTTAGTTGCAACTTTAGACTAACTGGCTTCAAGGCTAAGAACCTCAATTAAGGGAAATTGTTCATTTTTAGTTCAATGCATCCGGAGTTATTCATGTTTCTGCACTAGGAATACCGCATTTCTTCCAGCGCTTGTTTCTTCATTTCAGAGATGTGCTGCAGAAACGGTATCTCAATTTGAATATGTTTCATCTTGGACCTTTAAAAAAATCAAGACATGGTATATCTTGACAACATTATTTAACACCCAAATGAGAGATTTATTGATATTTAGCTCCAAATGTGCAGATGTAAATGTAAGCTTTAGTGAACTCCGACTTTCTTTTTCTACATGTTTGCACATAGCTAACATGATGTTTTTTGGGGAAAAAACGATTGCACTGAACACATTATAGCATCTATTGCTTTCTCATCTTCGCCTAAATAATTAAGGTCAGAAAACAACAAACATGATTCATTTCCTGATCTACACCATTGATAAACATTTGCTGCGAGAAATGGCCCTAGAAGATCAACGATGCCCACATTAAGAATCAGGTTTGCTCTGCGTGACACCAATGCAGACAAAATGACAAACTCACCAAAAGATGTAGTTACAGCCAGCAGAACGAGGAAAATGAAGACCTTCATGTTTACGACCTCTGGAAAAACAGAGCGCATACTACGTAAGCGATGCTTGGTTGACACATGGCACCTCGGCACTTGGAAGTGACAGAATGTGGTCAACAATACACGCTGTTCTAAAGTACAAAAACACTCAATGACCGTGTGATCTAGGAAATATTCAGTTTGAGCCCAGCAGCTTCGGAATACATCAACTGTGTTGCTGCAGTGATAATCGAACCATGATGAGATAGCAACGACCAACAGTATACTAGCTGGTTGTCCCCTAAATAATATAGCAGGACCCGACTATAGGCCTTCTCTGAAATGAAAAAGACTAGCTTTCATCGGACAAACCAAGGGGAAATGATTTTATAGAATTATTCCCCGTTTTTCTTCCTTTGAACGCCACTCCGGTAGTTAGTTCTAAATTCTAGAATTTATTTTGCAGTCTTTCAACATCGCCCGAGTGTAAAGGAACCTAAATATTTCAGACGAGACAGAGCGGGGATTGGGCTTGCAATGAGAATTATACAAGACTATGCGCCTTCAACTTAAGGCATATGTAGGTAAAGAAAACAGAAATTGATATTGAAAGTGCGTAGGAAACAAACACGTTCACAAGCGCTACTATGCTACAAAAGGTACATTACGTCAGATTCTGGGGCTGTTTGCAACCAAAGCACGAACGCATTTAGGCACGGAAGTCTCCTTACCTGCGCCTTGCTATTTTCGAAGCAGAATGAGTACAGCCGTCCTGCAGTGCGTCCTTATATTCAGGAATTGGTGAGCGGGTGATTGACCGCTGTAAGTCGCGAACAATGGAAAGATGTCGAAAGACTCGCACTAGCGATTTCTCACAGCGTGTGAGTGATAGTGCGTCAGCGTTTTAAACGATTGTATTTCTTGGCGACCTTATCTGACCATGAATGATACTTATTCAGCTAGTAGCCCAAGGTAATTTTGCAAATGCTGGCCAATTCCTCTCTTCAGTGGTATCGGTCGAAATCAAAATAGGATAGCCACATGCTCAAGCATCGCGAATATGGACCATTAGCAGGCTCGATAAGTCATTCATTCACATGTAACAATTGTATCAGGCATTATACTGCAAATGTAAAAATTAGAATGAGATGAATACAGCATTAAAGTTGGCACGTGTGTAGAAAGACCTTCTTGACATTATGTGATCATTTCTGCTAGCTGCATTGCTGTTAACCCTCAACTGAAATAAGCCACAGTATAGAAGACGCATTTCCATATCAATATCTATACCATTATCGTTAAGACTCGTTCTAACGAAATCTGATTTCATGAAGTTTCCGATGTAACGAACGAATTCTCATTCCCTGGTAGATGCACATAGGGCTGAGTGTTGCCATCAAACCGAATTAAGGTCGCGCTGCTAAGCTCGAGGGTGTGGGTTCGATTCCGGGCCACGGCGGCCGCATTTCGGTCGGGACGAAATACAAACACCCGTGTCCCAAATTTAGGCACACATTAAAGAACCCATGGTGGTCAAAATTATTCCCGTCCCCAACTAAGGATTTCCTTATAATCATATTGTGGTATTAGCTCGCAACACCCCAGCAATTATTGTTATTAATCCAAATTAAGCAAACTAACATGGCTAAAACCCGATTCAGCGAACATTTTTCCGAAATAAAGGAGTGAAAAAGTGGTGATCTTTTTCTAACATTGACAGAGACAAGCTTTTCTGAGGGCGTGTGACTTCATGCTAGTGCGTTTAAACACATATAGATGCCATAGGCATGGAACAGCATATGTCGTCCCTTCACAACGTTTCGAAATCGAAGGACCGAAAAATTCTTTTCTCAAATTTAGGAACTTCCTGATTTAACGAAATAATTTGAGCATGATCATGACTTCGTTAAATCGACTTTGCACTATACTGCAAAACGGCGTGTCGCGAACCATCGCGGCACCACTGTGAATTGTAAACGACGCGACACTTGTTCTCGCTGTCTCTGTTGTAATTATCAAAGGCAGTGGCTGTCACTGTAATTGTTGCACTATCGTAACCGTTACCGTAGTTCCTCCTACAACTATAGCTTTTAATTTTAGGCTAGAGTTTTAGTTAGGAAAACTCTGACAGCAATTGTCATTATCTACCGGACTATGTACGGTCTAAAGGTAATATTACGTGGTTGTAGACCGTAATATTTTGTATGCGGCTAATATTTACATTAAACAAGGTAAGCCAATCAGTGTTGCAGACATGCCGGCTTGCTGAAAGAGCGGTAGGGACGAATGCTCAGACGTATGCAGTCTTGGCCATTGGTGAAGATCTGGAACCGAAAGCCCAAGTTTGAACCCGATGTGTTATGAATGTTTTGTACACATTTGAATGACCGGAACTAGATTAAACGAGGAGAATGTTGCATAATTAGTTTTTTTATTTTGTGCCACATATAAAAATTCATGTCAAAGGTTAATAATTGAGTAAGTGAGCTTAAAATGCAGGATTCTATTTGTATGTCCACGTTAAATGTAATAGCTTTAACTTGGTTATGCAAATCAGCTGTGCTAAGTGAACACCTAAGAAAAGCCTCTTCTTCAGGAAATTTAAATTTGTTATAAACTATTCCAAACGTTATCCTTAATGATGTCATATCACGTAACAGAAACTGCTTAGAGGAGTAGCAGAAAAACGTTGTCCATGAAATACTGCTCAAACAGAGGCGCACATAAGGTGAAAGACATCATAAGAAAAAAATAAAAAAAGAATGAGACAAACTATACAGCTTCTTCAAGCAGGTAACAAGTCTTAGCAATGTGTTTCACAGATTTTTTTATTAAATTAAATGTCACTTCATTAGCAATTATCGACAAATGTTGTGCTACATGGCATGTTGAAATGATAAATTGGACGAGTTCAAGAAGTTCAGCAAGGCTAATTGATTTTCGTTGTGATGACAGTTCGGATCGGCATCCCAGCACTGACTGTTCCGACAGGGGTCTGTCGTCAGCCAGTAGCCTATTGAATAGGCTTTAGTACTCTCGCTCTACACTTTCCTTTTGTTTATAATTATTTTTTATCGCGCGCCTACTCTTCTCTCCGTTTTCTTTCCATCTTTATTTCCCTTTCCCCCTCCCCTTAGTGTAAGGTAGCAAACCGGATGCTACAATTCTGGTTAACCTTCCTGCCTTTCTCTCGTTTTATTATCTCTCTCTCTCTCGGGGCCAGTTCACTGCCATTGGTGTTCTGGCTCTCCCTCTGGCACTGTTCATTCTAATCTGTGCAAACTATGTTGAGTCGACGCCATTCCATGGCCAACCACTTCTGTTTCTATGCTCGTACACTTTCTCGAGCCCATTCTTCCGGTAATGCCATTCTGGGCGATAAATTTTGCCCAGATCAATTAAAACAGCTTCTATAATACTTGTTCAGTGCCCTGCCCTTTGAACAGCATTACAATCTTGCTTGCGTAATGCCATGATGCAACGGACATGGTAGTATTGTCCGGTCCATTTTAACAGCGGAACTGTTTAAGCTTCGCAAAATGCCAGGTTTGTCTGCACAAAACTGGGTGGGTATGCGCCACAGAAAGCGGGTATGTGCTAAGCAGCTCCTAACGTAGAATAGTATAGCGCACCATGGACCGCGAAGGGCAAGTGATGGTGACGATAGGTGATGTGAGGGTGAGGAGGAGGGGAGCGGGAAAGCATAGTATAACCTTGTATAGTACAGTATGGCAAGGGGTTGGGAAAGTGAGAAGGAGGAAGGAGGAAAAAGAGGAGGGAGAGGGTAAATCATGACATAACCTTGTACAATGTTATATAACAAGGGGTTGAAAGGGAAGTGACGACGGGGAAGAGTGACGGAAGGCTGAGGAGGACAGAAAAAAGAGGGAGAGGGTAAGACATAGCATAGCCATGTATAACAACATTGCAAGGTATGGGAAAGAAAAGTGAGGGTGAGGAGGAGGCAAAGGAGGATGGGAAGGTCACCAGCTCCACCATTTCCCGAGTCTTCGTATCACTAGAGCGTATCTGCCCCAAATTTTATTCTCGTAGTGCTGAAAGCCACACAGCCTTTCTTGTACTCTGCTTGAAGAAACATTTGAGCCCGTTCTAAACGATACATGCACGCCGCTTGAATTGTTATAATTAATAATAAATGTTGGTGTTTTAAGTCCCAAAACCACGATATAGTTATGAGGGACGCCGCAGTGGAAGGCTATGGTAATTTTGAGCATGTGGTGCCCTTAACGGGCCCGTAAGTCTAAGTATACAGGCGTCTAACATTTAAACTTAATCGAAATGCGGCCGCTATGGCTACAGAAGTTGATCCCGTGACCTTTGGGGCAGCAGTCGGGCCACGTAACGACTACCCAACGCAGAGGGTTTATTGTATGGTTTCCTACTTCGTTACAAAATTAGTGCACATTTGAATGCATGTACAAACATAATACTTTCTTGCAAACGGAACAACGCACATGAGTGACTCTTTAGGAACGTTGGGGATGCATAAGCATGCTTTAGAGAAGCGCAAAATAGACACGAACAAAAAAGCACATAACACGCACACGGAGGGGCGGCTCGCAGTAATTGTTTCCTTGTGATCCTCGTGCCACAGTATACGCAACAGACATAACCTAATGTAAGTAAATCGGTGAGTATAATTGAACAAAAAAGAGCACTTCTACAATGAACTTGCCAACGTGTCACCTCTAAGTTATCTGTCTTGATACCCAGAGAAAATTTATATATTTTTAAATATTTTTTTTTTCGTTAAGCGAGAAAGACATGCCTACGCGCATACAGCGACTCTTTTCAATCACTTCAGCTTCGATAACCACTTTTATATAATCATTCTTGCTTTTGTCATTAAGCGTGCATATATTGATCAGTGGCTGACAGCGTAGTATATTTCTAGGCACAAAACAAATCGCTAAGAATCTTTATTTTACATTAAATACAATTGTAAGAGTGCTTCCGCAACACATCATTAAAACTTCGCACGGTTGTGTGGCCGTTCAGTAATCGACTATTTCTTTTCTCAGGCATTCACGTAGAGCAGTGCGTGAACAGCGAGCCCAATGCATCTCTTCGTGGTTTGTATTTCTCAACAGAACATATTCCACATGCGAAAAACCTTATTTGTTGAAAACCCTTATTGATTTAAATAGATTTGTTGATAATAAATAAAGCTTTATTGATAATAAAGTTTTTCATCCATACATCCATCCAGGACCAAATTACGGTTCTATTGCGCATCTGTCCTTCACATATATATCGAACATCGTATGGAGGTACGAAAAAAGAGGAATTTTAAGGGCTCGATTTTCTTTGTTAGACGCAGTATCAATGAGAACTAACAAACAATCAATCCAAAGAAAGTACAGGGGATGCAATTTGTAGTAATTGTTATATAAATCAGAAGAAATTAAAGTTTACAAAAAGATAACTTGCCGCCGGTAGGGAACGAACCTGCAACCTTCCAATAACGCATCCGATGCTCTACCAGTGGAGCTACCATTGCAGTGATCCCCCGTCCACTTTGTCGGGTATATCTCTTTGCCGCATGGCTTGACAAGAACTTGATTATGGTCCAGAGAAACTACGGCCCGAGGGCAAAGCCCCGAGGCTAAATCGGTGGCTTCGCCCACGTAGGCACCGGTAGACGCTATATTTTTTTTAGGGGCGAAGCTCCTTATAGCATCAACTGGTCGGTCGTCGCTCCGTCCGGTGTTCTCCCGCCGTCGCGTCTCCCGTATCATTCAATAGATGGCGCTGTCCCGTAGAGATGCATGCAAACTGCAGTTGGGTGACGATATTGCCATGCCCACTGCTTGTTTATCAAGGATGGTTATCAACGCTCGAGGCTGTCCGCGAAGCGTGTTTGAGAAGCTTCGCGATTGTAGGAGATCGTTTTGTTAAGATTGCGCGCAAGACGCGCACACTCGAGCTTATTCTAGAACTTGCGCGACAACCAGCGATAACGCCGGAATATTCCACGGCACATGTATAAATGCCGACGCGCTTTACCGCTTGTCAGTTGATCGACGGTCGACTCTGTTCGCCGCTATCAGTGTATTGTAAGGTGTACCGCTATCAGTGTATTGTAAAGTGTAATGTAAGGCATCATGCTCACTTTGTCGATGCTGTGCCTGATGACGATGAAGATTTATGGCGGAACCCTTTGTAATGGGTTGGAAGCATTCAACAACTTACTCGTTGCGCAATTCGCATTGTGTGACGCCTGGTTACAGAATGCGCGTTGTGCGACGCTGGGTGCTTCTTTTACTCTCCTACCACGCTATATTGCATATGTTAATGTGGTTCCATCCCGACATGAAGCCTGTATAGTCTTTCTGCAGAGCAGTTTCAATCACCGGCATTGCTCATAGGTTGAATACTGGGCTCCCACGCTGAGGGCCCAGGTTCGAACCTCGTTCCATCCTGGAATTTTTTTTCTTATTTCGAGCGATTGTGGTTACGGACACCGGCGGCGGCGGCGGACAATTACGGTGCCAAAATGGCCGCTGAAATGATCTCATAACAGCTTGCGCTGTAAAAATGAGGCCAACCGGCAAAGCAAGGTAGCTCTGCAGGACTAATATTTTGTCTAGCAGGCTGAACTTACGCACAGCATAGTTACCCTGCAGTCTATTTTACGATGTGCAGTACAGCGTTTCTTGCTTTCACGAGCCCTCATTTTCACGGATGAAGTTTCTTTACTAATATGTCAAATTCTGCTCTACAAAATGGACAAGACACGATGGGCCATTGCAAAAACATTGCGGATTTTTTCACGGAAATATAGTACTGATAGTTGCGCCACTTTATTTTTGTACCTGCATCAACACGACAAAATTTGATACATAAGCACCTGTTATAATCTCTAAACAGTGGTAATATTGTAAAATAAAATTGCGCGTTGGGGTTCCCAACCTCATGCATATTTCTTCTCGCTCTTTTCTGCTACAGTCACGGCTGCTTGGGAGGGCAGTGCAAATGATTTTGACACACAGGATATAAGTGAATAGGTGTCAGTGCAGACGTACTTCGTCAGAATTGTGCGGTCACGCTGAGCCAACGTGCGCGCTTTGTGCGTGATTATTGCTGATAGAGATGCCCTTGTTCCGTAACATTGACTCCGCGATACAGAAGCACTTCACACAAAGAATTGAAGTGTTGAACAATGACGGCATGAAATCGTATCGCGTAATTTCTTTGACAAAATAGATACCTCTACCTCTCTCGTGAGTTTTTGAAGAGGTAGTGGTCCATGATCTAGGGTAATCGGTCGGTCACAGCCGATAGGAAGACAGGAATGCCAGCGTTAATCGGCGAACGCTGATTGTTGTAACTGTTTGAAAGCATGTCCCCTTGCACGTGAACTTCAGGCCATCCAACCGGAGCACCTCAAGGTGAAAAGTTCAATTTCACAAAGTCTTGTAGGTTTGAATTCTGCCGAAAGTTTTACTCCACAGCTCGGGGTAAGTTCTGCATAAAGCTCACACCATCAATACCTGAAGTACGTACTGAGCCGGTTCCTGTTCATGTAGGGTGTTTGGCAGTGTTCATCACTTGTGAAAAATGTACAATTTCATCGAACCATAACAAGCTTGGAGGGCACTTGAGCTTCGCCTTCAAGATTAGAGCGCGATAGCGCAATTGAGCCCCGTGCGCATCACCTTCTCAATTGCTAACTCGGATTCGGTTCTCGGTGGATGCCTGAACCATGGCGCACGGAAATGAACGCCTGTATGCGTAACATTGGCCGTTTCCAACTATCCTAGATTTCCTACTGCAAGTACAGTTGTGGAGCTCCCACTACGTCATAATTCTTCATTTTGTAAATCAGTGAAGCGTCCACTACGCGTCCATAAGGCAACATGCGAACTTACGCAGCTGCTCAATTTCTTGACACTTTTGCTGACGAGGGTGTAAGCGCTTTGTAATGAGTGGCCTTGTAAAACACCGACTCGTTACACATTTCACATGTTCTGACGCCTGCCGCGATCCTACGCTTCTGCCACGCAATATTCCATGCGTTAAGGAGACTCCTCCCACTACAAGACATTCATAAGTATTTTTTTTTCTGAAGCAGTTTCAAGCAATGGCGTGGCTCTGTGGTAGAACACCTGCTCGCCTGTAGAAGCCCTGGTTTCGATTCTCATTCGAACAGAAGAGCTTTATTATTTATTTTATCTCCATCTTTCTCAATTTTTCACTCAAGAACAACGCTGAGTTTTCGCTCACAGTCAATGAAGCCGACACCGAGAGAGATGCCGCAATTTCTGCGAAACGATCTCCTTAACGCTATCGCGCTAATATGTATTGACCTCATTACTACCACACCCGTGACTATTATTTCTTGCAATAATAATATTATATGCGGTAGTGCCGGCGTTCGCGGAGTTGACGCAGTCACACTGGTCATGCTCGTGTAAACGTCATTACATTTACAGTGTTTGTCGTTCCAAGCCGCAGCATAATTCTATGTAAAGGTACTGTTACGTTTGGTGGCGAAGCCGAAGAGAAGAGGTGGCATCTTTTTGTTCCTCTAGAAGAAAACCGAAGCTGTACGCTGCGTGTACGCTGTGGTAGTTTGTAGTAACGGAAGCCAAGAGTTCGAGAAGCTGCATAATCTTCATTTAGCATTATGAATGCTAAATGAAGAACATGCAAAATAATAATCTTCATTTAGCATGTATGAAATATGATGCAGAACATATGGATGCTCTCTTTTTATAATTAAATAGGGCATGCCCTAAAAATCTGCTGATAGAATATTATCATCCTTGGAATTGCTTGCGTCGCATGTGCTCCGAAATCGTATTCTTGCCTCATCAGAAATATCGCCGCGGCATGAATTCGAACAGCCCACATGCTATAGGGCGGTTCCTATGCTATACGGCTATCGCTCCAAGCGACCCGATGCGGTGGCTCACAATGGCATACATGATAAAACATCTTCACTATGTTTCATTATGCATTGTCAGGGCCATGCGCACGTGGCGTAATGACTAGACCACCAGACTTCTGTCCGGAAGGTTTAAAACCGCGAGGCACTATTTCGACTAGTTGCACAACTGCAATAATTTGAACTGAATTCGCGTCTGCGCAGTGCGCACACATTGCAAAAGGGAACGAAAAGTGTGGCAGTGATGCAAAAGAAGCTTCAGCTTAGGAAATATACTGCCGCTATAATCCCGACGTCACTGATAATAGATAACTATTGAGTCCTCGTTAGAGTACAGATTGATTACTGTGCAAAATAGTTATCGTCCTATCAAATACAATTTTCCGCATTTTCCTAAGTACATTAACCTGTACAGTAAATTCCTGCTTTACAAAGCACGGACGTAAAGTCATAGGCAAGTAAAATCAATGAACGCCAAACGTAAACACAAGTAAAAAAATAGAGTTCATTGTTTTGTTGACAGTATCAATTAACATATACTAATGAAAAATAATAAATGTATATTGTGATGTCAGTGCTAGAATCCCTGTGGGCATGCAGGTGCATTGGCGTTTTTCGGAGAGGCTCTGTGACGGGATAAAAAGTTGCTGAATATGCGATGCTCGCTTACAATGAAAGAGAATTAAGGCGCAAACTGCAACCTTGTACGCCATAGGGTTGACGATCATAATTGATTTTATTAACCTTCACGTTTCTGTTGATTCCGCACCACCAGGTGTTTTATGCCAGCTGAGGCTCCGCCCGTCAGTACTCCAATAACGATGGCTTTCACAATAAGCGTTAGGAAGTATTCTTCGCTGCCTTCCTCTGGCTGATCAGCAAGGCTCAGGCCTTTCATGGCACTCAGAAGTATTTCCCTTTCTTCCAAAGTGCTTAATGAGAAATCGCCCTGCAGGATCTTGCCCAGAGATTGCATGGTCTGTCCAGCTTTCTTCACTATGCTTGCTTCAAGCTCTGTGACAGAGAAAAGAGATGGGTACACTCTTCATTACTCTTTCGCTTATTATTATTTTTTTGTGGCAGCGCTGCGTCTAGCATTTTTCTTGTAGTCATTCCTACACAATCCTGATACACACGTTGAAGTTGATGGTGAAGCAGTACTGCGTTGTCGTTAGTGAGCAGTAACACAGTATTGGCGGCTGTACGCGACACGCATTTGTGCGTATGCATTCGTCTTTGTAATGGCAGCTCATCGACATATGTCTTCAGCGGATGTGTTTGCGTGTCGCTTATCTACTGTGCGACTAGGAAGCCAATATCATGATTTGTGGAAGGTAGCCGGTATGTTGTTCAGTCACAAAGAGAGATACAATAGTAAAGGACAGGTAACAGTGGGAAAGCAACTCTTCTTACAACTTGTCAAGGTGACTGCATATTATTTCAATTAACACTGATTGTGATAAGCAGGTATCTCTGCGTCTGCGTTATCGCATAGCAACGGAGAGCATCAACACTAATTGTCTTTTGCAACTTCCCCACCACGCGAGCCTTTTATTGAACGGGTGCAGATAATTTGATCTGCTCTGTATCGTTAGCTAAATAGGATGACACCAATAACAGAAGAATTACTTTCAACAGCTTTAGATTAAGGGCACTAAAGGGGCCCTGCAATACTTATCCAAGTAATCGTCGAACGGCTTCATAAAAAAATCACAAATCGACTGCCGCAAATATCTTTAGATTCCGTCAATACGAGGGAATTTACAGAGATTTGTCCCTAGCTGCAAGCGCTTTCTCCCTCCTTATGTACTAGCGAGTGCGCTAAAAGCTACGCCGGGAGGGGATGACGAGGAGACAAGAAGATGCGTCCCTTTGTCGGTGCGCGTTATAATCTTGTGCACTTTCCTTGTTTCTTCGAAAGCGCCGCTAACTTTCCGTGTGATCTCGAGCGCGCGCCAGAGCACGTGGCGGCATCCCGCGGCGGCCACAGTAACTATGCAGCTCACGATGCTCAATATCAGCCCACGACCATGATCTTTGGGCTTATGGCGTGGTCATTTGGTTTTATGGCATCATTTGTCGAGGGAAGACAAAACAATTTTTAGCTGACTTTGAGAATAACTTGCAAATTACAGGTCGCGTAATGCGCTATAATGTTTGGCTCATGCGTCCTTAGGAGCCTCCACTAGCAGCGTCGTCTGACCATGTTCTAAAAGTGTTGCAGGGCCACTTTAAGCCTATGCAACTTTTGATGAAAAACTTCTCATTACAGAGCATGGACAGAGTGCGTGCCACCTTTCTGTGTAGCTTCGCACTCGCGACTTCTTACTATTTCTTTAAACGAACACTGTAAATAAATCTAACATAATTTCATAGTAAATGGCAGCATTCCTGGCAAAATATGTATGTTGATAAACAGTGCTGCTCTAAATCGTCTTACGTTGTACACGAGGAAAATTAAACTTAGGTGGACACTGCTCTTGAGATAATTTGTAGATCGAGCGCTGAACATACGATCCTGAATCTCGGTGTATTCAGCTTGCGTATCTTAATTTAGACAGAGCCGATATGCTGATCCTAACATCTGTTCTGCCTTGTTTCAGAAGCTAACACGAAGATTATGTTAGTGCAAAACATTCCTCGGACAACATTTACGTGTGCTTGGCATTTTTACTAATTACTGCACAGAAAAACAGCTGTAGTGTTAACGCCACATATGCAAAGAAGGCTGCTGGACAAGCACAAGAGATAAGTTAACACGAATGCCTATTATTGCTCTGACGACTGTCCATTTCTATTATTTTAGTTGAATCTTTTAATCATTCGAAATACTTTACAGACCCGAATAATACGCATTTGATAAAAAAAGCTTTAAAAAATGTCAGTGTAAACAGCACATGGTCATACATGTCTTACACAAAAAATAATCAAACCATGAAGAATAAAGTGCACGGTGCTTTTACCGTGCAAGCAATCTTTCTTTCGCAATTAAACTACTAGGGTAGGCATACGTTCTCGGACAGAATACCGTTATAAAAATAATAAAAGTACACGCATTGCGCTGGTTATGCTAACGCTCAGGTTGAGAGTTGTAGGGAATATCGAGGAGAAAAAAAAGACGTTTGACTTCGCATTGTTCTTAAAAGAGACACCTGCACGTATTGCAGCAACTAATAAATGTACAAACAAGCAAAATTTCAGTACCTCCTTCTGCGCTCCCAGTTGTCATGTTCGTATGCTACCCTAAGAACGAAATGCTACAAGGCGTCGGCTGAAGGCAATCCATTCGTGAGTAGAGGTCACGGTCAGGTGCTGCAATGAGCCAGGGCGCCCGTTTCTAGGATTTCCAATCCATGCTGGTCTCTCATATAGTCACCGCATAATTTAAGGAACTGCAGCATATGCGCATTAGATTCGGTGGCCCCAAAAAAAGCCTATTTGCGAGATAACTCGCTTTTCTAAATGGTTGCTAGTGAGATTTATAAGATGATTTTTGTGAAAAGAACGAGGTTCATTTGGTGCGGAGACATCGCACAAAAACGCGGAGACTTGGACACGAAGCCCGCATCCTTGTAACGTGCTGTTATATAGTGCTGAATACAATTAATGCAGCTTACGCTATGTACACCGATGCATTGCTGATTGATGGTGCTGCCAGAAAAATGCACTATGCACTTCTCATTTTAAAACATGCTCACTCGTATGAGTGACGAGTCGGGTAGCAGCATAGATAGAGAAAGCTTTAGCTGCTCTTAACTAATGGCTCTTTCGAAAATGGAGAAGCATTGTACACATATAAAACCTTGTCACTATGCTACAGGAAACGTACGCGCACTCATTGCTTAATGTTTCTTTTTTTTGCATGCTTAATTTTGGTGCATGCTTGATTTTTATGCGCGAAGCAACTGCCAGCAACAGCAAGCTCCCGTATCAACTTCATTATTTCACCATCGCGCCAATGCACTAATATAAAAATTGAGAGTTTTTGTAATTTAACCTATATTTACACGAATCTCAAATGACTGTCAAAGAACACGAGATAGATGCATAAAAATAAATCTCACCATTGTTCAACTTTTCCCCTTCAATTCCTCCTGCTTCTTGGCTGAAAATAAAGCGAGTGTGGATATTATTTATTCAAAAGTGAACTTCCGCATGCTTGAGTATTGTCTTTATCACACGAAGAATAATATCAGTGCTTACGAATTCACGCAGAGGACCTTCTGGAAACTCTTTAAAAACTAGAAATATAGTTGCATATATTTTTCACAGTGAAATGTTAGCAGCAGTACATTCAGCTTCGCTGCATAGTGGAGGCGTGGTGCTTAAAATTGGACTGCTTTGAAACTTCTCCCCCCTCCCCCTAACGGGAAACCTTGTGCATGCCTATGACACCGACCACATTTAAGCGGAGACTACAGAGACTTAGGATCTAAGTGTGGGTTGCGCCCTTGTAACAGGTGAATTCCGCTAGCGCAACGGTTACGGTCAAAGCACTAATGATAAAACAGTAAAATGAAAAACGCGCTTTACCACGCCATGTTTCACGCACCGTTTATTGTTACTTTTATAATTCTTGACGGCATGTGTTAGGACTTTTGTTGGTGGTAACCACAAAGCCCCCAAACACAAATCTTTTTCAGTGGTAACCACGAAGTCCATCCTACACCGAATAAGCAAAATAAAGCTTCGATGAATTTTAGAAAAGTCATTGAGAAAAGAATTTTAGAAAACTCATCAGCGCATTGAGTCGTCTTCGGACCAACTTTATCACGCCTGATGGTTCACGCGATAATAACGCGTACAGCAAACGTTCAGGTTATTTTTTTCTGGTCTCATGATCAATGATTCTTAATATGAGCTCAAAAAATAAGCGCTTTCAACAATCATTTATGTCAAAGGTAATTCCACGTTACTACTCAACGTACACTTGCAAAGCTAGCACAACTCTTATTTGAACTGGAGTTAGGAAAGGGTAGTTTAATTGCTAGTACAATGGTGGTATAAGAATGTTATTGCAAAATCGTAAATGGAACAAACATTGCACTTACATTATAGCAGCATCTGGAAGACACCAGTGACATGAAAGATAGCACATAAATACCGCATTAGATACCTCGCTGCATCAAGACTGCCATGCGAACATTTCGAAAGAAATGTGTTGATGTTTGGTTTCTTGGGCTAGTTCGTCACACATTCTAAATTGATAATAACAGCGCCAAAGCACCAGCAAAGGAAACACACAAGGCGAGCGCTGATTGATTAGTTGTCAGTCAGCGCTCCTCCTGAGCCTTTCTTCGCTTGTGATTCGCCTCTTTTTGCGCTGTGTCCCGAATACCAAAACATGTTATTTTGCTTTATTTATCATGGTCTACCCTCACACGTGGTATTTCTCAACACGCAACGGTAGTCTTCTTCATCGTCAAAGTAGTGCGAAAAATGTTGATTTAAAACGTCATTGCTTTTTCGAAGTGGAATAAAAATAAAAATATATTGTTTTACGTGTTAACCGTTTCACATATAAGCACCATTTCTTACATCATAAGCGGAAGGTTACCAATCTATACTCGAGTAAAGTTTTTTTAATAACACCGAAATGAGACATCATTCTTTCTCACTTTAAATGGCTAGCTGTAAGCATCGCCTCCTCTGCAACGTAAGTAAAACAACGGTAGTGGCTTTGTTTCTTCCCAGAGAAGCGGCCAATCTACTACTGCGACTATCTCCTTTGTTGACACGTAAATCTTCATTGTGGCATGTAAAGACAATTTACTATTTTAAATGAAGTAATTTCTCAACTGGATAATGGCAGCTGTAAAAAGCTTGTAGCAAAACGAGTATTTAAAAAGATCGCTTACTCTGTTTCCAATACATACTTTACACACACACATATATATATATATATATATATATATATATATATATATATATATATATATATATATATATATATATATATATATATATATATATATATATATATATATATATATATATATATAGTGTTTTTTGTGTGTGTCGTTCAGTGGTTACGGTGCTCGGCTGGTGACCCAAAGGTCGCGGGCTGGAGCCCGGCAGCGACGGTCGCATTTTCGATGGAAGCGCAATTGCTAGAAGCCTATGTGCTTAGATTTAGGTCTACGTTGAAGAACCCCACATGGTTGTTTGACCTCCACGACGGCGTGCTCCATAACTATTCCTAAAGTTGGCACATACATCCCCCCAGCTTATACAATGTCATTTGTAATATTATTACCATTATTACTACCCTTTGACTAGAGACAATCTGGTTTTATCCGACATGGCTTAATTGTTCAAAAAACATACATTACATTCATGTGTATATGAGAGCCGAGAAATTCTGGGCTATAGTTGGCCTTGGCAAGCTCACGTAATAAGCACAACAAAATACAAACAGCAAGAAAGGTGGAGACAGGTTCTACCTTGAACTGTATTAGCGGGGAAGGCTTTCAAGTTAATATTCATGTCATTACGAATGCACTAAGTATAGCGCCTGTGCATCTTTGCTCTACGTAAGCCACTTCTGATAGCGTTTGCATATATTCCTGCGAGCGCGTGACCTAATGAATATATGTGAAACACTTCCGACTACGAAACAGATTGTAATACGTCTCGTTTAAGTCTACCATTCTATTGCGAGTGAGCCTTCTCGCTGATTCGCCAAATCAACTGTGAGCGAATATAAACCTAAGCGGCTGTTTTGACTCTCTACTCACCGAATGAAGTAGTGATGGCCAGCAGGACTAAGAAAATGAAGACTTTCATTATTGTATTTGCTGGAAATAAAATAAACGTCCCGTAAGTAAAGAACGTATAGGTTACTGAAGCGCCGTGAGTGCCTTTACCAACTAGGAGTCACTTTCTTTTTAACAGAAGTCATAAACTACTTGGTATTGCAGAAGCCGATTTCGAAGTAATCTATACAGCATGCGTCGCATATGAATCCCAAGATAACTGTCGTTATTCGTCCCATTAAGTATTATATCTCCTAGATACAGAACTATTGCAGCGCGCATAAGACACCGCAGTTCACACTGTGCGTCTCGCGGCGCTGCATTCTTGAAACTAAAGTTACAGTTGAAATTAAAGTTGCCTAAAGGTAGCAGAGTTACGCATAGGTCTGCCTATCAGCCAGAGCTATGCGGTGAAATCGCACTCCCTTTTTACAGGCGACATGCCTACCGTGTCGCCGGTAAACATATCAGGCGTGCCGAAGACCAGCGATAAACATTGACTATAAATGACTAGTGTTCAGTTCGCTGCAGCGGCTTCGTCCAGAAATACAAAAATTGGCCCGAGCGTCAGCTTCACCGCAATGTTTGGAAGACAGACGCGCAACTTGGCTACCTAAAGGCAACATATACAGTAACTCTACTTGAAAGAACAAGTGGAGCCACCTGTCGGCGCCATGCGGTGTATACTAATCAGTAGTCTCGATGCAAGCCCGCACAAAGCGAAAATCCCTACACGGACGTCACTGGGGTTACTTCTAATGGTTGACGATTGTAATGATTCACACTTTTAGGTGGCGATGCGTTGCGTTGGGATTATTGCTTTGAAAAAAGAGTTCGACAAGATCCGGCAGATGCGGCTTTTACATGCATATTCTGTGGAAGGCAAATCTAGACGGAACCGCCTGATCTGATGTAAGCGACACGATGTCCGCTTTACAAAAATGGTTCTCGTGCTGTTTCCGAACTTTTAAAAAAGTAAAATGTTCATAGTGTATTCACCGTCTTACTTATCGACATTTTACAATAAGGAACGAAATTCTCAAAATATATCTGAACATGTTCACTGATGAAAATGCATGAGTCATTACGCTCTGTGAATGTGAATAACCAACGAAGCTGTGTAGCTCACGACACCGAGGTTATACCGAAATTATGACGAAAGGTACAGAAAGACAAAGAATTTCCTTGAAACGTACGGACATGTGCAGACAGTCCATTTTGAATTTTGCGTATGTCACTTTAAAGTTTTGCATTTGAGCCGAATGCGTCTTTTTGCCGCATTCTCATTTTAGCGATATTTCACTGGACCAGTAACGAGTAGTGGGGCTTGTCCTATTTCTGTGATTATAGCTACGTTAACACTATAACTATCAACAGCCACAGCAAAATACGTTAGTACACTATATTCTAAATATCAATTAAAAAATAATGACGTAGCTGTATAAAGCATGCATTTCTTATGGAAAAGCGTACGGACTGAACGACATAAAATCCCGCGAAAATCGACTGTTTCATTCGTTGATATAACGAAAATGAAGAGACAAGAACTTACGAACTGCTTTCGTGCGCTGCACAGATGTAAGCGCCAAAGACACCTACTTGTGAAACTTTCGATTTTTATGGTAGGAATTACGTCGGAAATGAGTTTATCGCTCTCACTTGTAACAATAGCCGGATACTTATTCTTTGCGAGAGCTCATGCGACTTCGGCTAAGTGGATGGTGCAAGTGGACGTAACTGATAGCGAACCATTCCCCCCCCCCCCCAAAAAAAAAAATACGCGTGACACCTTATTCAATTTTCTGCAATCCCAGGGGCGCCAGCGTTGTGGTGTGATGTGCACTACTCGTAATATCAGCTTGCGTTGCTCCGTCTTATCAGCTTCAGATAACCGCACTCTCAATTTGGCGAGGCTGGTGCGGAAGGTGATTAATGACACTCTCGGCCGTCGCTGGCAAGTGATCTGCTCAGTTTAGGGTTAATCTTCAGTAACTTATTTCTTGTGTATTTAGTACGTATTCAAGCTAAATTAAGTGACATCGCAAGGTTTCGACTCTTGTTAACGCGTTAAAATAATTTTTTCAATTCAGTATCTTCGATAGCATGAGTAGGTCAAAAGAAAGTAACTCCGAGAAAACGGATCTTTGTCTAATCGCTCGTTTTTAACAGCGAAGTTCTTTCGCAAGTAGTTCCTTGTTCACCCTGTACCAGAAAACAATCATCGTCATAAACGGATATACGCCACGGAAATTGGGTAATACCCACTACTTCCCACTGGTGCACTAAGAATGAAGAAGGAAACTATCGTCGTCAAACGGGTATGTGGCACTGTGCGACCTATCAGAAAAATATAATCATCATAAACGGGTATGTGCCACACAAATTGGATAAATCCCACTACACACAAATTCCACTGAAAAGGAAAAGGCAACAGTCAGCCCAACAAAAATCTGCGAAGCGACGGCAGTGAGCCGAAGACCACGAGTACGTACAAGGACAGAATACTAGGGAACAGGAAAGGCAACGGCGACCTCGAGGACACCCTGAAGCGATGGAAGGCCTATACGCCAACGACGACGTGCCCTTAGATCTTTGAGAAGTGGGAACGCTTCGTTTCAGCGCGAGATTCTCTTTCTGGAGTTTGGACATCCGTGTCCTGTCTGTGAGTGTCTGTGGTTTAACTTTAACCTTTCTGCGCTGAGAATAAACGTAGAAACAACCAAGCATCACCTAGCGAAAGCTTAGTTACGCCCTAGAAGCAACCAACGAACAACCTGCATGGCCTAGCTAAGGCCTAGAAACAACCTAGAAGCAACCTACGTACAACCTGCATCGCCTAGCTAAGGCCTAGAAACAACCTAGAAGTAACCAGATTAGTCTTCAGGATCATTCAAAAGCCTTGAGCGGCTTAGTGCAAGCTTCGCCTGATTTTCTCCTCTCGCTTTCTTCCAATATTCAGTATCCTTACTTACTGCAAGCCCGAACTGGCCTGATGGCGAGTTTTGACTTAAAAGGACACTAAAGAGGAAAAGGATTTTTCTGTTATTAGTAAACTACTCGAGAGAGTGGTTTACTAATACCAAAACACCACGATACCAAAAACACCGCGCTTGCTGCGAGAAGACGCTTAGTGAGCGAGGAATCGCGCAAAAAGAAAATGTGGGTGGCGACGCCACCTTGAAGTTTCCGTACAATTCGCCATGACGTCACATATTTTGACGGCGCCTACTAGGGCCTACGTAGTTCTTTAACGGTAAAAATGAAGTACACTGTCCTCTGAGAGGGTCATAGAGTCAACATACCAACTATGAGGAAATTTTGTAGAGCCAATGGCGCCAAAATACGATAAATACACTTTGAAATCCGTGTCGTCGCGTGTGGAGATATTGGCGCCAAATTTAAAAATGAAACATTGAACTTCATTTTATCCTTTAATAATACACCTATGATGGTGAAATTAACGGCATTATAGTTCTCAAAGTACAATTTATCAATCTAAACCTATTCATTGTTTCTCTTTAATGCCCCGTTAAAGCCGGACATAAGCAACATTTCGTGCTTATTGAGGTACCAAGAAGAGATCTGTAGGTCAATGAGTGGGATTTACTTTTTAATGTAATGCACACGCTTATGTCATTGCATAGTTGCGACCTAGGGATTGAGGGAACATTTTTTTGCTGACATGAACTCCCTGCACTGTGCAGTTGCCTAGCTGATATCTTCAGGGTCACAGTTTAAATCAGATGATAAAGTACTAAGCGGTGGCGCAAGGTGGCACATCCCATTGTAACTACGCGTTAGGACAATTTGTTTTTCTCGATACTTTGAGAGGCATCCTCTTTCTTTTCGCCACTGATAACAACTCTGCAAAGTTGCAAGAAACTCTTCGAAGACCTCCCATTATTTCTCTAGTTTAGTTCTTTTGTCTATGCGGATTCATAATGAACTTAAGTTCGGCCCTTCCTACCATGGTCATACTGAATTATTTTGCGGGTGCCTTGAGGATCCCATTGAAAGGGTGGTGCAAGCATTTGCTTCATTTTAACTTTTACTTACTTTTCCTAAAAATGCAAACTCAAAAGGAAAGAAACGAAATAGTCTAATACATTGAAGCAGCAGATTCGTTATAAGGCACCGTGGCGCCATCTAGTAAGCCCGACCCTCAACTGAAGGATTGTTACTGAGTAATGACCCGATCCTGATGCGTATTCTGGCAGTTTTTCACTTCTCTTGCAGTTAGTAACCAGTTAAATGCGACCCAGTAGTCTTCAGTTACTACTTAGTCTTCAGTTATGCGGAATGAGACCCAGTAGTCTTCAAGGAACAATTGTTGTCGCCAAGTGCTAATCGGAGAAAGTTGCAGTTGATTCAGTTATGGGAAATACGTTGATGCCGACCGTAATGCCCGCTATACTTTATGTCAAGGGACAGATGTACATTACTAAATGTAATTAGCGGTGAAAAGCTCTTTCGCACCAAGCGAATTTCATTGAGAGAACTACAGAGTGTGTTTCTCGCAATAACGTCATTCCCGTAAACTCATTTACTTTTAGTGCGAAATGTCGTTGACTTTATTTCATTTTAGTTGTATAACCGAAATCTTCGGATTTATAAGAAAACGACAGATTGAAAGCGCAAGCATGCTTTTTCTCCATGCGTCTCCGATATCTGTCTGACTCCCAATGCTCGCGTTCACGGGCAAGCACAGGCTGGCGTTTCCAACCTGCAGCCTGCTTGGCTTATGTGTATCAGACGTTGGACCTGTGTTACGCCAACGCGAGACATGGGACTGCGCGACAACAACGCGCGACACGAGACGACGACAGGGCTGTCCCTTAAACTGCTCCGCAGTTAAGATACCGACATAGCGGCATTGAACTTATATATGAGACAGGACGCACGAATTTCGACGGCGTGGTGTGCGATCGAGAACCATATTCCTTTAAAAGTAGCTTTCAGTAATTCAAAAGGTGACCCGGAAGTTGGACATACTTAGACGAGGGTCGTGGTTGAGGTGGTAAGCATTTTACTGCAGACATTAACAACACAGTTGCGTGCTATCCCTATTTGAAAACCCGGTGGCACTGTCCCAGCGCCATACCTGAAGGAAGGGCAGTTTCTTAGCGCTGGTGTAGACGAGGACACATAAGAAGAGACACTATACACAGGGGCGCTACTCACAACAATACGTGGCCCTCAAAGCTTTCTCCGTAGATGTGGCAGATTTATATTATTCCTTACCGCATGATGACCGGTTACCATGCGTCGAAGAATGCATTGATGAGTATGGGCCTGTAAAATTTTCCTGTGAAGCTGGTGTCGCTGTCAGTGGTTTTTTAGAAACTTCTTTTTACCTCTCGTCAACCTTCATTGAATGGAATAGTCATCCTTATTTACAAATGAAAGGAGTTTGCATTGGCTCCTGTCTGGCACCTGTTTTAAGTGACCTGATTTTACCGAAGTTTGATCGGGCCTTGTCCCTAAGCTTACCGTCATTAGAACCTCCTTGCAAGTCTTCAGATACGTAGATGATTTTATTGTGTTCGTTGACTGCCCTGTGGAACTACTGCAGCATGAATGCGATGACATTGTATTCATTATGCGTAAATGTTTTAACCCCTTGTTTTCACTGTCGAAATGCCTCTTGACGGAACCCTAAGGTTCCTAGATGTATCTTTTTTGTTCACAGATCAGCGCACCTGTTGGTGCTACACACCCAGAGCTAATAAGGCGCTTTTACCATTTCATTCTTGCCATTCCAAACTGATAAAGCGTGGTATCACCAAGCAATGCTTTAATAATGCACTCGACAAGTCATGTTGCCCTCTGATGCAGATCAGCTTCAACGAACAGGCATCGCAACTTTTCACATGACTTTTCACATGACTTTTCACATGACTTTTCACATGACTTTTCACGCAACTTTTCATGGTGACCAGGGAAGTAATCGAGGCCTACCACATCGCAAAAAGAAAAGATTAATCGATAACTTTGAGCGATTGCGAAGTGTGCTTCTTAGAAAATATGATGTAGCCTGAACGTCATTGTAGCACGTGGTACACCGTCTTGTATATTAACCATGTTTTTCTGCGAAATAAACTAGTTGAGAGTGCAGCGGTGTCCCTATCATTCCTTTTGTGCCTGTCGTCGTGCGCTGCTTCATATGTAATCATGATCTTTCCATGAAGTTATATGAACTACATTCACGACACTTCATCACACACCTCAGACAAAGCTGCGCGCACGCGCGACCGACAGACGATTGCATTAGCGTATACGTACGTCCGTCGCTTAACAAAACTAAAGATAGATATGTGTAGGACACACAATAGAATAATATTTTCAAGATATTCGATAAGTTTTCCTTTTCGACTCCTCGCTAGCCAATACCAAATCTTATACGAATTCCACCCAGCGCACCCAGTTTTTTTCCAAAGTGCTGCCAATGTTCCCAGTGCGCAGGCAGACACTGTGCAGCGTGGCCAGTGCCTCCCAGTGAGCTGTAAGACACTGGGACTTACTGTACAGTATTCCCAGCGTCTTTCAGCGCACTGGTCGGCACTGGCCACGCTGTACAGTTTGTCCCAGTGCCACCCAGCGCGCTGTAGTACACTAGGACTGGTAACGCTGTTTTTTCCGATAGGCATGCATCTGCGTGGCAGCTCCTAGTCAGGGACGCCATTGAAAAAGGCCGTTGCCCGGGCGCATGCCACCAAGAAGTGGTGAGCCTTCAAGGTAGAGCATCCAAACAAGTACTACTTCCAAGCCTCTCTGGACGTAGAATGTGAAACCCACGACGTGAGAGGTATCGGCGAGGACCTTAAAAGTCGGTGACGCTCCGGATATTTCCGGCATGTGGAGCCGGGTGACCCCTGAACTAAGGAAAGTATTAGTCTGAAGGTGGCGCAGTAGCCGTTCGTCGGCTATCTTCAGACCACGTGCGGGATCAGGGTAAAGTCGGCGCGAAGTGTCATAGTAATCCATAATGTCCAGGTAACGTTTGCGGCTCGAGTTGCCAGGATCCGACTCAGGACATGAAGAGGCAGCGGCCTGGAGAATTGAAGTGCGGGCGGCGGCATTCGGTGCCTCGTTGCCATGCGAACCTACATAGCCTGGGGTCGAGACTATTCTAACGGAGTGGGAGCTGAACCGCCAGGAGGTGGCCCGAAAGAGACGAGGCGTCAGCGGGGCGATGGATCCCTGGATCTATCAAGAACAGCCTGAGCGCTAGTCTCTCAAGATAGTGTGAGTGCTCGGATGGGAGGCGGCCAAAGCCTGGCAACCTCTTCTGCACGGGTGTCGGCTATAAAGAAGAGGCCATCGATGTAGTGATCCTCAATGGTCACAGCGGCCACATAGGGGACCTGCGAGGCCGAGCCCGAGACATCTACATAGAATACGCCATAGTGATCAGAGTGGCGCGCCTGAAGGGCAGCAGCATGCCTTTGCTTGGGACCAGGGTATTCTTTGGAGTTCATATTGCGTGAGAGCAAGTCTAGCCATAGCTTCTGGCGCCAGAGTTTCGGTACCGGGGAGGAGGGACCGGGTCATAGATTGTGTTAACGCCTAGGCTGCGTAGTACACTCACCTCGGCAAGAGAGCGCTAGTAACTCTCTTTGCGAGAGTAAACGCTTGTACCATAATTCACTCCCTTTTCATGAGTGCTGGGAACTATCTGCTGCACAGAGTAGACACACTCTCTCGACAAAGTTCCCGTAATTTGGCTGAACGAGAGCGAATAAGCTCCCTCGCCAGAGTAAGTCACGCTTTTGAAATGGACTACATACACTCTCGGCTGGAATTACGCTACTGCCTCGCAGAGTTTTACAATGCTGGTTGGGTTAGAGTGCATGAACTCCCTCCAAGAGTAGAATCATGCTTGCTGCTTGGACTAACGTCTAAAAAAGGGGGAGAAAAAAAAGCCATCGTGAGTTTTTTACAACGTAACGCCGGTCAACATAAGCCCAATGCAAACGCATCTCAGGCGATTCTCTCACTTCCGCTTACCTCAGTTGCACTTTAATGTAACAGTGAAAAGCTTTCGACGCTAAAATGCGCATTCTTCAACCTTCGCCAGCCACTTGCACCGCGATCGGTCGCACTCCATAGGACCTGTAGGACTCCCAGCGAAGGTAGGCCTAGCGCATCTGCCGAGTCCGTATGTACATGCTGTCGGCGCTTCTGGGTTTAAGGATGCGCAATTCGGACGTGTAAGAATGAGTGTACAGTAAAGCTTTAGTATCGGTTAACCTGAATGAACCATTTTTTCTTGCGTACTGTGTCCGTACAAGAAGCGATGGGCCTCTTACGACGCGCTTTCAGCAACCGCACCCCGGCAGCCACCGAAAGCCGCCGGTCGCACTCGCCGGCACTTCGCTGACACAGACTTGTCAATTAGTACGCCTTGTTGAACTAACATGATGGCACGCTTTCTTGCACGTTCAATTTGGTGTTTGGCGATCGGTTATGTATAGAGTTGCACCTATCGATCGAGATGCAAATCAGTACACTGACACGGTCGCTGTACTTGTGTATCGTCGATTGCGCGAGAAAATACGCGTTATTCAATGTCATTCGTGGTCGGCAGCTCTTTGTGGGTTATAAAAACGCCAATTTTATTTGGAAAGGAAGATCGCGTCTATCTTCAGTATGCGACCCCTAAAGATGAAGCCGAGCGGGTGAGCTATGTTTTGACTAGTCTTTTTATTTTTACTTCAAGAGTGTTGCGCTGGAGCGTGGCGTAGTGGTACATACTTCGGCTGAGAATACGAGGTGGCAGGTTCGATTCCTCTTGCCAGACGTTCTTTTTTTTTGCACGGCTCCTTTTCTTTTATTGCAGTATTGCCTCAGTGTCTACCTTATTCCAGTGGCAATTAGGTTGTGTCGTAAACTAAGTTGGCAATGTGTTAGAAGTTGCAGAAGTTCAAGGCTTCGAAGCTGCCTCTGTTGGCGTCTCAGAAACCAAAGGCTGAAGATCACAAAAACTTTCTTTTGTTATTACTGAAAGCTATCCTATTAACTTGCACATTAAAGTGACACCTGTGTCGTCTACGCTCGGAGGATTATGGTTAAGAGACAGTTAGATATCGCTTTGCGGCATCGGCCAGGAGCTCGCGCTAGCTTGTACTCCGTCTGCTTGGGAGGGATTTCCCGACCCTGTTCGCCCTATGTCGGGGCGGGAGCTCCGTGGATTGGGAACTCTATCTGAGTAGCAGAGAGTTCGCGGTCTCCTTTACTCTGCCTTCAAGGAAAGAGTAAGTTCCGCGGCTAACTCTTCACTACTCCTCCACGGCGTTAAAGAACTCTGACGAGAGTATGCAGTCGCTCTACTATTGCAATACTCCCTCTACATCTGTGAGTGTAGGCAGCGCCCTGAAGGTGTCCATAGCAGGCGATGTAGTTGGTTGACGCGAAAAACTTCCCGCAATAGAGTTGTGCACCCCAGGGCCGCAATTCGGCAATTGGATGTTCTGATGGCAAGGTACAGCGCACAGGCGACTACGCAGGCGGAGGTATGGTGAGGCATAGCGGGCCCGATTGGTCAAAAGCGTTTAAGACTACCGCAAGGACTGGGTTACTCGAAGCCCGCCACCTTTCGTACAGACCCGCCGCAGTTTTCGCGCGTGAGCTGTGGTTGTATGATATCTGAAAAGTTATCGCTGTCTGCCATATATACTGTTGATTGCATTTAGCACATTCAAGCCGGTAGACCACATTGGCGATGTCACAGATGATGAAAAGTTGGACGTAGTACTCATTGCTCCTCATCCGTCCTATTGTCAGATCTGGCAACGGGGGTGTATGTCCTGCAGTCACTCCACCGCTCGGATCTATATTTGACTTGCCTGATATGTCGCGTAAATTTGTATTTCTTTATTGTACAATGCGAAGTTACATTACGAGCACGGGCTTCAAGTGATCAGGTGGAGTTATGTTTTATTGTGTTTCCTAAGGATGGCTGATACCTTTGGTAGCGACGGGCAGTAAGTTATGATTAGAGTAGCCTGGTGTTCCTTAAAAAATGACAGATCGTTAGACACTTTGGCGCACTCAAGCGTGCCGGCTTGAACGACGACATTATCAATTACTTTCTCCGATTATTTCTGCTTTAGGAGGACGTTTGTCATTTGCAAGCAATTAGTATCCAAATCTTTGTTTCCAAATCTTCTTGGTAACATATGGACCTAAATCAATACGCCTGACCTTACGGAATGTCTGTGTTACAGTGCTTCACATGACTACTGTGAAAGTGAAAGTACCGATGGGTGTCCGTTGGCTTCCTGTATATTTTGGAAACGAATCCGCTTTTGGAAAACCAGGCTGCTACATCCGCAAACTTTATCAATCAAATCAAATTAAGTTCATTTCCACATACAACCGGTTTTCAAGACCGTGGACAAAAGCCAGCAAGGCTTGACGTTGTTTGTGGCAGCGTTTTACAGGCAGCAACAAAACAACAAAGCATGAACAAAGTTTAACAAGAAAAGATATGTATATAACAGTGAATCTACTTAAAGGATAACCATGACGAAATATTACAAAAGGCGAACCGTGTGACTAACAGAATGAGTGGCATTCAGAGCTCTTCATGAGTACCTTACAGGAAACTCAAGAATATTTTCAAAATATACAGCACTATAAGCATGAATCTGTGGATTATGCTTTGCCTGGAGTAGTCGGAAAAACTTAAACAGTAGGATGCGTAGAATCCAGGTCACACGCGAAAATCACTTGAACCTTCAGATATCTACACATGCGCACCTTCTTGGTTATGAAGAAATTCTTTTAACACGAAAGTGTTTTATGCCGGGGTCCACCACGGTTCCACTGACGTATTTCCGTCACGGATATGACGTTCTAAAAAATAAAGACGAACAGTGGGCAAAGAAAAAAAACATGGCTGATCCCTCCGTATAGGAATCGGTATAACACGAAAGTGAAACGTGTCTACACAGAAGTAGTGCTTATCAGAGCTTGTACAATGTCTGTTCGCGTTTGGCAGCTATAGCACCGATTGGCGTCGATGCACCCATGTAGACGCCTAGTTTGTAGCGGTTTTAGCTTGAGCCACAAACGCGTGGGTCTCGTTGGCCTCTGTCTCGCTCCACCAAGGCACGACATTCGCCCGTCAAAATCATGTCCTTTCTGCAACGCGTATTTCAGCCGTTTTGTTAGTTGGTGCTCTCGCAGTCGAAGTAGTCGGCGGCGGTAAATCCCGCTGGTGCATGCGAAAGCTGCACTACCCGATGAGCCAGCGCACGCTGACACGAAGCGAAAGGCAAAGAACGTAACTGCGCCTAAGGTGCCTCGGCGACGCTACCGCGGCAATGGAGTGTCCCTCGCCGGTGTCGAGACGCTTTTACCATGACCTCCGATATCGCGCGCAATCTCGGAGTAAGCGCTAGTAAGTGTCGATCGTGACGCATTACTTCTTTTCAGCTGTCACAGACGGCGGCACCGCCCCGCTTTTCCCCGCCTACCTACACCGCCAGCGGAGAGCACCGTGCCAGAGAGAATGTGTGAAAGATAAAGGCGCGTTCGTGCTGTGTCCAGGATCTGCCAGGTAGCTTAGTTGGTTTAGCATCGGGCGCTAACCGTCGCGCCCGCAACGTCGTCGGTTCGATTCCCAGCGGCGGATCGTTTTCTTGGTTTTTTCTTTCTCACCCGTCGGCGTCCATTTTATCAACGTCATATCCGCTAACGGAATTACTTTGTGGACCTCGGCATAAAACACTTTCGTGTTAAAAACCAGGAGAAAAAGTTCCGTCACCGGGAATCGAACTTACGACCCCTCGCTCCGCAACGCGTAGCGCGAAACGATTCGGCCACGGACGGCACGCTCTTCGCAATGCTAACGGCGAGCTATTTATATGCACCATTTGCCGGTGGCGATACTCACAGATCCGCGTTACAGCGTGTTTTCGTTATCAGTAGCTAGATGGCGCGAAGGGCTCGAAGAGCGCGCTTTAAAAGTCGCCGCCGTGGCGACGAGCGCCCGCTTCTACAGGGCGTGGTCGCTCGTACGTGCGCTTATCTCGTGATCGCGGTGGTTCGTACGTCTTGCGTTGAGAGCACGAAGGTCACTTGGCCTACTGCAGCGGCCGCTTTTGCGAAAGGAGCGCGGTGCTCACGCAGAAATGTTACAAATGTGACAGTACGCTCTCATGCTGTGTATGATCGTTCCGTGCGTCCTTTCTGCTTGAGCAGCGCGTTGCAAGTTTCGAGCTGCTTGCCGTTATTCGCGTGAGAATACAATTCGTTGCTGTAGCATTGATTCCTTTGCCCTTGGGGCGAAAGAATGCACAACAAACGCTCAACTACGTCAGTGAAGACACGTTTCACTTTCGTGTTATACCGATTCCTATGACAGAGGGATCAGCCATGTGTTCTGAGTAGTCTGCAATCCTATTCACTTTGCGCAGACGCGAACCATGGCAGGCGCCTTGAATATGATGTCTGAGTTTGTTTTATTTCTGCAGTTTCACGCACGCGTTTATCATTATGTGCGCACCTCACTTCAAGAAGCGGTGACGAATGCGTCAACGACTGCGGCCCAATATGGCGCTCACCTGGAAGAAGGGTGTCATCACCCTGCTACAGGGGGAGGTGTCACAGACTTGGAGGCAGCCTCATGGCGAAAGGCAGGTCGTGCCATCTCGTGACATCGTATGAAACTTGGAATTGCAGAAAGCGCGTGTTTCACATCGCTTTTCATAAGACCTCACGTTTTGCTCCTTCCTTGCATGACCTATACCTCTCACTGCAGCCACGTGAGCGCATCTGCATTAGTACGCGAGCTGCGATTGGCGTAGCCGTCTGTAATAAGACGTCATACTCTTTATGCCCTGCATCTCGTCAAAAAATGAGATTTGTCCGTTGTATCGTGACGTAAGAGTTCGTGCTAGCAACGCGCTAAGTTGCTCTTTAGACTTGCCATGCGTCGGGCGCCTGTCCTACGTTCCAAAGAGGAACAGCGGCAATACAACGAATGACGACGCGCCCAAAAGCGCAAGGTTTCGCGTCGTCGTCGAGCCAGTGCTACCGACGACGATCGGTCAAGTGAAGCCGAATGCACACCCGGTGTCTCTCTGTCGGAACACTTCCCGTGTTTCGCTTCATCCTCACAAACAGCTTGAAGTGCTTCAAAGTTTTAACCACGCTGGAGGCTTTAGCTAGTTACGTCTTTTCTTGTTTTTTTCGGCTTCCTCAGGCTGACCAACCACACTCTCACACACACGTAAAAGCCTATATGTAGTAGCTTAACCAGTTGATCATACCAGATCTTGCGCAGTTAACAACTTGCTGCAGCCGGACCTTGGCGGCCACATCGTAGCGTCCATTAACTTAAGACTTAGGATTTGGGCTACCTTATCAATAACCTTTTTAAAGCGGTAGATTTCATTGTACCGTTGGTAGAAAGACTTGCGTCGACGTTGTTCACCGGGCGTTCGCCGTGCGATTGAAGTGAACGAAAGCTCCGCTTCCTGAGGAGGCCACAGGGGGCGCTGCAATTGTTGACGTCATCATTCGTTCTTGGGCGAAGCGGAGGCCATCAGATTGCGGTAACTTTTTTGCTCAGGGCGTCGCGCATTTATTAACGCTTGAAAAAGCAATGCACTCCTACAAAGGGGAGCTCAGCGCTTTTCTTGCTCTCGGAGGCCGCTGATGCACTGGGTAGCGAAGACGCCAGATGTACATATGGCCAGAGCTATTGCGTTCTAATTTTAAAAGCGAAGTTTAGCTGTTTACCAAGCATTTATATGTGTGACTGGATCGGTGTATTGGAAATAGTGTTCCTCATTACCACGACAGGTTTGCTTCCCGAATGTTGGGTATTTCGAGGAGAATAAACGACACGAGAAATTGTCGTGCACTTTAATTCATCTATTTATTTACTTAAATATTTATTCGATTTTGCCGCCTAACAATAGGAAATGCTGTATTAAAAACTGCGTTGCGAAATCGCACCGGCTTTGGGAAGACAAGAGTCACTGACTTTTGTCTTCATAAAACAAATACAGTGAAACCTTGGTGATACGATCACAGCTCATACGAATTTCGGGGTGATACGAAATTTTCGTTGGTCCCGGCCAAGGCCCATTGGCCTGCAATGTAATGGAGTACGGTTGTTGCGAACCGATTTCCACCCAGCGACGTTTGATACGAACGTATGCTACCGCCCCAGGTACGAAGAGGTGCTGTCCGCGCTGTCACGGAAGACGCGCCACTCACGTGCGAGCGCGGGAACACAAGCGTGGGCATGCGCGCCGTACCGCAAAATCGTCAGAATCACGGTGTAAGAAAAAATTGCAGTGGCTTAGCTCGGCTATGCCAGGATATATGTAGCGTTAGCCCAAAGGTTCAGCTGTTTCTTCTGAGCTTTTCAGATTGTCTAGGATTAGCTTGATTGTCATGCATACTGCTGCTCCAATCACACACATTCGGCCACATCGTTCAGAACCGGTAGACCTGACGTCATGGCCGGGTAACGACACCCATTGGTAACACTAAAGAGCGGAATGTCCTGCTTAACGAGAAAGTTCTTGCACGTTGTACAAACCCGCGCCGCTGTTTCACCCCACTCAGGCGCCGCCACTAAGCTCAACGTTTCACGCATGGTACTACTTAGCGGCGTCAAGTCCTTCATTTGTCATAGTCTTTCACACACGTCGCACACGTATCCAAACGGAGTGTTTACGAAGTCGGCAGTCGATCGGCGAGCCTTGACGTCATCGACGGCGTCTTGTTGTTACTGCTGCAGAGGTGGTCGGGCACGTCGTTCAGCATCCTGGCGACTCCGCTTTGATAGACGTTCCTTCCTTTCCTCCAGTGTCTCCGCAGCACGTTTAGCCTTCCTCTGTTCATTCTTCGTACGCTGAACCGCTAAATGCCAGGCGACTACTTCGGGATCCGATGACATAAGCTTATCGGCTCGTCTGCGCCGTTGAGCAGCATTTGCGCTCTCCTTCTCCATGGCGTTACCCATCTGCAAACGCCAGTCAGAGGCGCTATCAAGCGGCACCAGCGCATTGTCAGACAGCGACTGCACAGCGAAGGCGAATAGCTGCGCCGACATGGCTACGACGCCACCCCTCTCGAATGCGCAGAGCAGCAGCGGCGAGTCGCACGCGCCGGCGCCAGTCTGTCTGCCCGGCCGACGTCACTCCTCTCGCTCTCCGCCACCAGCAGCGGCGGGCACTGAGAGCGCGTGAGATGCTGGCTCCGCACTCATCCTCGCGCATGCGCAGCACGGCTCATGATGACCCACGCGAAACCGGCTCCTGCTAGGCAAGTGTAGCTTACGCAACAAGACACTTTTGTTACGGTCAGAGTACACCTTCAGAGACGCGTCACGGCCTCCGAGATTGTGTGCGCGAATCTTTGAGGCTCTTATGTGCCTCCGTGAGCCTTCGCGTTTAGATTACAGAGGACATTAGCGCCATGCTTTTTTTTCTAACGCGTCGACGCGGGCTGCTGTCGTTGTACTGTGTTTGCACGTGCCTGCCTCGTGCATCAGACATCCTATGAAATGTGGACGAGGACCCAAAGAAAGCGAGGACGGTATTGGCGAAGCAGTCAGTCCTCACAACGTCGACATGCGTGACCGTTGAGGTCGCACTTGTGAGGGCACGGCCGTAAATCTCCTAAAAAACCTCCCCAACACCTCCGCAATACAAAACTCATAACACAGGACCGTGGTTCTGTAATTTTGTGGCCTTGATCAATGGCGTCAAAGCGCTTCTTTCGTTACTTTCGCTGCAGTTTTCCGGTGTCAAGCGAAAATCCTACTAAAATTTGGAAGCGGCTACTGCTATCGCAGTTCACAACGCATCTGGTTCATTAATTAAATGCGCGCGTACGGGTCGTATATTTACGAGTGCTGGTATGATTGCCGACATCTAAAAATTTAGCTGACAATCATTCAGGGTTCTTCCTTGACGTTGCTGCGGCCCTTAAAAAACAATTAATGCAAATGTACGCCAGCTTTCTTTGTTGCATGCTAATTTTCCATGCTTTCTGGTGATAAGAATTTCGGGTGATACGAATATTTTTGGTGGTCCCGTGAGATTCGTATCACCGAGGCTTCACTGTAAATATAGTGTACGCACAGTAATGTGGAGTTCATGATCTGTGTAATAAAACCGCTTATGTAGCTGTTATCTGATTTATATAAGCGAGCAACAAGAAAACAGCGGTCCAAAAGAAAAGCAAGCGAAAAGCAATTTAAATGGAAGAAGCTGAAATAAAAGCCCCAACCTTACGAAATACAGTAAAACCTCGGTGATACGAATCTCGCGGGGTTACCAAAAATATTCGTATCATCCGAAATTCGTATCACCAAAAAGCATGGAAAATTAGTATGCGACAAAAGAAAGTTGGCATACTTTTTGATTCAGTGTTTTTGAGGGCCGCAGCGACGTCATGAACAGCCCTGAATGATTGCCAGTAAAGTTTTTAGACGTCAACGATAATACTTGTACTCGTAAATATACGGTGTATGCGCGCGTGTGTAATTAATGAACCAGATGTGTTGTGCCCCGTGACCGCTAGTAGTCCCTTCCTAATCTTACTACTCGTTTCTGCATTACGCGAGAGTACTGCGGCGAAAGTGACTCAAGAAAAGCGCTTTGCACACGATAGATAGAGGCCAAGCTTCTTCGCCAAGACCGTCCGCTTGGTCTCTTGGGGTCTTCGTCCACCTTTAAGAGGACTTCATGGCGGACCCGCAGCCCAAGTTTCAGTCTTGTTTCATAGAGCGTCTGATTGCGAGGACATGGCTTGCATCTACGTGGCAGGCACGTGTTAACATAGTACAAAGACGCTGCTGCCTCGAGCACAGGAGCACGCGTCAACGCGTCGGGAAAAAAGCACGCGACGTCAACTTCGTCTGTAATGTAAACGCGAAGGCGCCTAAAGGCCTCCAAAATTCGCGCGCACTATCTCGGAGGCAACAACGCACCGTGGATGGTCGCGCAAGGCGCATACCCGCGCCCGTGCGTGACTGCCGGGTGTTCCGCGGCAGCGCGGGCAGCACCTATTCGTACCTGTGCGCTAGCCTACGTTCGTATCAAACGTCGCTGGGTGCAAATCGGTTCGCAACAACCGTACTCCAATACATTGCAGGCAAATGGGCCTTGGCCGGGACCGCAGAAAAATTCGTATCACCCCGAAATTCGTACGAGCCGAGATCCTATCACCGAGGTTTTACTGTATACTTTTACAGCGAAAGCTTTTATCTAATCGCGACAACAGCCGATCTTGTCCGCCGCCGCCGGTTTCCGCAACCGCTATCGCGCGAAGTACGAAAACAATATTCAGGATCGAGCGGGATTTGAACCCGGGCCCTTTGCGGTAAAGTCGAGTATCCTACCACAGAGTTACGCCGTGTTTTTTTTTATTCTTAAACGCCTGGCATTGGTATATAACATGGAACAAAATACACTGATTATAAGAATACAGAAGTTACATTGAATATCTGGGGCATGTACAATCAGCCAGCACAGTGCTCATTTCGCTTACCTTAAAATTCACGCAAAGCCACGAGCGGCTCTACTTTTGAGAGCCACTCGGGAGGATCCGCTGCTGTTTTATGGAGTACGACAAGGTAATGTACGTTCTCCTGGAAACACAATTGTGTCAGGCGCACATCTTTATTACAATAGTATCCTGCCATTCTAGAGCGCCAATTGCAGCAGAGACCCAACGACATAATTAAATGAAGAGGTACGCCATCCCTATTCCCTATGCTTAAGTACCGGGCACCAGTGCTTGAAACCCCTCGCAAAAATACCCTATAGAACGTCGTGTCGCGCATGTAATCGCGTTAACAGATTTAACACAGTGGGGTGGAAGAGGAAAATAACAACCAGGCGTCAAACAATGCGAATTGCGCAGCGAGTGGGTGTTTTAAAGCTTCATACCCATTAACAACGGCTCAACCATAATTGTTCATCGTGATCAGCCACAGCATCGAGAAAGTGGGCATAATGCTTTACAGATGTTTAACGGTTACCCAGCTTCTCCGCAGAATGACGAATAATCGCATAAAAGGTGCAATCCTACTTGGCAGAAATTACGATGATTTATGGCGTAGTGGGTACCTTGTTGTGTATTTGTACTAGTAATCACAAAAGAGTTTCCAACGGGCTCTAGAAAGAGCGCTCTTGTAGCTTTCGCTGTGACTGTGCTGCGCGCTCTGCGCATGTCTCGTATATTTTTTTATATAATCAGATATACAACCCACCATTATGAATAAAGCTAGGAAAGCCATGGAGTCCTTGAGAAAGCTCCTGCAGGCTGAGTTGTCACTGAGCACAGCTGAATAACGAGACAAGGTGCCGCACGTCATCCAGGCTGTCTCCACCAGCCATGCAGCGGAGTAAGACAATGAGTAATTCATTTCATTGATTTTGGCTCTTTTTTTGCCTTGTACTTCGTGTACTATTGATGCTACGTATCCCCGTCGAATGGTATGAGAGTTGTCATTGGCTTTTATGGGTAGTCACACCTTGCGCATTGGCAACGGACGTTAACGAGAATTTAAAATAAGAAACCTTACAAACACAACCAAATCATTTTTTAACTGCCACTATTGTGTAGCGTGTCAAGTTTGACCATTTGTAAGAGGTCAGTTCGCTAGTAATTTGCAGAAATGCATGAATTTTCGTTAGTGAAGCGTTTAAACTGCTAGTATTAACCACCAGATCTCTCTGTGCCCCCTGAGCATGTATGAATGCTGCAAAGAGATTCCGCTGTACCGCTGAGCTCACGTTCCGTCAGCGCTGTCGTGTGCAAGCAAGTTGTGTGCACGTCTACCATGTCACATCCGTTTCGCCTCAGCGAATCGTTCTCTCGACATATCCAGGCAGTTGTGCGCGCGACCAACATTTCAGCACGAGCGATTGCAGTAAATTTACCCATGCATAACAAAGGACAACATGTCACCACAACAAGTTGTGGGTACGGGCTATGTGTTATTCCATTTTAAACTGTGATCACAGCGCAAAGTAACACACGAGACAGAGAGCATGGCCATGTTTTTTTTTCAAGTTTTCATTAAAATCGAGTATGTACATTTATTTCTTGTTCGAACGTTCCTTCATGAGTCTCGTGAAATGGCGCGTATGTTGGTGAGCAGCCGTTTTGAACAGCGGTCCGAGCTGTCAGGAGAATGAAGCCGTTGATTGGCTTCACGCACTGTCAGACGTAATCGTCCCTTACTTCTTACGTGATGCGAATGCACGGTCTTGAGCACAGGCGGACCACTTACTGGAGAGGGGGATACTGCCCTGGAAGGAATGGGGGTGGGTTCCATGGTTTCTCCCAAGGCTTGGTCTGCCATATCGAGCGGGCCACCCTGGTGAGCTTCTGGTCTCTTGATGGAAACGAGGGAACAAACTTCCGGCGCACTTCGTGAATATCCTGCGTGGGGTTCTGGTCCAAAGTCTTCTCATCTGTGAACGAAATGCAAAATATACTTACAGGCGAATAAAACACGTAATGTTGTAATGTGCTTGTCTACATATCAAAATATTAAAGCTGATCACACTTTCATATAAAAGAGGAGCAAGATTGTTAGTTTACGCAACCTTCTTAGACGAAGTGACCTTCAAGGTTTGCTCAAGTGAAATAATGCGTAAACTTCTACAAAGAACAAGCAGAATTTTACGCAATTATCTTACATATTGCTGCAGGATCAGTCTTGCTGCAATTACACAAAATACTTTTTTGCTGGTTTTATAATGTACATTATGTCCGTTCTGGCTGCTTCTACAAATACTAAAAAAACATAGCATTGAATATAAACCTCACTCTCAGGATGCACGCCAATAATTTATTGACCTTTGCAACCGCCTCCATTGCCTCGCACTGACTAACATTTGTTTTAGATGTTATCTCTGCTTGTGTGACGTATAAAAAAAAAGACATGCGAGAATGGTTAGCTAAGTCTAAATTTGTTGAGCCAATTACCTATGAAAGGAAAAATCGGCTTCAATAGCTTATAAATAATGACCTTGATAGGATATTTTGAATGGTAATGTTGTGAATATTAGAAAGGGGACTGTCGTCAGATAGGTTTTGTTCTGGCCGACAGCCTGTACCGTATAATTATTCTCTGTTGCAGGACATGGGCATTTCTAGTGTGTAAACGGTATGTGTGTACGGGTGGCCCTGTTGCATTTCCCCCGCTCTCGCCCTGTTTTCATTTTCTAGTCAGTATTGCGCATTGTATACGACGATCTATGAGTGGCATATGCAGCTTATTCGGCATTAACCACATTTCTGTCAGTGCACTTATTAAAGCGCTGCAGCCTTTCAGGGACTAGTAATCGCTACCCTTACAAACGAAGATAAACAAGAGAATGGTGATAGAATAAACATTGCTTCCGCAAATACGAAAGGAATAGTTCTAACTTCTGGATTCCCAGTACGCACTCATTCGGATGCGGATGTTTCACAATTTTGTGATTGCTGACAACCTTGAATGACATATATTCTGCAGAAGTAAACAGTTAGCCGCAACCTCTTATTACGAATAATAAAAAAAGATGTATCTAGCTAGATTTAAAGTTATTGGGTTCCTTATTTACTCGCATACAGTCAAATTGTACGTCTGATGGATCGAGCCATTCATGTAATTTATAAATGTAAATTGCCTGACCATTGTCTCTAAAGAGGCACAACAGGCAGCCTTAGGCTCAATGATCTCTGTACCAGTTCAAAATGATTAAATCTTTGAGACGCTGTGTAGACAAGTGTGTACACCATTTGTATTTTCTGTTATTTGTATCCACTAGTGGGTAAGAAAGAGCCAGATATATCGAGCTTTGGATGAATTGAACCTCCTGCGCAATAAATTTGTCTTCATTTAATTCTATTTTGCAGTGTACTGTTGCATGCGATCGCTTTGCTGAATGCACTACGATGTTCAACGAGTCGTTCGACCTGCCGCTTCTCGCCAGCCACGTCAAAAGAATAATTTTTTTGCTAAAAATTGACATAACCGAAAACGAATTCGCACTATATTAATAGCCTGAGGTACGATTTTATTTATGCATGAACAATGCATGAATGATTTCATGATAAATAGATATTGAATTACAATTGAATGGGAAACCATTACTATAACCCGCATATATTAGCGTATTATGACAGTATTTTTTTCACAATACAATATCTAGCGCGTTGGAATAGAGTTATATTGATTTGAAGCATTTACAGACATTTCATCATAGGTGGCGTCTGGAAGGGTTAAATTATTTCAAAAATGCCTCTCGGACAACATTCCGCTTGTGTTCGTCCGCCAGTATACATCGAGCGTTCTCTATCGCGTTCCATATAGACAAATCGAAAAATGCTTACCACTGCGATCGTCACCCTGGTGCCTGAAAATAAAAAGAAAAGGTTTTGCAAAAGTGATTATAGCCATTTTCTTAGTCAGATTCGTTTGTATGTATAAATTCAGTGATATGAAGCTCTCAATTAGCACACCAGTTTAATATCCAGTGTTCATTTCAAAACTGTTAAACATTCAACAGGTCCGCATGTGTTTATTGCATGATCTATGCATCATTGTTAAGTTTGCACTAATTTGTAGAACTTCAGATTTCAGGTACGTTATTTCACACAAGAGTGCGCAAGGTTTAGTGTCGTCTCATGTTTAACGTGGTTGTATAAAGTTAGGGCATGTTTAACGCCGTTGCAAAATTTAAAATGCCGAAGTCATGAAGAGGGTGAGGTTACATAAGACGGCATGATTATAAAACTTGAAATTGGCGCGCTTCCACAAGCAACACCACAAAATCTAGAGGAAACTTGAAAAGCGCGAACCCTGTAGATGAAACACGTACAACAGGACTGGCGCTTTTATAGTAGCGTTTTTAAAGCGCCAGGCCGGTTGTAGGTCCAAGTGTTTCGTCTTCGTCGTTTGAGATTTTCAGGTTTTCTCTTATGATGGACAAACTCGCCCATACCAAGGTATTCTTGCACGAAATCTCGCTTTACAAATGTGCACCGAAGGAATAAGAACATCGAGCAGTGACACCCTGCATCGTTACTATCCACGAAGCGATCAGTCTTAATTGTGCTTAACGCACGTATGTCACAGAGGTCTCTACATGATGTTTCTGAGAAAACTACTGGCATCAATCTCCACTGTTTACGTTTGTGGGTAGAAAGATGTCAGTTGTGGAATATACAGCCCAATCGTTTAGTGATTTCTGAGGTACAGCTTGTCCGTATACTGACCAGCACTTGCAACTCAAACCCTCTGGTCTGCAATATGCACAAGCTCGGGCAAACAGCTTTTCTTCTAGTTTGCTAAACTGGAACGTAAACAAAGTGATCTATTTTCATCACCTTTGGGTATCTAAAACAAATGCGCATTCCGATAGAACTATCAAGAGTGCATATTAGGCTATTTTCTCGAACCGCTTCTTGCAACCATGCCCGCAACCGCGATATTCCAAATCTGCCTGCAGAAAGGCTCCAGGTATCATGGTGCATAACGGTCTCTAATAACACCAGCAGCCTTCCAACAGGCTACACTTACCCCCTCCGCTTCGCCCAACCGGCATGTCCGACTCACACTATGCTATCTATCTGCTTGGGTAGTTAGGAGGTCATCCTTAACTATGCTCATAGCGTAAGCCTACACCTGAACGAAACAAGAGACAAAAAGATGCACACCCCTGCCCGTGTAAGTGCTTCTTTCGCCCACAGGTAGCCTCGCGCTGTTAGCATAATTGCAGTTCCAACTTTGTGCTTTGCTCGACCTCTAGTGCCACCAGGCTATTACGAAACAATGAGCGGAAGTCGCAGATATCGCATGGTGCTCCTAAATAAATATATATGCTCATTTTAAACTATAAGTACGCGGACCATGTACAAATCTCCACTGACGGTTAGGTCACCCGTTATACCTAGCTGAGCAGCTGATTCCAGCTTGTTTCAAGACACTGTAACGTGATCGGGGACAAGCGCACCCATGAAACTGCTCTGTCAGCTCTCTAAGGCATCAAAGCGGTGTTGATATCACTATCAAGCTAATACGCCACTCAAGAAGGTCATGTGCTCGCACGGGATATAACGCTTCCCATGTTAATAACTTAATGAAAAAGCTTTATTTTAGAATTTCGTGTTTCAATCATTTATTAATCACACCAGCTACCGAAAGAATTCGATCTGTGCATGCAGTATTTGTTTTGCATTCACACCTCAAATTGACTATACCAACGCCATTTCAATTAGCAATGAAATGACCAACAAAGTTTCTTGCGACGAGAGTGCTTGCAAGACCATTCAACATTTTTTGTGCTGCAGTGCATGCAGACAATGAACATAATTTGCCATAGGTCAATTTCCCTAAATACTGATCTCTGTGAAACGCATTCTGGAATGCTGAGCACAATGTTTATTGCAGCTGATGATGAAGAACACACTGCTGAAATCTGTCAGATCAAGCAATATGAGCAGGTGGCTGCAGGCTCAATTTGCGTTTGGTTGTGACTCATCGCCAGCCACCTTCAGCTCCGATAGTTTGTAGTGCTTGCAACGAACTGAGAGATAACGTGCCTTTGCTCTATGTCTTTTCTCTCCCTTATTATATTGTTTCAACACACCTCTCTTTCTCTCATTCTGTAGTGTATGGTAGGAAGGCGGATTTTGCCATCACGTTAACCATTACTCTCTTGTATTGCGTTTAAACCCTCAACAAATAGAGCAAAGGTGACACAGATAGATGAATGTTCTACGTTCGCCATCGAAGGAAGCGAAGGGGGTGCGGGGGCAGGGGAGGGAGTCATATTCGAAATGAAATCGCAGTCATTCTTACAACTGGCCTAAAATTGAGCTTTATATCTCATTGTTATCACTAAGGAGGTATAATAGCTGTTTTGGGAATGCTAAAATGAATATTGATGTAATTATAGATCATTAGGAGTAACAACTGTATACTTTCACCCTGTCCTTCATCATCGCTCGCCTACATACCTCAGCCGAAATAAACATCCCTGTCTCATTCAAATAGCACATCATCTTCTCGCGCAGCTTTTTTAATAGATAAAGCTTCGAAACAATGGTAGCTTATTTTAGCCGCCAGATACGGCACAGGCTCAAATGAGTTATATTATTTCATGTACCTTGCAAGCTCTTCAGGGCTTTTGCCAGTCTCCTCCTGATTCCACCAGCGACCAATCTGTGAGTATGACACAGTGTCTGGCGGTGGCACGAAAGGTGGTGGATTTACTGGGCGTTCCCATGGAAACTTTCCCCACAAACGGTATTCAACCGAATCCTCGTCTGAAAGGGAAACACCTGTGTGGAACATAAACCTTAAAGAACAGAATGTTAATATAAGAAAAATGTAATACCGAAAAACAACGGTCAGGACGCAAAGACCCTCCACACACGCACAAGAAAATGTATACAAACAAAAATAACATTATAAAAGGTATGATTGTGTTTGGTGCTTTTCTGTAATCAACAGTAGCTCTAAATTTTTCATCACTTTTATCGATTTTGTAGGTTTTTAGGGATACTTTCCAATTTTCGTATAGAGTGCTGCATGACCGCAAGGCCAGAAATCGACATTTCTCTAATTTCCTGATTCTAAACGTTATGCTGACTGCACATTGCACTCCTTAAACAAGCCCAATATGCGTAATTGGCGCAAACAGCGCATCGAAAGATCAAATCCTAGCAGATTGATCATATCACTCAACTTCAATATTTATGTGAAGAATGTAATAGGCCTTATCATCGCCACAAGGCATACCGAAAATTACATTATATAAGGTCCACCCTGCGCTACCACCTAACGCGTACAGGCAGGTCCAAACGAAGCTTTTTGTCCTGGTACGATTCTGGAAAACCATGAGCACAAGAGGAAGAATTAAGCAATAAGACAGTAGTAACAAACGCTAAGGCCGAGAGATGGCTGGGCAAGACTACCAGGCTAACTCAGACTGTGTCCGCGTCATTACCGCCGCCACCACCATGTTTGCAAGCTTCTGCTTAGAAGTTTCTTTTGTGTATAATTGGACACCTTAAGATGAAACACGGAATGTCTATTTACGCCACAAAACGTTTTATTTTTTACTCTTTGTTTCCGTGCATAGAGATACGTGGGAGAGGGCACTATACTTTAATAACATTCATTTGGCAAGCAGTGAATGTAAGAACGTGACAAATGGAAAACTAACAGTAGATTGCTAGACGTTATAACGAAATATTATAACTTCGTTATAATAGTTGCATACCTGCCAAGTCTCCCGGATTACCCGGGAGACTCCCGGATTTTGAACGTTTCTCCCGGTTGTACGGGTCATAGGAATATATCCCGGAAATCCAGTTTTGCCCCGCGCGTCCAGTGCTTTGTCTGGCCACATGAGCAAAGTTGTCTGGCCACGTAGTAGAAAGGACGAAAGGATACTTTTTTTTAACGATGGTAGAAAGGTTCAATTCAGTTGCATTGCGCATGAAGTACCTATGCACTTTGTGCCGCAGTGCTGCCAACGCAAACGTGTCATAGCGCTGCAGCCGCGTCTTGCCTGTGATGCGTACATATAAGTACATAAAAAAGGTGCGCTCTGTTTTCGCTAGGAGAGAGCGCTCGCAAGCATTATGGCACCAACACAAGCTCGTGATGCAGGTGGCTGTTGTTTGATGTCGTGACGCGAGGTGGGACGTTCCGCGTACAAATGCGCAACACGCAATTTAAAAATTGATCCTAAATGTGTTATAGGTTATATCAGCCGTTAATATTTCGTAGATGATGCGTTTTTGTACACACAAATCTATCCCACAAGTTATCTCGCCTTCAGAATTTTGTCACTACTGCTTTAAGCGGAGAGCCCAACACTTCAAAGGGTAGCCGTTACTGATGTCTGTCGAGATAGCGCGTTCGCCAGCGCTCGCGACCGTCCCCGTCTCAACGGCGCCCCTTATGCTCCATTGCCCGACGAAATAACTGTTAAGCAAGCGACGACAGGCCTCGCACGCGGAGCGATGTTATCGCATGTGCCCTTCGCGCGACGGTGACGGCCGGGTCGTTTCATCTGTGCTTCAAGCGCGTTCGTCCCTAGAGCTAGCACGCTTTTACTCGCACGTGAAACAGACAATGCGTAAGCGATGTTATCGGTCTGGAGTCTGTACAGATCAGCGGCGACCGCAAAATCCCGCTGACAGTAGGCAGTTTTATAATAGCGTACGCTAAGTTAGCGTTAGCGTTTGCGGCCCGCTATTTCCGTCACTTAACGGGAGCCCGCAAGCGGTTAGCGTACGACGCATGCGCAGTGGCGCGAAAAGCCAACGCAAAGCTTTGCGTATGCTATTCTAAAACTGCTTAGTAGGCAGTTTTAGATTAGCGTACGCTAAGTTAGCGTTTGCGGCCCGCTATTTCCGTCACTTAACGGGAGCCCGCAAGCGGATAGCGCACGACGCATGCGCAATTGCGCGAGAAGCCAACGCACAGCTTTGCGCACGCTATTGTAAAACTGCCTAATGTCCGTGTAATTGCTATCGCAGTACCCGTTGAGTAAGTCACCCGGATTCCGTTTCTCCAAACTTGGCAGGTATGTAGTTGCTATAGCTTCATGTAGTTAGGTGTGACCTATAAATTGATCGTAATCACAACAAGGGCAAACAAACTGCTCATCTGCTATGCACACCATTAATAAATAGTTTGGCAAGCTGGCTAGGTGACTGTGAGTTCACCACTCCACAGCTCCGAACTCGCATGCCTATAGAAATGAGCTGATTAAACTTTATCATGTACAACACGCTTCTTTGCTAGTTGGTGCATGATGAATTACCAGCAATGCGGCGCTGCAAAGGATGAAACGTGGCAGACGAGTGCAGCTGTCTTCATCAGCCTTGCTTATCATTTATGGCTTTTTTTTTTGCTGCGCAGCAGTTCGAGTAAAACGGCCCCATCACCCTCAGTGACATTCTGCTACTCTTGCATGACGCGACGAGCAATTACCGTAGCACCTTAAACACTGGTATAATTATTTATTTTTTTTTCTCCTTCCCCACATGCCTTGACACTGAAAGCCTCGCAATCACAGAAGCTGCCTGTGTGCTCTCAGATCAATAATTATGCCTACAAGAATTTTTCGTGTTCTGTGGTTCTTCCTTCGTCCGTTGTGTGTACCGCGCTCCCAGAAAGCCGAAGAAGTATGAATTTTGTCAACGATGTTTGGCTGTATACACATACGACGTAAACAATAGCGAGGTTATAGCGTGTTATAGCGAAGGCCTATAATTGTAAATTTCAGCAAACTTCGACAAACTCTCAGTTCGCGCGCAAAACACATTGGGAAAATGATGTGATAAAACTTGTCACTTCCGTATTTTTGATTCTTTACTATGCCATCACTTCAGAACAGAAGTAGCGACTGTGTATAGACGGAAGTGGCAAAATAAAAGTGGATATTTACCTTTCTTTTCGGACAGGAACTGGCTAAAATTAAAAGAAGAAAAACAAGCAGAAGGAAGCAAATTAAAACTCATTGAATGCACATGCACAGATTGAAATGTCTGCATAATAACTGGTTAGCAAACACTTTTTTGATAAACATTGTTAGTGCATGATTTGTGCTGAATCGAGGGGCCTATTAGCTAACCAGCTTTTAGTCAAAAAATTTCATAATGTCATCGGTGCGGTGTACCCCTCTTCGCCATCAAGCCAGTTACATATCGTGAGTGCAGTGTATCTCCTCGGACTTAACAGATCTAAAAATAATTGCATTTCGGCAATTTGCGACGGATTGAATATCCCTGCCCGTCTGAGGACATTAACAGAATCAATGGCTATTGTATTACCGTCTAAACTTGATAACGAAGCGGTACATTTTATGGACTTGGCACTTTTTACCACTTTTGGCATCTTGTAAACACCACGTTTCTACTCAAAGAGCTGTTCGTTAAAATCAGCAGCAGCGTACATTTTCAAAGAAAAGCTCATAATATTTCCGTGCGCCGAAGGCTGCATACTGGAACAGCAACTAAGAGTAGACGCGAGTGCGTCTAGCGCGAAAGTAAGCGATTTGCAAATTCCAAATTGCGAAGTAACATCCAAAAAAAAAAAAGTTGCCGTGGTGGCAGCAAACATACATCATATATTATTTCAACTGTCAATAATCCAAATGGGACTCTCGTTTATATGTAAGAATGATACACATTTAACATGGCTTTTCTTTGCATTCTTCAATTTAGTGTTCCAAAAGTGCTGATGTGGTTCATACAGGTTTGTTGTTCCTTAATATCTACAATAACGTACTTTTGGCCCTTCACCGAGAAGGAGACGACGGCCGATAAGTTCGGCGTTCTGAAATGACTACTCAGATTGTTCTATCATCTCATCCTGTGCTGGGAACTGGAGTGATGGTGTCATGTGCTGTGTTTCTCTCTCTCTCTCTCCCTCTCTTGCTCACATTACATCTCGTTTCTTATTATCATTATATTCCTTGCCACCGCCCGCGGTGCAGGTTAGCAAGTTCAAAATTTTCCTGCTTAACCTCTACCTTTTCATTCTTTCACTTCTATTTGTGTGTTGACGTGTCGCATGCGCTAAATACATGCATGCCTGTAATGATGAAATCCTAGTGGATTCAAGTAAGTGTATACATTCCTCAATGTCATAACTTCTTATTAGCACCCATTTAGCAAGACTAGTAGGCAGCCTGTTAGCTGAAAATATCGGCAATACTATCGATATCTAAAAAAAGAAAATCTTAGCAATTAGTTCTCGCATATATTAATCAGCAGATTTGAGTATAACTCTTTGTAGTGCACGAGTATGCCACATTTTGATGCTTCCGATGCCATAGAGATTTCGATAAACTTCATCCAGCTTGCCCTGATAACATCATTGCATGTGCAGTCGAAGACCTCACACCAGGTGCGCTTGGGATGTGACCGAAAACTGGCACGTACCTCAGTGGCCTTCCAGGATTTCCTTCATTCTCGTCCAGATTCCACCAGCGACCTATCTGCGAGAACGTCGTCATATCGGAAGGTGGGACAAAAGGAGCTGGGTTTCCTGGACGCTCCCATGGAAACTTGCCCCACAGATGGTATTCGTCAGCTTCGTCTTCTGGAAGAAGTCCGTGACATAACACACGGAGGTCAGTAAAAACACGAACTTCGTGGACCGTTTCCCCTCTACCCTTTTAGATTTTACTGCATTTGCATTACCATTACCAATGAAAACAAATCTGAGTTTGTACTCTCAAAAGAGGAGTACTTATTTCTCTTTCTGTTCAGTCATGACTTGTCAAATGTATAACTCTCTTTAAATATTCGAGTTCAATTATGTTTGGAGAGTCGCACATCCCACGACCCTCTGAAGGGGATTTAATGATCTCCAAAACAGCGTTAACGTTTATCTTCAAAGAGGGTTATATATATGGCAAGTCGTTACTAGCCAAAAAGACAAAGGGGTAACGTTTCTTTTTTTTAGTGTGCAGAAATCCCACCCTATTTACTCGCATACTATCAGTACTGCTGGGCAATCATGGCTGCTCTTGGCCCTTGTTGCCTAGTAATAATAATGAAGGTGATTACAGACTACTATATGTAAACAAAGGCACACGGTTAATGCATTTCCTCGCATTTATTGCTAAATCGGCAGGTAGTTTTTCTCGCTTCTTCTGTTATCAGGCACCCAAAATAATTTCAAAGGACAAAATCTCAAACTGCGAATGTGCACTTTCTCAAAGCTTTCTGTCGTCAATAATGTTTGCAATGTCTCAGTGTAAATGTATTAGAATGCGGCATTATGAGAACTCGGATTTCCAGTGATATGGTATCCGGAATGCTGCATTACCGGCTTATATCGTCGGTAACGCCGTATACCGTGTTGGCTATGACATATGCCTGAACGGTCGGGTTCGTGCCACAGAGCACAACCAATAGCAAAACAATGTCCTACTGCAGCGGTGACATCTACTTAACTGATTCTTTAAGCACCATAAGAAACGTAATCGGTAACAAGTGTGCATAATATTAGATGCGAAGTATCTCTTGCTCGGGGGTATGTAACGCGGCGTGGTAATCCGCACGCGGCGTAGTAGTCCGCACTCACACTACGCATGCGCGACTCACCTCTTTGCCTCTCTCAAACAGCTGCGCATTACTCTCTCCACCTCTTTACCAGCACCTACTTGCGCTTCTCCTGCGTTCTCGCTTCTGCTCTCACGGCGCATACGCTACTCTCCTCCTCTTCTCTCCTCTCCATCAAGTGGTAGAGTGCTGCGCGCGTTCTGTCCAGCGCTTGCCTCGGTTGGCTCCTCTAAAATGTGGGCTCGACATGCCAAAATTCTCTCCAGCGCAGCGCCGCGATGAGGGCCAGCGCATGCGCGTCCCCTCTCCCTCTCTCTCCTCTCCTACGCTGCCTTTCTCTCGCGTGCTTGTCGACGTTCCCCGCACGCCCTGTGAGAATTGAAGGGACACTAAAGAGCAAAACGATTTTTCTCGCATTAGTAAAGTAGTCTTCCACGATTCCAAAAACACCACGCTTTCTGCGCGAAGACGCCTAATAAGCGAGAAAACGCGCAAAAAGAAAATACAGGTGGCGACGCCACCTTGGAATTTCCGCACCATTTGCCGTGACGTCACATATTTTTGACGGCGCCTGCTTGGGCCTACGTAGTTCCTAATCGGTTAAATCGAAGTACATTGTCCTCTAGGTGGCCAGAGACTTGACATAACGAGTTTGTGGAAATTTCGTCGAGCCAGTGGCGCGAAAATACGTTTAATGCTCTTTGAAGTCTTTTACGTCACGAATTACAAAGTTCGGCGCGAAATTTAAAAATGAAACTTTCAACTTGGTTTTCTCCTCTAATAATAAACCTATGGTGGTGAAATAAACTACACAAGAGTTCTCCGAGCACACTTTATCAATCTAAACCAATTCATTGTTTCTCTTTAGAGTCCCTTTAACGGCCAGGCTAGAGGGAAGACCTGACGCGCGTAGTGTTCCTATTCGCGTTCCACGACGCGACGTCCGTCACATGCCCAGCGAACGCCAAGGGAACGCGATCGTGCAAGTGCTCCGGCTTCGCATCGCCTCATGGTTCCCTTTAGCGGGAGATGGTGTAATTTTTTATAAGACTTCGAGTGAGTGAGTGAGTGAGTGAGTGAGTGAGTGAGTGAGTGAGTGAGTGAGTGAGTGAGTGAGTGAGTGAGTGAGTGAGTGAGTGAGTGAGTGAGTGAGTGAGTGAGTGAGTGAGTGAGTGAGTGAGTGAGTGAGTGAGTGAGTGAGTGAGTGAGTGAGTGAGTGAGTGAGTGAGTGAGTGAGTGAGTGAGTGAGTGAGTGAGTGAGTGAGTGAGTGAGTGAGGCAGGAATGTTTACCAGAATATAAATATCGGTTAAACGAAATGCGATTCAAAAAAGCTACCAACACGCTGTCGTTTAAGAAACCTCCACGAGATGTCGCAACCAGTGTTACCACCGCAATCTACCTGCATAAACGGCTGGACATGACAAAATTTCTTCGCTTTTGCGAGTGAACTAATCTATGTACTTAACTTCAAAGAGCATATGCCTAAGTATTTTTGGTAGTTTATTGCAGCATTTGTTTTTAACCTGCGTTCTTTCGAGCGCTAGAGCAGTTATACACATTTATTTGTAGCGCGTCTGGGCCTAACCGCTTTGGTCTTTGTCAAGAAAGTATCCAGGTTTTTTTTTGCTTATTCTTTACCAGCAGATATCTACCCACAGTTTATCATGTCCAATCACGCCATATGTCTTCTTCCTTCGCCTTCTTTCGCATCTGCAGTTGTATTACGTTGGGCACGATAAATAAATTTTGAATTTGCTGATTTTTTGCTATTTTCCCGATGCTCTTCTGTTTTTCTTTCCTGAAGTCATGTGTCTGATACTATCAAGCTGCCAAGATACCAGTCATTTTTCTTTTCACGTGCATGGAACGCAGCACTACTGCTAACGCAAATTTTTTCTGCCCTCTCGAATTCTTTAGATCTTTCTATCTTCTCATCTCTTAATCCATTTCCCCCATCGCCGGATAACACAAGGGACAGACGAGTGGTTGATCTTCGTTCTTTTCTTATTCATTCATTCTTCCTTCCCCGGTATTCCTGTTTCTGCTGCCCGCATACAAGCTTGCTAACATTCATTTAGAAATTATTGTCTTCACACCATAAGCTACAATGGAAGCTTATTTACCACTTACCGTTGTTGTATAAACATTATTGTTGGTTTTAGTCGTACGAAAGGAAGCATGTGTCGGCCACATAATTTTACTGTGGCATTCACGCGCATTACAGGAGCGTTAAAGTTTTTATCCAAAATAATAACCTTCACACCACGCTCCTTCCCTTCCTTCATGATGCCTGTCTTTATTTCGATCAGAGATTTCTATTTCTCTTTATTTATTTCGTTTTAGTGATTGATACACGCACTTGAAGAAAGAAAATATATACTTCCACTATTGACAACTATGCGTAAGAATCAACATTTTATTTTCCACTATGTGCGCCCAGTGCCAGAGGTGTAATTGATTTCTTACAGCTTATAATATTTCTGGACATATATTCATCAAAAATTAAAACCACGTCATGATTAAAATCTGTTAGGAATTTTTGATATTTCATGTTTTAGCTTAATTATCAGTCTGTTTGAACGTCGGGTCGTATATATTTATAACACATGACTGCACGTATAAATATGTTTAGGACAAATTATATTCGACATGTGTCATTAAGTTGAATTACTCAAGAAATGCCGCGTGACCGCACTAACAGTATATCAAAAAACAAACATTTCGCATGTGAAATGATCATTGCGTTATGGTTAGGATACATGCAGAGACTTTGATACCAATCATGAAATAGTGAGTGTATCATGTTCGCATAGTCTGAGTATTGAAATATGAAGCTAAGCTTCTACAAAGGGCGTTAAAAAACATTACATTACCTTTGTTGTCTGCAAATGCAGCCCTGGAAATGGAAAAAAAACATTAATTTCACTGCTGAAAAATAGAACCGCAGATTACGCCGTAATATTATTGCTTTCAATATGCCTATGAAGTACAGCGTCACATCGTGTTCCATGTTTCTTTACACTCCGCATAAGGTGAATTTATTCACGAAATTTTCTCCGAAAACATTTTATTTTATGTGTACAAAGAATTATTAGCACCACTTTTTCTGCAACACCAAATAAGCCGGATGACCTCTTAACAGATATGGTACCAGTCATATTTATGTGTTGCATGGGAAATGTTGGGCGGAATAGTCTTCGGTTATTCTGAGCTTAACTATAGTCTTGGTCGAAGCACGTTGGTATGTTTACATCTTAGGGGCGGCTAAGCCCAAAAAAAGTAAAAACAAGCAACGAAGGGAACAAAAATTATAGCAGCTTCGCACTAGTGGTGCCAAGCCTGAAGGAAGAGTGCGGCTGGGTGGCCTTTCTTGTTTTTCTTTATTTTTTTCTAGATTTCTTCTCTTTCTCTGTTTTTTTGTATTTCTTTCTTTTTATCTCTCTCTCTCTCTCTATTTCTTTCTTTCTCTAGCTTTCTCTATATTTCTCTTTCTTTTGTCTTTCTCTCTCTCGTTCTTTCTCTCTCTTTCTTTGTTTCTCTATATTTCAACCTTTCTTTCTACCTCTTTTTCGTGTCACTTTCTTTCTATCTTTTTCTAGGTTTTTCTCTGTCTTTTTTGTGTCCTTATTCCATTTATTTCTGTCTACTTTCTATTTCTTCTTTCTTCTGTCACTTTCTTTCTCTCTACCTCTTTCTCTATTTTCTCTTTCTTTATCTCTCGATTTCTCACGTGTTTCACGCTCTCCACGTCACCGTGCAGAGTTTTCGTTTAACGCTCGCACCTGCTGTACTCGGTAGTGGGGATTGCCCACTTCCTTTGTCGCATACGCACCTGTGGAATTTCGCACGACGGACAACAAGTTATACCGATAGCGTAAACAGCTTCGCTGTCAAAAGGATCACATATATGAATGCATACGTACCGCCAAGGCCTCGCCGGGTTTTCCCACGGCCTTTCCTGATTCCACCATCGGCCAATCTGCGAGTACCGCAGGAAATCGTCCGGAGGAAAGATAGGCGGAGGGTTACCCGGTCTGTCCCAAGGGTTCTCGCCCCAGATCCGGTAGTGTATCTTTGCCCAGTCTGTGAAGACGCAGCGTAAGCGGGGTAAAAAGTCATGGTTGATGTCACACGTTTACAAAAAAGAACAACAAAAAAAAATCAGTAACCCATCCCCTATCGGGGAAATCTGGGCAAGTGAAATTTGGCGTTGGCATGCCTCACCTACGTTTTTCATTTCCTTCCCATTTCCTTTCGTTCTTTCTTTAGAATTGCGAAATGCTTCCTCCTAACGTGAGCGTTCAGTTCCATTTCAGGCAGCAGCCGTCCACGGAACGCTGTTTTCGGGCTGAATCGGCATGGCGTCTCTCGTGTTCTTTCCACCGTTCGGCAGCCACTAGAGCGGCTCAACGAAAGTACCATCACGCGATCGCGAAAACGGGGGATAGGAATTAAATTTTCTCGAAGAGCACAAAATAAAGGCAGTAATTACCCCGCGAGAGATTGCAAATTCATGAAACTCAGTTGAAGGAGAAGCTCGTTAGAGGAAGTTAAGGTAATTATCAAGGGATTTAAAAAGAGTAAGCAAAGCGCCTTACTTTTACAACAACAGTTGCGTTACTGATGTTTTCATTCGTTCCACGTGCCTTTATACTCATTCAAGATTGATGAAAGAATTAGTGTGGCAACTGCATTGCATTTGTGTTGTTTACGATATGGTAAGAAATCATAATAGGCATATTAGGCAGAAATCATGTTCGAACGCCTCTGATGTCTAATAATCTAATAATAATAATAATAATAATAATAATAATAATAATAATAATAATAATAATAATAATAATAATAATAATAATAATCAATCAATCAATCATTTATTTAACGTGCCCAGGAACAACCGTGAGGTCTTTGTGCAGGCGCACGCAAAAATAAAATCAATAAAAATAAACAATACAATACAGACAGTCTTCAGAAATAAAAAGAGCAAAAACACGTAGAGAAAGAGAAATGAACACTAAAGGGGAGGAGTAAAATAAGACAATATGAGAAATATTGAAGGGGAATAAAAAATTCGATTGCACATATACAACTATGCGGAAAGACGGAGAAGGGAAGACTTTGTACACTGTGCCATACTATGTCAAAACAGTGCAAAGCTCGGATAAAAACAGTGATTGTGGACTATGAAAAACGTCAAGATCAAGAAAATTAATATTATAAAGACTTTGTATTCTGTGAACGGTAGAGTGTTGGAAGAAGCAGGCGGGTACATGAAACGGTCTGTTCTCTCTGGTTAACTTACGCGGAATTCGAAAATTAACACAATTGAGAAGTACAGGGCAGGATATGAAACCGTGGATTAGCTTGTAGAGAAATAAGAGATCAGAACGATTTCGTCGGCAGTGAAGTGATGGCAGTGATAATGACTCAGCAGTATTTGAACGAGATCCAGAGTCATTTTTAGCAAAGCGATGGTTATATATGCTGAGGAATTTTTTCTGGACTCGTTCAATGGTGTTACCGCTGGATTGAGCAATGCCATTCCATATCACGGACGCATACTCAAGTTGCGGAAGACATATTGCCGTGTACAATTTGTGTAGGGCCATGGGAGACCTGAATTCTCGAGATATTCTACAAACACATCCGAGAGAACGAAGGCCCCGCATAGTAGCTCGCTTAACGTGAGAAGAAAAGTTTCACGCGCTGTCAACAACAACACCAAGATCACTGATTTCATAAACCTTGCACAACGGCACAGAATTGACAGAGTATTGAAATGACACGCTAGATGTTTTGCGAGTGATAGACATGAATTTTGTCTTTGAGGTATTTAGAGAAAGGTTATTGCCGTTGCACCATTCGGAAAAAGAACACAAATCTGACTGCAACAAGCGACAGTCGTTAACTGAATGAATTTCCTTAAATATCTTGATGTCATCGGCATACAAGAGGAAAGAAGAATTACGAATGGCAAAAGAAACATCATTAACGTAAGTTAAAAATAGGAGTGGGCTTAATACCGACCCTTGAGGGACCCCACTAGTCACTTTACACAAAGAAGAGGTTTGGCCATTTACGGCAACATAACAAGATCTATTGAGCAGATAGCTGTGCAAGAGATTCACAATCGACAAGTCAACGTCAAAGTTCGCAAGTTTAACCATAATCAGTGTGTGGCTGACTACGTCAAAAGCCTTGCTCAGGTCACAGTAGATTACGTCAACCTGTCCTCTCTGAGAAATAGGTGTGGAGATCTGCGTCATGAAACTAGCAAGATTTGTGGTAGTTGAGCGGCCAGCAAGAAAACCATGTTGATTTGGAATCAGTGAGTTTTTCACACTAAAAGACAATATTTTGTGAAGAGCCAGTTCGAAGATCTTTGATGTGGCACATAGTAGAGAAATCGGGCG